>NC_136057.1:1361913576-1362437517 GCF_964261635.1 Lissotriton helveticus
TGCCTTTTCCTTAAGGGAAAAGAGCAGTAACGACTAAAGGTGGCACACTTTGCTGTATATATTATAACCACATAGGCATGCACTTGGTGAAGTGCTGTCTGTTCTTGCTCACAATATAACAATATCATATATCATAATTTAGTATCAGCAAGTTTTACCACTTAACAAGTTTTAACCACTGTTGCTCAAAGGATATACATCGTCATGTCATCCCTTCACAACACAGCAAAACTTACAAAAGCACCAACATGGATCACAAACATACATAATATAGGACATGTCATGCCAAGCCATCAGATATACTTTGCTGTATACCTAAGCACAGAAAAAACACAATAGCATGCAACACCATTTCATGCACTTTCTGCACAATAAACACTCCAATAACATAAAAAAAAAAACATTTGGGCCCATTTTAATTTTGTCAGACTTATACCTAAATAACACCTTCTTTTAATCCATCCTCACCCTTTTGACAGCAGATCAAGCAGTCAGTGAAGATCAGCTTGTCAAATATAACTTACTGTGTCACGTCAGACACACAGGAAAAGCAGGGAAAATTCATGGAAGAAATGCAAAAAACATGAAAATGCACAGATAATTCATTTCAAAGAAGTCATAAAAACACATCTTTGTTTCATCATACAGCCAATACTTCACATAACACGCAAAATCTCAAGTGGAACCACCCAGCTTTCGTAAATGTACGAAATATCTTAAGCAAAAACTCTTTCACAGCCGCTGCGTGTCCCTTACACCAACCCCCCAGGTTAGGCCCTGCTGTTTATAAAAAGCCGTGTCAGGAATGCACTCTTCAAATGTCGACGTGAATGGCTCCTTTGCGTGACGCTTTTCCAAGCAATCATTTCACCATTTGTTGTCACATACTCCTAAGCCCCCACCACACTGACCTAAAGGTCAAAATCTGGCTGGAGCACCAAGCTTTCTTGTAACCTCCCTGTGAAACTGACAAAGACAATAAGTCTCTGCAAGTCTGTGCAATAATCAACCCTATTTAAAAAAAGACATTTTAAATATATTACTTCCTTTAGAGAATTACAATTTATTTATTCTCAGAGCATTAACACATTTACTGTGAATAATTCATGGAACATAACAACACACCATACCAGCTTCAGAATAAATGTGTGTCACTATCCCATGCAATATTTTATCAACCTTAAATGAATGAATGGCTCAGTAGGCCCCGCTGAAGTCAAAAACTTTCAACCCTGATATTAAACATAAGCCTCTGCGCTGGGCACATTAACTCACTAAGCTATGAAAAAGCAAACGTGCACATTTGTATTATACTTGAATGTATGCATTCACTGAAGCCTAAGGCAATATAAAACTAGTTTAAATGGCAAGAAAGCCTTTTAAAATGGTCTATTTAACTCAATATCGTTTTTGCAATTTGAGGTACTTAAAAATAAATAACCTATAATTGTGTTACATATTAATCATCCTCAACATGTTCTTTAGAGATTGCAGAAATCGGACTTAGACATATCTCATGTAAATCTTTAAAAAAAATGACTTCTTACGCCTGCGCCAAGTGAAGGTCCCATACATAAATGTCCTCATTATGCAGTACTGCACAACTTAAATTAAATTATAATGCTAGGAGGTCACAGTATGAGTATTAAGCTTTATGAATATCAAAAAACGATTTTAAAAAGCACTTATTTTTTTTTCAAAATATTTTTTATGTCATAATTCAAAATTACTCTCTATATTTCGTTTTTGTAATAATCCTATATTTAAAACCAAGCTGCATCCCTATTCTAAATCTGCCCCTTGCTTATGTTTTTAGAGCAACTATTCACAAGCCTAAGTACATAAGCTCAATTTTAAATATACGACAACTTCGCGCCACTTTTGTTTGAAAAGGACAATGATTTTAGCAACAGAGCCAGACATGTGCTGACGAGAAAAATGCTAAAAGAGAAGGAAAACCGAAATTGAAATGTCTGTCTGTGATACAAATAATTAACCTTATTTTTGTAAACCTTGCTTCCAAAATAACACTCTGAAATGCAAAGTTGCACGTTTAACTAAGGAAGAAATCCTGGCTAAATAAACATGGCCTGCGAAAACAACAGCTGTGTCCTTGACGGCAGGCCCTACCCAGTGTTAAATTTCCTGGAGGCAGCCTTACTAAAAACAGACATTCCAAGCTTTGAAATGCGTGTTTAAGAATACATATTTTAAGTTCAGAAAAACTCACTCCAGCTAAACTGTTTTGCCTGTAAGCATCTTAATGCAATGTATATTAAGTAAACACGCTATGAGTGTGTTGTCTACAAAAACACACAATTTCATTTTTCTGCTATAGGCCTTTAATATTCCTAGTGAATAAGAATTTTTAGTTTCATCCCTTAAACATTTAACAGTTGTACATGTGCGCTATTCCTTACCCTATAACTTTAAGGAGAAACATATAGTTATGTTTAGCACATCACATAGGTCATTCCTGAATTTCTATCGAATTTTTCCCTAATATTAATTAATCTAACACTATGTTTAACAGACTGAAAACATCAAAAATACCCACAAAAATACATTTGAGCTCAATACAGACATAAACAGAAAAGGGGTAAAACACAAAAGACACACAATACAGCGCGCTTTAGCCATGTTTCGTAAATAGCGACGACGCAATGTACAAGCAAAAGTTACATGAATGGAAAAAACCCACAAACCAGCTAGACATTTAAACACACCTTTTAAACCATGGGTCAACACTAAAGCCAGAAACAAAAGACAGCCCGCAGACTGCATCCAAACCACCTATGTAAATTCCAGTTGTAAGTCATATTTACAAGGAAAAACCCTATTCTCAACAGTATTCTAAAAACTGAAGTCGAAATACTCTCAATTCACTAATTCAGGCTGGCAGAACACCAAAAACCGCTCTGCATCTCTTCATACATAAAATTGCACAGAACAAAAGGATCCTCATGTGTATTATGGGCATATTTAAATTCCCTGGGGAAAAATTTCACCAAGGAAGAAATATGTTTTCATACCTAAAACCTATTTTAAGTTTTCCCTCTAGGGGAAGCCGGCTAATTCAATTCATATCTCACTATGGTACCTCTCATAAAACTACACATTTTACATGTGAGTTTGGAACAGGCATGCAAACAAACATAATGCAAAATATGCATTATCATAATCTAAAATGGCACTTAATCATTGCGCCGCTCATAACCATAAATGGAGAAACATCTCCACATTACCTGCCTACATGTGTTGCAACGCATATATCACATAATCCATATCATAAATATGATCGATCATCCATACATATCCATATCCATATCCATATCCATAAGCCACAGCAAGCGTATCCTAAAACTGCCTTGCGAGTCACTGGCTACCATAAGCTCACAGTAATTACCATACAATGGTTCTTACCAAGCACGAGCGTCCAGGTTCTATCTGCCAAGTTTTGAATGACCTAACAGTCTTTTCTTTTAAAATATTCACGCCAGAAATGTTCTCAGTCAGGGGTGCCATCATGTGGAGGATCAAAAATCAGTAAAATCAGAAATAGACTGGGCTACAGAGACTAAGAACCCCCAGAATTGGTACCTCCTTTAGTAGAATCCTGCCTTGTCTTCCTCAGTAAATGTCTGACTCCTGATAAGTTCACTCCTTCAGATAGTCACCGCTCTGATGAGCCCCAAGTTGGCGCGCCAAATGATGGAAATCCAAAATCCCATCTCAGGGGTTTGCACTAACACCTGATCCTTTAAAGCAGCATGAAAAAATTGGCACAGAATCTGTAATCAAGAGAAACATATTTATTAAATTACAACAAGTGAGGCCATGTCACACAGAAGCCGCAGCACTCTGTATGAGATGGTCTGAGGACTGAAGGCCACAGTATCTCTTATATACCCTCACAGGGGCTAAAAAAGGGCAGTACAAGTGCACATAAGAAGAGTTACACACATAGATGGTCATACAGAAAATGCACAGTCGACAAGTAGGAGGAGCTAACAGTTTTGCCAATGCTAGCAAGCACATCCTGACAGTTACAGATTATTAGCAGCTGCAAGCACAACTGAGCATGTGCAAAGTAGGAGGAAGAGGCTAAATATACCGAGCAGAGAACAGCAAGATAGGACTGAGTACATGGTGAGCACATGGCCATCTAAAATGGCTGCCAAATACAAAATGGATTCCATAGAAAGACAAGATAGTCTCTAAATACAGGATGTCTTCTGCTAATGCTTAATCTAATCGCTGCTAAATTACGACAACAGGATCAGACTAATTTGCATACAGCCAGGTTCTGAAACTGGGATGGTGCAGTGAGCTAAAAAACGGTGTTGGATCTAGCCCTGATCTCTTGACAGGGTGAGAGTATTCTGCTTAATTCAGAGACTCTGTCCCTCACCACCCCTTGTTGTAAATATTTTTGTCCACCCTAAGCGTGGAAGGGTATACTCAGACATGAGTCCCTTGCTCATTGCACCATCAGGATTCAAGCAAGCCGGGCCGAAGACGGCTGTAATGCCAGAAACCGGTCCCCGGAAGCTTGTTTCCTTCCCAGTGTAAGAATTGGCTTTTGTAGTTTGGTTTGCCCTGTTCCCATCATGCACTGGGACAGGAACAGACTAATTTGCATACAGCCAGGTTCTGAAACTGGGATGGTGCAGTGAGCTAAAAAACGGTGTTGGATCTAGCCCTGATCTCTTGACAGGGTGAGAGTATTCTGCTTAATTCAGAGACTCTGTCCCTCACCACCCCTTGTTGTAAATATTTTTGTCCACCCTCAGCGTGGAAGGGTATACTCAGACATGAGTCCCTTGCACATTGCACCATCAGGATTCAAGCAAGCCGGGCCGAAGACGGCTGTAATGCCAGAAACCGGTCCCCGGAAGCTTGTTTCCTTCCCAGTGTAAGAATTGGCTTTTGTAGTTTGGTTTGCCCTGTTCCCATCATGCACTGGGACAGGAACAGACTAATTTGCATACAGCCAGGTTCTGAAACTGGGATGGTGCAGTGAGCTAAAAAACGGTGTTGGATCTAGCCCTGATCTCTTGACAGGGTGAGAGTATTCTGCTTAATTCAGAGACTCTGTCCCTCACCACCCCTTGTTGTAAATATTTTTGTCCACCCTAAGCGTGGAAGGGTATACTCAGACATGAGTCCCTTGCTCATTGCACCATCAGGATTCAAGCAAGCCGGGCCGAAGACGGCTGTAATGCCAGAAACCGGTCCCCGGAAGCTTGTTTCCTTCCCAGTGTAAGAATTGGCTTTTGTAGTTTGGTTTGCCCTGTTCCCATCATGCACTGGGACAGGAACAGACTAATTTGCATACAGCCAGGTTCTGAAACTGGGATGGTGCAGTGAGCTAAAAAACGGTGTTGGATCTAGCCCTGATCTCTTGACAGGGTGAGAGTATTCTGCTTAATTCAGAGACTCTGTCCCTCACCACCCCTTGTTGTAAATATATACCGCTCAAATACCAGCAGACCTCCCCACTTTCCACTTGGGGGTTCAAGGGGACAGCAGTGTTATTGGAGCTCGGATTCTGCCTATAGGCTGAAATTGGCGGTAATCTGAGCATGCTTGTGACCCTTTTCCGCAGAGGAGCTGCAGTGAACCCACAGCAGGGCGAGGGGAGGGGGCACTGAAGGACCAGCAATTCAATACTTAGAGAACTAGAACATTTGGCAACCGGCAAATTTGAAGTTTGGAGCTCGATCCGATGACTGAGCGAGTGTATTGCAGTTTTAGAGGCTGCGGTCGAGAGTTGAGCTGGGATAGGTACGGAGGCGGTCCAACTAGGACTGGGTGCAGCTTGTACCCCCTGAGAAAAGCCCTCCAATTAAAAAGAGGTAATTGGAACTAGCAAACCAGCACAAGCAAGATAAGCAAGAGAAGGAGGATTATACATACACAAAATGGCACACAAGCACAGCTGCAAGCACACCAGCGTCCTCGTATGACAGCAAAGAGACAAAAATACAGGATGCTGCACCCCCGCAATGGGGGACATGGAAAACTGCACATATGGCTCAATAACCTAGATAAGGAGCAGATTTCAACATCAGCTACAACTCCAATTAACACCAAGAATGATATTAGTGTCTAATTTATCTCAACCAGCAAGAAATCTTGAGAATAAATGTCCCCAGATTATTCCCTCAGTGGAGTAAGAAATGAAGAGTCCAACATGCCCACACAAAAGAGTGAAGAGCGAACAAGGGTACCATTAAGCCTGGAAATAATTGTCACCAATAACGCCGGTCACATTTGCACCTGCAGTGGCAATGAGAAAGAAGAAGCCAAACAAAGACCTGGTAGGATTACCATCTACAACATGGGCTAGGGAATGCCCCACGAACACAAAGGATATGCTACAGGAACAGATGACTCAGACCTCCAGGTAAAACCAATGATGCCTACACCTCTGACCCCAACCAGTTTAATGAATGATATAAAAGAGGCCAAAATCAAAGGTACATTGGGAGGACACTGACGCAAGAGAATCGGGCCAGACCAACATCAGCTACCCCACCCATGGATAATTATGCACAAGATGCTAGCAAAATAGATTTAAGATTAAGCCAGGCAAACTGCTGGGATGACTCGAAAATTACCTTAGCTCATGACCAAACCCAGTCGTCCATAAAGACAGTATAGTGGAAGGCAAGGAGTTGATCACACTCCAGAGAGAGGAACAAAATATGGAACAAGGTGAAAGATGATCACTGGCAAGTTGGTGCTCAAATTTTTCCAGTTCATGTTTTGTTGATCACGAGAACGAAGATTCCAAAAATGAAATTATTGGGGGTGGGTAGGAAGAGTCTCTCCCCTCATTCTCCTCCTCATCTTAGGATATTTGAACAACTATCAACAATGCATTGAATGCAGTGGCCAACACAGCTATCCTGCACACCGACAAACTGGATGTGCAAATAAATATACTACATACTGTAGCCACTTTAATTACAGGAAATTAGAGCAAGTTGGACAGATTGAATAGCCTGATGCGCAGAGCACAGAAGTCAGTAGAACTGATCCAAAAGCAGGAGGCATGCCATTGTAGCCCCATTCTAAAGAAATTAGAGACGCTGCCGGATGTAATTAATTCCTTAATTGAGGACCTGAAGAAAGGAGCAGGGTGCCAAACATGCAGAAATAGCTCCGCGCACCAACAAAAGCCAAAACCAAAATATGCCAAGTTCAGAAAAAAAGCAGCCTCTACCGAAGGCAGGTGATCAGGCTGATAACATTGAAAACATAAGGAACACAACTGACTAAGAACCCCTGGAGTCATCTCACCAAACGCTAAAAGGCGCCACGGAAGCAACCAAGCAAGAGGCTAAGCTTTATTTTAAACAAGAAATTAACTGCGAACATGAAACCGAGCCCAAACAAAAAACAGGACGGCCCACCCCAGATTCAAAATTAGATCCTGAAGGAGTGATTAGCAGCTTGCAAGGTCCCTCTATGGGAAGTATGCCCTTATCCAGGAAAAATAAGAAAAAGTTGAATAAGGGCCAGAAAAGCAGAGAAGGGCCGCTACTGCTTTGGCAGCAGAACGATAGTAATGAGCTAAAGGAGAAAACGGATAATTTCACAACACAATTAGAGAGCCCAATCATTTCAAACCACATGGGAAGTGAGACTAAGCCATCCACAAGCACACAATCAAAGGTTCGGAAAACACCAAAAATGAAAGACGGGGCATAGCCAAGATGGCAGCCTCAACAGACGCACTCTAGGGAGTTCTATGGCTGGCCCATCTTATGCAACCCTGCTCATCTGCTGAAGTTTCACTATGAGGATGCGGCCTGATGTTTATAGGAAAAACGGAGAGAAAAATCAAAACACGTATAACTGAACATAAAAGTATGATTCGCCCCATTAACAAAACTTCCAGTTTGGCTGTACATTGGCATGAAGCATGACATAGGATTTCCCAATTATATGTTCACATGATTGAGGTGCTGAAAAAATCACCAGGAAAAGACACAACTAGATCATTATTACAAAGAGAAACATATTGGATAAAGCAATTGGATACAATATATCCTAAAGGGCTTAATGATAAATTAGATAGGAGTTGTTTCTTATAAAATACAGGATGTATAACCGTCTCACCCGAGATGGTCACAAAGTAAACCTTCACACGTTGTTTTTGTTAGGTCTTCACAAGATTTTATTTGATTAGTCACATTAGGTAGGATTTGAAGAAAAATGACAAATTAAAATGATATTACCATTCACACTGAATTGTCAAGAGATCATAAGGACTCAAGAGTATGGAGTGAGTGTAAGAGTGAATACCGGTGGTGACATACATCATGCTTTTAAGTTCCTATGATTATATGTTGTCCCGGGCACAGAGTGTTAATTTAAGCGGAGAGTGTACTGTTTTCCCGAGAGTTTTTTTGTTGTTCTTTTTGAATAACTGTGGTGAAGAATCTTTAACACTGAATTTTGAGCAAGGATATTTGCTCATATGTTACACTTGATTTGAGCTATTGCTGGGACAGTTATATAACATTCAAATATGGCACGCATTTTGTGGCTGATGAGGTCCAGTTCTGAGCAGTCTGTTTTCTATGTTGGTGAATAAAGATTGGATATTTTGAAAAGGCAGACACAGGAGAGAGAGCGTCGCAAATAGCGTGTTTGGAATGATCATGTCGGGTCACGGTGAAACTAGTAACCAAGCACGTTATAAGATGTGGTTTGAAGGCTTGAAGGTTAACGCGTAACAAGAAAGGATTTTCGACACCCATGAACTCTGTTTTTGTTTCAGATTGAATGCGGTAAAAATAATGAGAGCGGTGAAGCCGAGAGGGCGGTTGGTGTACACAGCAGAGAATTCGGGTAAGATCTTGGCAGTTTCTAAGCAGCGATTGTAAATTGCGAATTTTGATGTGGAGATGTATTTATGCACTTTAACAGTTTTATGATTTTGGATAATAAAGAGTTTGAAATTTCAAACCCGCAATTGGAATTCAGCAAACAGATGGTGATCCGGTATTGACAGGAAGATGTAGGTTTTGTTTCACGTGTTTTTTCTATTTTTTGTCACTTGAGTTCGGGTGACGGATATATATTTAACCACAATAACTGATGGGCATTTTTGCAAAATAATATTGGGCCACTTAGTAAAGGTTCTATATTTGTTTCTATACTTTCACACGTTTTTCCTTTCGGTTTTCTTAGTGAAATGTATGTGACTACTTCAATAATCTCACCTCTGGCATCCCTTTTAGTTACCCCCCTCATGATACTTTTTATACCTCCCTTATATACCCCTCAGCACTGGTTAGCCCAGAGAGTGATTTTAATAACTTTACCTCTGGTATCCCCATTAACACTGTACCGCCAACAGTTAAAGGACCTTGTGGGGCAACCCACCCCAGATCAACCCAACTTGAACCAGCTAGACAGTCTGTTAGTGTGATTGGAGAGGCCAACCAAGAATTACTTGGGATCAGTGAAAGTGTAGAACGGAGAACTGCCACTAGAGTGGACGGGTGCAGGGTGAGCCCGACTACTGAGTTAAGAGTAAAATGTGATGTTCGTGATCTAGTGGGAAATAGGGCCCTACAAACCAGTGATGGAGCTTTAAGTTACACATTAACGGGGGAGGACGTCAATCGGGACGATCGACTCGTGAGTCCCTTAGTGAAATATGGGGACGGTGACCCAGAAGTAACTGATAGCTTGCCAATAGGGAGTCAAGACCCTAAGCAACTAAGTCTCGCCATATCTGTGAACAAGTTGTCGATCCTATCCTGGAATATCGCCAGGCTAAGATCGAAAAGAGGGGATACTAACTGGGAGGCGCTTCTTGGAGCTTATCATATTATTGCTTTGCAGGAAACATGGGAAACCAGAGAAAGTTATTACCTGGATGGGTACCAATCATTTATTAAATTTGCAACTCCAACAAGAATGGGGAGATCCAGGGGTGGCCTTATGTTGCTATTTAGTTTGAAACTATTATATAAAGCTGTATTAGTAGCGACAAGTTCTCCTAACATTTTAGCAATAAGACTGGAGGGTGATAACCTGCCAAATATTTTAGTGGTAAACTTTTATAATTCCTTTACCAGGAATGACGAATTAGAACATTTACATGTACTAGCTGGGTTCCTGGATGATTATGATGAACGCAACAGCACCTTTTATTATTTGTTATTGCTTGGTGATTTTAATACTCATGCCTGTCACACTAAATGTCTACAGAACATGGACTCTGAGGAAGACCCATTCGAGGCTACTCACTTCGAGCATACTAGGAGTGGGGCTTACTTGGAGAGTTTTTTATCATTATATTATTTGTTTGCTCCAGTGCAGGGAGAAAGTCAGCACCCCGTTCTAACTTTTAATGGCCAAGGTAATGAGTCTACAATTGATTATATTTTTGTGTCATGTTTGCTGAGGGATTCACTAGGTCCTTTTAGTGTCACACAAAGAGGCTATAGTGATCACAACCCACTCACGTTGACTATCAATATCAAGGCACTTAATACTGAATCTGTCTCAGCTATTATTTCAAACTCTAATATAGCCTCTAAATGTCAAGGCCGCAGGTTACGGTGGGAGGCGGTCACTCCTAGTGACTTTCTGGAAAACCTGTATAGCAGTAATACTGTGGACCTGACCACCTGCTTAGGAGGTAATTCAGATCCTATGGATATCTTGTCCGCTTTTAATCGTATTACAGCACAGGTAGCAGTTAATCTGACTAGGAAAAGTAAAACAAGGCCCAAGAAACTGAAAAATTGGTTTAACCAATCCTGTAGCGACTCCCACGCGGCACTCTTAGAGGTGCTTAAAGAGCCTGGCAAGGATGCTCAGAAGGTTGCGGAAGCAAGAAGGGCCTATAAAAAGGCAATTAAAGGAAGAAAATTGGAATTGAAAGACATGGCATGGGAGGAACTGACCAAAGTGAGTGTACTGAAAAGTAGCACTCAATTTTGGAAAGTAATTAATAGCCCTTTGTTCAATGAGACAGAAAACTTAAACCAGGACTGCCTTATCCCTCCAGATAAGTGGGTGGAGCATTATGGCGGCCTTTATGCTGGAATAAACAATTTATCTTCCGAGTATCAATGTGATCTCACCCAGTTAGGGAAGATAGTTTTCTCAGAAGAGGAAGTGCTGAAGGCCATTGAGTCCACTGCACATGGGAAAGCACCCGGCCCGGACGGGGTCCCGGCAGACCTCTACAGAGCAGACTCGCATCTATGGGCAAAGTTTTTAACTTCCGTTTTTTTACGCAGCTACCATAGTGGGTCCTCCAGTGTCCTGGGGTAAAGCAGTCATTGTCCCAATATTTAAAAAGGGCTCAAGAGAGGACCCGGCGTGTTATCGGCCAATCTCTCTTTTGGACTCAGCTGCCAAAATAATGGGGAAAGTAGTCTTGGAACGGCTGACAGACTGGTTGGAAGTGAATGCAGTCATTTCAGACTTACAGTACTAGTTTAGAAAGGGAAGAGGTACTGCTGGGCAGTGCCTCAACTTACATCTTCTTATAGGGAAGTACACGGTCGCAAAGCAGGGGGATATACATCTAGCTTTTATGGATTTGTCTACTGCTTTCGACCTTGTAATTCGCCAGAAACTTTGGAGTGCCCTGTCTGACATAGGATTAGACCCTGTACTGATATCCTTCCTAGCCGATATGCATAAAGATACCAGCGCAGCAGTTCGCTTTAATGAGGACGGGAGCCTGACAGACGCATGGCCGGTAAAGCGAGGGGTAAGGCAAGGGTGTATCCTTGCTCCTATGTTATTTACACTCTATATAAATAAGTTGGGTGAAGCCTTGATTTTATCATGTAAGGATATCCCCAGAGTTGGTCAAAAAAAGATACCTGCACTACTATATGCAGATGATGCGGTACTAGTAATCAGAACATGAGCGGGAAGTTCCCATAACTCTAGAGGACTGGAGCGTTCAAATAATTACAGTTGCCCACAAAAACGCTGTAAAGTATCAAATCATTTTATTTTCATATATTTCTTAATAAGAAGGCATTCATTTGTTCAAAAAGATTTTTACATAGACATAAAAAATTATTTTCTTTGGCAATATTAGCCCAGCACAGAGGACAGTAAAACATTATATACAAAAACCATTCATACTCTCAGGCATACACACATTCAGCCATCACCATATACATTGGAAGAGAAAACTGTAAACACATTTAGGACCAACAGACAGAGGAAAGCGCCGACGCGCGTTTCGGAAAAAGTGCCACCATTAAGGATTCCTTCATCAGGGCGCAAGTAGAGTCTTATTACAGATGCGGTACTAGTAGCCAGGACTGCACGAGGTTTACAATCCCTGTTAGATTGCTTTATAAATTTTATGGACTCCTTGGAATTAAAAACTAATTTTAAAAAATCACACGCTATGTCGCTAGGCAGCAGACGGGCGAAAGGGGCTTCGTTTGTCTGCAAGGGGCTGGAGCTCAGTAAAGTACCCACCTTCCCATACCTGGGTATAGTTTTTGATGACAGAAGATCATGGGCCATGCAGCGTGCATTGAAAAAAAATACATTAGCGAGGGCGACAGGGGCTCTGCTGGGCTTTGCTAAACGTTTAGGCTGCAAGCCATTACCGGCCATTATGAACATTTATAACGCTAAGTGTTTGCCCATGGTGTTGTATGGGAGTGAGGTGTGGGGCTATACTAACTCAAGTGAGATCCAAATGGCAGAAAATGTTTTCTTTAGGAAAGTTCTTTCGCTCCCTCAAAACGTAGCATCTTTTAATGTGCATGAAGACTTGGGGGCTGGTTATATCTCTGACCAGATTGCTGTAGCGCCGCTATTAGGGTGGCTAAGAATCTGGGCACAGCAAGCGCCGAACTTAAACCAACTAATCATCCAGGATTGCCTGACCCTAGACAAGGCCTTGGCGATACCATGGATCCGATATATCAAAATGCAATCAGACTTAATGGGTAGTAGCCCTGACTTGTTCACAAACCCTAGGGCCCTAAGTAAAATCGTGATTAAGGCAGTAAAATCCCAGTATTTAAACAGGTTGAAGGTACAGAGGGAAGAGGAGGAATTGGCTAAACCTTCGGTCAGAAAATTTGTTATGTTAAGCACGGGGAGAGAGATCCAACCGTACTTGACTTATATAAACAAAGCCATTCCACCTGTTTGTTCTGCTAAGGTTCAAACATGGTATGCTGCCTTGGCTGTTATCTTTCCCCAGGGGATTTGCTAAAAGGGGGATGCTGGGGTCGTGTCCGTGTGACAATAAATCGGAACAAAATGCCCTTCACATGATCTTTTTCTGTAAATTCTATGCATTGCAGCGAAAGAAATGTATTCTCCTACTATTAAGAGGATGCAATTTTGAACAGGCCAGACCAGCCCTGGTTTATTTGCAAATGTTAGGATCTGCTGTGATATGTTTTGGGGTGGTGAGCTATATCACAGGGGCTGTGAGATGTCGCAAGAAAATGTTGCTACCATAATCACCCCCCTTTGCATTCCTTGCACGTAGTTTACTAGATAGTTTTTATATAATTGTATGTGATAAATTTTAGGATTCTTGAATTTTAAAAATTATTAACTCTCCGTTAGGTGACAAACTTTTTTATTGTATATATGCATTCACCAATTTATATTGTAATATATTTTGTTGCGTAATTAGGACCCAGTGATGTGATTAATTGTGAAAAGGAATTTATTGTGTATGCTTTGATGGTTTTAAAATTTTTAACCGAATAAAGCGCAATCTTGACTTGAAACTTGACTTGTATGTGACTATTGGCAAGTGGAGACTATTATTAAACTAGAGTTTGGCATCATATATAACAGTTTTTTTCCTCATGTCAGTGTGATGTATTGTACATTATATGACGATTGATGTCTACCCCTGTACAAATGGGAATTTACTTTTTACAGATTGTCCCCTGAAGAAGGGACTATGTCCCGAAATGCTTTGGGCATGAAGACAAACATCGTTTCATAGCATTGCTTTGTATGTTTGTAAATTTTGAAATGTGTTCACTGTTAGTTGAACTTATGAATTTGAATGTCAATACATGAAATGTTATCTAATTGTATGTATGATAAAACAAACTTGATAAGATATTTGTAGAAGAATCCTTATTTGAAAATTTGTAAAGCCTGTACTATATTGACCGTTTGATTGTGCACACTGAGTTCAAGTTTAGTTACTTGATTATAAAGTTTGATTCATACCACGTATGTAAGACAGCATATGTTTCAGTGTAGCACACTTGAAAAAAAGTTGCTTATTGTTTTAACATAACAAAACTAGGGAGTGCACCACACATTTTCTTTGAATCTTTGGTGGTGTGAGACAGAAGCTAAGGGCAATGAATTTGCAAAATATGCTACTATACCCATCCAAATTGAAGGTCGTCCGTGGAGGGCGCACACATTTCTTTACCACTCCAGAAGCTGCCTGGAATTGGCTGGAGGTGAGGGGTGAGTGTGGCACCCTGGCCTCGAAGGGATTGAATGGACGAAGCCTGGGTGAATTAACACGGATGGCGTCCCGCTCCTCTCAACGAGTGGTGGCATGCTGGACCTGGAGCGGGTGCACTCAGACACTGAGGGCAAGGCAACCGCCTTGGATAAATCCAGTGCTGCTGCAGACTGAATGCGACGAAGCTAGAGAACTGGTGGAGGTGATCCCCGCTTCGAACTCAGATGCTAGCATGGGTGATGTCGTAGAGGACACCCCCCAGACTACTGGTCCCTGAATGTTTATTGTAACAATGGGGCTGCATGAGTTTTGTGGGGGGAGCAATCAGTTTGACACACACGAGAATGAGTGGGATGCAGCTCCTGTTTTTGCGTACATTTGGGGATGGCTTTCTGGTGTCAACTATATATAAGTGGGATGGGCACTAAAGAGGTGCTTGTGCAGGCTGGTTCCCCCTACCCACTTTTCTTTTTTCTCTTCTTTCTATAACACGGTCTTTTTGTTGCGGTTCCTTTCCACACTTACCTTTCTTGCTTATCTTCCCCTGACAGCCAGGGTCTGCAGTGATCAGTATGTGTTTGTGAGAGACTGTGGCTGTTGAGTGAGTGCAATTGGGTGTGACGTGGCTAGGGGTGGGTAGGTGTACCTGGGGCTCACTGATGGGTGTAGCTGGCAGGGCGCCTCCTCAGCCTGGCACGGTAATAATAGCAGGTTGACTGTGGTGCGCCTTTTTGGAGAACAGTAGCGCAGGTGGTTTGCCCTTGCCTGTATGGGTATAGACAGAGGCTGCTACTGGTTATTGTTGGGCGAGTGGTGATTATTGAGGACTGATTGTGTTCTTGCTGTTCCTCCATTGTAAAGGGTTGGGGTTTGACTGCAAACATTGGTTGATTTTCATTCATTTAGGGTGGCAGTTGTGGGTTTGGAACATGATTGGGGAAGCATGAATTGTTTTTGCTGTGTTTATCCGGTGGGAGGGGGCGTTTGTTTACTATTATAGTGATTCCTGGTGGCAGCGTTGGAGAGGTGCATGCGATGGAACTTTGCAAAGTCATAGACCAATACATGGCATGTTTTAACTTTGTAACATGGAATGTGGGGGGGCTCAATTACTTTGTTAAAAGATATATGGTACAAACCTATATCTGTAGGCACATGATTCATATTGCAGGCAGCTCTATTTCAGAACTGAGATCTGAGCAAGTTTCACCCACTTTGTTGTCCTGCAGCACCATATTCCCCTCAGTGAGGAGAATATATATTTATTCAAAAATATAAAACCAATATTTAAACAATTACAATTTACAGTGGTACTAGTAACAATAACTTCACATTTTTATTTAATAACATAGGAATAAAACCATCACAAAACAAATACAATTAATACAAAATAATTCTAAATCTGAAAAAATATATATAACCATTAAAAAATACATTTTACAAAAATCACAAATAAAATTAAACAACAGAAGCAAAAATGAGTAATTTAACTCCAACTTTAACAAAAGTAGAAACAGTGTTACAATTTTGAGGGATTAGAGTTACTACTTCCACGCCAAGGTAAGCAAAATTGCAGACAGTTTTGGATTTTGAAGGGATTAGATTTACTATTTCCATTCTAATCCATGCAACTCTAGGAATGGTAATGGACTTTAGGGGGTTAGATGTGAAGTGATATCTCTCTGATGCAAGTCAAACCTGGATGTCTTTTTACCAGTGTGTCTATGCTCTGTCTGCACTGCCATTTGGGAGTGGACGGGTGGTGGTGCAGTTGGGATTTCTGATGGTTTGTTGGATTGCAAAGTCTGGGGCACCTGATTGGATTATACAGTATACATTATACAGATGCTGTTAGGTGGAAACCTAAGTCTCCTCCACCCATGTCGCTGTTAACCGCCAAACCTCCAACATGGCGACTCTTAATCGTGTTCATGAGCCCCACATGCTTCCTGTGTAGGCTGATATGATCCCACTTAATGGACCAAGTGTGAGCCTTCCACTTCTAACAGCTGCGCCTCCAAGGTCAGCGTTGGTTCCTGGCTCTTTCCAGGCTGTTTCTGTTCGCTGCCCGGCATCACTGTCACTATGGTGTGCAGTTGCATGTTTATCTGGCTTTGATGTGTGTGCAGAGGGGAGGATTCCTGCAGGATTATGCCCTGTGTTTCGGAGCTACGGATGAATGCTGCTAGTCAGCCATGTTGCTCCGTAGCAGAGGATGGTTGCATCTGGATCTGTATAAATTGGATTTGGGGGGAGCTTTATGGCTTAGCAAATCAGACCCCTGATGGTTACAGCTAGATCTGTTTATTCGGATTTGAAGGGACCTTGACTGTAAAGCAAATCAGCCCCTAAAACTAAATGTGTCTGACTCCGTCTGCATTCTCGAAATTCCAGTGGTTTGTGTTGGAATAATGGCATGGTTTCAATGTTCCTGAAGCTTTTCCTGGCATCAAGGAGACGTGAGTATAAACAGGGCGACATGTGATTTTGGAGAGCGCTGTCGAGAGTGTATTATTGCATATTTCATAGTGCATTTTATAGCTGTTGAAGGCCTGACCTCGGACGAATTGAATTGCAGCAATCAGTGCCTTGCCTCATGCCTATGACTGAATGTGGATGCCCCGGACAAAGGTGAGTGACAGGATCATGTCATGCGTGCCTTCCGTAATCGGTGGCTCAGCTTGTAGAGTATCTTCCCCATCAGTTTGGACACTTTGGTTTTAACCCCTCTCCCCTGTGTACTGACCAACTTAGCTGCTCCCTTGTGGGTCAGGTTCACTGCTGTTTCAACCAAGGAAGAATCCGGGGCCATTTTAGAGGGTCACTCTCTCCTGCCCTGGCATGAGGACCTCACTTCACAAGATGGCGCCCAACTAGCTTGTCTGAATAGACACAAGACTGATTCAGCAACCCAAGCACTGAAAGGCAAGCAAGACTATGGAAATCTGACCATTTCATTTTTTTGTGAATCTATTTTATTGGGTTTTAAGATTGATACAGTACAAGTCATATGAAAAAAGCAAGCGATCTTAGGCATTACACTTGGCATGTAAGGCACAGCATAATCATATAGCATATTTACTGTTCACGCTCGGCGAATGTACAGGGTAATCAAGAGTGCGACTGACAGGTACATGCACAACTTGTTCCAGTAGGCTAGCGAAGGGTGAAAGGACAGAAAGAAGAAGAAGGTAAGGAGGCATAGTAAACACTTCCTTGTCCACAAAATGAGTGTTCTCTGAGGTACAAGTGCTGGCGAATGTCTGTTATCGCACATATGTGCGCATACTGTCCCATATAGCCAGTAGGAACACTGGCGTGCATTTGCAGTTGGTTGCCAATAAAAGATTCATTGTTTTTTTTTTTATTTCAAAATATTTTTATTGAAAATAAAATTTTACATATCCATAGAAAAGACATTCTTAATACTGTACTGGTCTTGCAAGATTGCGGCCTGGCGGGGCCTGAGAGAGAAAAAGGAAAGGAGAGAGAAAAAGAGGGGGGGGGGGGGGTTATCGTTCCAGGTATGCGTCGAGAGCTTCCCACATATTCTCCTTGGCTGTATGATTTGCCGCCTTTTGCTTGGCGGTGATATTATCTGCCCCCCTGAGGAAGGTTACCCAGTTGAACCAGCGCTTGAAGGTGGCTTTGCTGGTGTCCTTCCAGTCACCCAGAATCGTTTTCACTGCAGCCGTTAGAAGGACATCGACCAGGTCTCGTATTTCTTTAGACTGGAGTTCTGTCGCTAGGAATGCAGTGGCTGCCCCGGCTAGTCCTCTTTGTATCTTACTTCCCGTTATTGTGTCTATGACGTTGTAGACCTTGCCCCAGAAAGCCTTGACTTTGGTACACTCGAATAGCATGTGAGATAGGTCTCCCGTGGCACTCTGGCAGTTCCAACATGTGCTGTTATCGCTGGCTCCAACCCTCCCTAGTTTCGCTGGTGTCCAGTGCAACCTGTGAAGTAGCCAGAATTTGGTTTGTGCTAGCTGTGGTGTGATTTTGTTTTTGGACGCTGTCGTCCATAGTTTGGCTCTTTCCACTTCGTTCAGCTGTCTCTGTATGGTCTCCTCCCAGAATGCCAGCGTCTTGTTGTTTAGGGTAGTGGTGCGTGGTGTGATTAGCTTGTAGATTTGTGCTATTTGGTGGCCTGTCTTGTTTAAGTTTTGTGCGTATTGTATGATGGTGGGTGTTAGTTTCGTTAGTCCTGCTTTGGTGACAGCTGCTTTTATTTTGAGGAATTCGTAGAACTCCTTGTTAGGCAGGGAGGTTATCTGCTGTAGTGCCGTGTAGGTGAGTGGGGTGTTCCCTGCTTCTAGTTGCGAAGGCGTAGTGATGCCTCTGCTTCGCCATACCATGCTGTCTAGTGTTTTCCCTTTGTATGTGACTTTGGTGTTATGCCACAGAGATTCCCATTTGGTACCTTTGATACTCACTGCCATTTCCCTGTCTACTCTTAACAATGCTATCTTTGTGTTGTGAATTATTGCGTTTCTGGCTTCTGGGTGCTTGTGGGCCGTGAGGGCCATGATTGGGTCTGCGCCACCCAGAAGACACCTTTCCAGGTCCAGCCACACCGGCGTGTAATCTGATGCGGGGGCGATCCAGTGCAGACCCTGTTTTGCCAGGGACGCCTTCTGAAAGGCTTTGTAGTTTGTGAGGTTCAGTCCGCCTTGTTCTTTTCTAAGTCTGAGTTTCGCTAGGCTCATTCTTGGTTTTTTCCCTCCCCAGAGGAATATGTTGATGCTTTTGTCAAGGCGTTTGTGGAATTCGGGTGTGAGTGTGAGAGGCAACATGAAAAGCAAGTAGTTTAGCATGGGGGTAACCATCATCTTTATAGTTTCTATCCTACCCCACCAGCTTATGAATTTGGGGCTCCATGTGTCCAGCTTGGACTTAATTTTTTTTAGCATCGCTTCCTCGTTATGGTCCAGTGTTGCCCTTAAGTCCCTTCCGAAAAGGAGGCCTAGGTATTTTAGGGGTTTTGTTTGCCATGCTAGGCCGGATGTGCCCAGGACATCCTTGGTTGTGTGGCAGTTCATTGGTTTGCACTCGGATTTCTCCCTATTGAGCTTATAGCCTGAGACATGTGCATACTCCTCTATTGTTTGCACGAGTGCCTTAATTGACTGTTCTGGGTTGTTTGTGGTGATCAGAATATCGTCTGCGTATGCCGCTAACTTGAAGGCTTGCCCCTCTATCTGCACCCCCGTGATCCGGTCATTTGACCTGATCATGTGGAGGAGTGGTTCCAGGGCGAGCAGGAATAGACCCGGTGATAGGGGGCAGCCTTGCCTTGTCCCTCTCTCTAGTATGAGTGTGTCTGATGTGGCTGCGTTAACTACCACTCGCGCCCGGGGGTTTTTGTACAGGGACATGACCATACCCCTGTATTTCTCGCCTAGACCAAATTTGAGCATGCATTGGTTGAGGAAGGGCCATGAGACTCTGTCGAAAGCTTTTTCCGCATCCAAGGCGATCATGACCGCCTTTTCCGCGCTGTTGGCCGTTCGGTTGATTAGGTGGCATAGCAATCTGGTGTTATCTTGCGGTAGTCTGTTTTCCAGGTATCCCACCTGAGATTTGTGTATGAGCGCGGGGAGAAGTGCATTTAGTCTGGCGGCCATGACTTTTGCATAGATTTTGCAGTCCACGTTAATTAGAGAGATTGGTCTGTAGTTGTGAGGGAATTGGGGGTCCTTCCCTTCTTTGGGGATGACAATAATGTTCGCCTCCGCCATTGAGTCTGTCATATTTCCGTTTTCTGCACACGCTCGGAATACTCTGACAAGTGTGTCTTTGAGTAGCGGTTGGAATTGTTTATAGAAGGTGGCTGTGAAGCCATCTGGTCCTGGGGCCTTGTTGGGTTTTAGTGAGTCTATGGCCATCCCCACCTCCGCTTTAGTTATATCTTGGTCTAGGGCCTCTCTTTGTTCGTCACTTATACTGGGTAGGTCCAGGCCTCCCAGCAGGCTTGCCCCGCCATCCGCATCTAGCGATGTGTCCGCTGTGTATAGTTCTTTGTAGAACTTCCTGAATGTTTCGAGGATATGTTTATTCGCTGTGTGTGTTTTATTGTCTGCGTCTGTTATTGTGGCTATGCAGTGCTGCCTTTGCTTGGCTTTCAGGTAGCCTGCTAAGGCCTTCCCTGCTTTGTTCGCCGAGCATAAGTTTATGGATTTGTATTTGTTGATCCACGTGGATGCCCTCTCGCTTAGGATTCTGTTTAGCTCATATTTTTTCTTTGTTAGCGTTGTGAGTGTGTTCCTATCTGTTAGGTTGGCCGTGTGGTTCCTTTCTAACCCCTTGATCTGCTCCTCCAGTTCCTTAATTTTTTTGTTTCTGCCCCTGTTCATGCGTGCTTTGATGTTTATGAGTTTCCCTCTTATTGTTGCTTTAAGCGCGTCCCATAGTGTCGCTGGCCCTGTGTCAGCTGTGTCATTAAATTCGAGATATTCTTTGATCGCTTCCTCTATTTCCGTGATATTGGCAGGGTTTTCGAGTATGTCACTGTTAAGGCGCCATCTCCTGCTCGGTGTTTCGTTATGCTTGCCGCTCAGGGAGAGGGATACGTGTGCGTGGTCTGAAATTGTGATGGGTCCTATTTCCGTCGTGTCAGTCAGGTGTGTGTGTGTGTTGGACATGAGTAAGTAGTCTATCCTGCTGTATGAGTTGTGTGGGTGCGAGTACAAAGTGTACTCTCTGGCGCTCGGGTGTTGTAGTCGCCATGGGTCCGCTAGTGAGAGTTTGGTGCATAGGTTTTTAAGTATGTTCTGTTCTTGTGAGGCATGACTAGGTCTGTGTGGGTGCCTGTCAGTTGCGTTATCCATCGCCTGGTTCATGTCACCTGCCACGATTAGTAGTTCGCCCAGTGGGACCTTGCTAAGTTCAGTTTCTAGATCCTCCCAAAAGTTTTTGTCCCCTGTGTTTGGCCCGTATATATTGGCTATGTGTACCCTCTCATCGCCTCTGTTGATTGATGTGATCAGCCTCCTTCCCATGGTGTCTGTTGTGTTTTCGTTAGCCTGGAACTTCCCTTTCTTACTGATCAGAGTGATGACCCCTCCCTTTTTGTTGACTGCCGGTGAGCACAGTACTTCGCTTATCCAGCTGGCTTTCATTCTGTTAGCGTCCTCTGCGGACACTCTAGTTTCTTGCAGGACGTATATGTCTGCCTTCAGTTTGTAAAGGTAGTCTAGTGTTTTCCGTCGTTTGACGGGGTGGTTTAGCCCTTTGACGTTGAGTGACACTATCTTTATGTCTGAGGCTATCTGTGCCAGGCTACTATTGTCGGGAGCCATCATGGTGTGCTGACTGTGTCGCTATACCTACGTGCACCCGTTGTGTATTGCCCCTTTGCTCTATTCTTGCCTGGTGGCAGCCACGACACACACGCCTCCCCCTGAGGTGTTGGATGGGATGGGGGTATAGAAAAGAGGATAGAGAAGAGAAAGAAAGAAATGTACATCCGCCAGGCTCTGATTGTCCATGCAGCAGGGCCTCCCCCCCGACCCCCTCCCCCCCTCTGCCCCCCCTCCCCCCTCCCCCCTGTCAACGTACTGTAAACGTGCGACAGCAACGGTTCCCGCCCTCCGCTTCCCCGGTTCCATAAAAAGTCTGAAATGCCCCCGCCCCTCCTTGCCCCCGTGCTGCGCTTTTAGGCAAAGGATATGGTTGTCAGATGTCCAAACCCCTGTTATTGACCTTGTGTGGTTGTCCATGCTCCGCTGGGTTTGACAGGGTGGGGGAGTTCAGTGTCTCTACACATAGCCAAAAAAAAAACACATTGTTGAGGTAGTTCTGTTCTCCGATGCTTTACGTCCTTTCCTTTCCGTCCCTTCCTTGAGGTAGTTGTTGTACGCCTTCCGCTTTGCAGTGTCCTTTGCCGCCGTGTCATTTGCCGCCCGCTGCCCCCTTCTCTTCCGTCTCTGAGCTATCTGATGACGCTCTTCTTTTTGCTGTGCCTGGCGTTGTTTGTTCCATCTCCTCCAGCTCTGGCTTCCTGAGGTATCTACGTAGTTCCTCTGGGTCGTCGAACATACGTGTGTCCTGCCCGTCTGCTATCCTCATTCTTGCTGGGCCGACAAAGCTGAACGTTATCTTTGCTCTCTTCATGGTGTCTCTCAGCGCAAGGAAACCTTTCCGTGCTTCCACTGTGCTCCTTGAGAGATCTTGGGTAAAGATTATCTTCTTTCCTTTCCAGATGGGGGCTTGCCCTCTTCGGGCAAAGGTGAAGATTGCATCAGTGTGGCTCGACCTAAGGGGTTTGCAGATGATCGTTCTAGGCCCTTTCATGTGCGGTTGTTTTGTTGCCGGGATCCTGTATGCCTTGTCGATCTCCAAGGCTCTTTCGAATTTTATGCCTGTCAACTTGGGTATCAATGTTTCAAGCATTGCTGCGCATGAGCCCAAACCTTCTTCCTCATCTTCTGGTATGCCTAGAATCCTTATGTTCCCCCTTCGGTTTTTGTCCTCTTGCTCTGCGAGCCTTTTCTGCAGCTCGCTGGAGACCTTGGATATATAGCAGATGTCTTTGTCCATGATGCCTGACTTGTCTTCTATGTCGCTGATCCTTCTTTCTGTCTCCGCTACTCTGCTTGCCGTTTTGTTCTGGTCTGCTCGTATGGCTGTGAGCTCTAGCTGGACATTGTCCATTGAGATCTTTGTGGCCTTTGCAAGGTCATTGGCTTCCGTTATTTTTTTTACGAGCTGGTCCATCGCAGACTCTGTGCTTTGCAGATTTTTCGTTTTGATCGGTGATTCCAGGTCCTTCCTGATTTTTTTGTTATCGCCGTTCATTGTCACCAGGCCTCTTCTTTCTTGGTGTATGGACAGTCTCTCTTTCTTCTGCAGGTTATATTGTGCTTCTTTTGGTGGGGTTGGTTTGGCAGTCGCAACCTTGTCCGCTTTTGCCTCACCGCCAAAAGTGAACCTGCTTGGCCACCTTATAGACCTTGTCCTGGTCTTTCCGGACGCCAGGGCTACCGCTCTGGGTCAGGTGTTGGTCCCTGGTTTGGTCTAGCGTTCCCACCTAATTGTCTCCGCTCAGTTGGTTGTGCCTCCTCTGCCCTTCGCTCATTTCGTTGTGCCTAACCTGTACCTGCCCTAGGCAGGCGGCTAGGTGTGTTCTGCTCTGGCCGGGGAGCTGCGTTGACGTGGTCAGGTGGTCAGGTGTTGGGTCGCTTCCTGACTGGTTGTCGCACCGTGGCTGAGAAGCGCCGAGGGTTGTTGTGCCCTCGTTCCCACTGTTTCCGCTGTTTCCGCTGTGGAGTTTGCCTGTTGTGCCGTTGTACTGTTCCTCCCTTCAAAGATGGCCGCCACTATGTTCGTCTTTCTGTGCGGTCCTACGTTCTCCCTTATTTGGTACCTGATGTTCGGCGCTTGTCCTTACAGCGGGCCCCCTGAGTGTCGGGTAGGTAGTGCCTCCTTGCCGTGATGCTAGCGTTGGCTCACTTGCATTTCCAGCTCCACTGATCTCCTTGTTGATGTATGTGCCTCTTTTAAGATGGCTGTCGCCTTCTTCGCCTCACCGGGACAGCCTCGCTTTGGTCGCCGGCCGCCCCTCTGGCTCTCGCTGGGCCTTGTGGGGGGGTGCCACCGATGCTGTGCTGCTTACTTCCCCTTGGCTTGCTCGTAGCGCTCGTAGCGCTGTGCGCTGTGCCTGATGCCCCTCCCAAGATGGCCGCCGCCGTTGGTCTCCGGTTCTCTGGGGGTGCCGTCAGCCACCCTCGGGACAGCCACGCTGTGATCGCCGGCCGCCCCTCTGGTGTGCCCGTGAGGCCCTTGAGGGGGGGGGGGGGGGGTGACAGCGATACTGCGCTGCTTACTTTCCTTGGCTTGCTCGTGGCGTTGTGCCTGTCGCCCCTCCCAAGATGGCCGCCGCCGTCGATCTCCGGTTCTCTGAGGGCCCCGCTAGGGTGCCGTCTGCGTTGCGTTGCTTCGCTTGTGCCTCCTGGGGGGTATCGCTCGCGCTGGTGCTTCTGACCCGCCAAGCGCTGATCCCCCTGCTGTTCCGCTCCGCCCCGCCTTACTGCCGCTCCTTACTGCCGCTTCGCTGCACTCCCCCTTCAGGAAGGTCGCTTGCACCGCTCTTGTGCCACCACGCGGCCGTTTCCTTCTTGGTGCGGGAGCCCGCGGGGGGCACCTGCTAGGCTGTTGGGCTGTTGCCTCACCTCCTTGTTGTGCCTTCTTGTTGTGCTTCTGGTGCGGTCAAGATGGCCGCCACCGTTCTGCCTCTGCGCTCCTCTTGGTCCTCTTGTGCACACTCGCAGCCTCATTTCTCACAGGTGCTGCCTTGGGTGCCTGCACTTCACCTCGCTTTTTACCGTGTCCACCACTTGTGTATCCCACCGGGAGCGCTGAGGTCTTCTCGGTGCTGTGGCGTCTTGCCCCTTTTTTATTGCTCCGCCATCTTGGGCTCGCTTTCACTGCCTTCGCTGCCCTCGGAAATGGACTTTAAATGCCTTTATCTTCCGTATCGCACGCTTCAGCTCCTCATCTCCGCCGCTCCGCACACTCCCCCACACTACCGTCCGTTCCGTGTGTGGGCCTGAGGGCTATCGCTGGTTGTCTCGCCGTTCTACTCCCCGGGGTCGCGGAGCTCTCGAACTTAGGCGACTGCCTTCGTTGCCATCCAAGCCACGCCCCAAAAGATTCATTGTTAACAACAAAAACTAAGAAGTGCACATACTTAAGAAAGGGTGAAAAAGAAAGGAAAAGGGAGAATGCAAAATGTATGCAAACTAACATAGCCCGTAGTCACCCCTCCCCCCTTCTGCATACGTATATGGCATGGCCCGCAGCTTTCATGTCGAAATCTGACCATTTAATTAAAAGAAAGGTAGGACAATTCTAGGTTCATCTATGGAGCGGCCATCTTGTAATGGTGTCTCCCCATTGTTCATCACAGTCCCAGATTATTGTACTAACTTGCACAATCTGCCTACTGCACTGTCTCACATATATGTCGAAGGATACCTCTAATCATGGAATGATATTTAGTTCTGGTTGAACTACAACCCTTTGCTGCACAAATATGGTAGGCCTTCTTATATCAGTCCTTTTGTAAATTTCATTCTCAAACTCAAAATTTTATGCTTTTCACACCGTTTGCCTCCTTTTCCAACATGGCTCCCAATAACACTTGCCCCAACGATAAACTGCTGTCACAGGTTGGCCTTAATGCATTTAAAATTGTTTACACCCCTAATGTATCTAAAAATACTGCTAAGAACTTCAAACATAATTTACTCAAACAGCACCCCAAAACACTGATGCATACTTTTTGACCTTCAAAAGGTTTCGTGATTAACAACCTAATCTTCTTCACTAACAGAAGAACCCAAGGAAGAGTCTGAACTTTCTTGCTCCGATCCAAACCTATAACAAAAACTCCTCCCGGTTTCCGAATAACCATAGAACCTCACAAGACTTCAAGGCTGATCTCGTCATATACCTATACAACAATGGAAACATCTTAATTCAAGCATTGAACCGTAACCTTGATCTGCTTGAAAAAATCTTTAGGAAGTTCAAAAATACATTAGATAGCACTGTACCATCTACACCTAATTGAAGCCCCTCCACTGCGTTGAAACCTCACACAGCATCCACCACCCCCCCTCCTCCACTCACTGGAATTCACTTGGCATGACCTGTCACCTTGCGGCACCAATAACAAAACTTATGTTGCTGAACCTAGTCTTCTTTCACAATCAAAGAATGCATGACTACTAGTGTGATGGTCTTGCACTCTTCTTCTACTCACATGTCTTGTCACATGTAATTGAAACACAATGATCTCCCGCCTAACGAATTCAATAACAACAATCTGAGGAACTCCAGGCCCTCTAGCTGCCCTTCCTATACATCACCTTCTCCCCAATGGGCTCCTTACTCATCCACTGCACGCCCGACCCACAGACTTCAACTATCCTAGTGCACAAGAGGTTTATCGCTGAGTCCAATTAAACATCTTCTCCTACCTTCTTCCTCTCTCCTCCACCAGTACACGCCCACTAACCACCTCTTACTTCCTGTCACCTTGCCTACTACTTACGTCCTTACCGCGGAAGAATGCATATCGCATACCACCACTCTCTCCTCTAAAGGATTTCATTTACCCGCTACCCCTAGACCAACCACCTTCCCTCTAAAAGCCCGCACATTGAAGATAAGCTGGCAGACCTCAAGCATGATCTTCTAATAGTTAAAGAAGGCCTTCAGAACCCGTTGCTCTTTTCTATGAAGATGGAGAAGTTCTGGAATATAAATACTACCTCTAAATCTGATCAACCTTGACATCCCTCAATGGCTAAACACAACCGCACTAGAACTTTGCCCATTGGTAATCTGGGGAGACTATACTGGAAATCATGGCCACATCCCTATCACCTATCCAGGCCCCAGCGATCACTGACCATTTAATTGAGGCTGTCATTCACTCCCTTCTACTATCATACAACTGCTCCCGTAATACCTCATCACCTGCGTCATGCAAGATCCAAAATATTCCTTCCATTCCACTTGAATAACCCATTGTCAATCTCAGAACTATGAACAAGGATAATTTATTACCTGTCTCCACTTTACACCTAGAAACCGTAGTAGCTAAATACCACATCAAATCGATGCTCCTTAACTACAGAACAGTGGTAAAGCATGCGACCGATATTGACGACCTCATACTTATACATAAACTGGACCTACTGATCCTAATGGAAAGTTGGCTCAATGACTTTTCCTCACCAATTCTGGACATCTTAGTTCCCCACGAAAATGACATCTTCAGACTGGATAGATCAGTTAAAGTTGGAGGAGGCATTGTATGCATCTTTCGCTCCACTCTTACTCTGAGATGTACACAAACTGCATCAATGTCTACCTGTGAACACCTGGGTATTGAAATATCAAACAATGTCTATACACACCAGACGATCTATCACCCCCAGGTGCTAATCTTTTTTTTATCAAACAAATAATGGAGACCATTTCCTCTAACTCTGAGCAACACCATAACCATATCTTTCTTAGGGATTTCAACTTACACTGGAACAATGCAAATGATCCACTACTCTGCACTTTCAAGGCTTTCTTCTCTGACCTAAATTTCACCAAGTTCTCCACCGAACCTACCCACAGCAAGGGCGCCACCCTTGACTTAATCATTGCCAAAGACAATGTTATACAACTGAATGGCATATCATCTTGTGACTGGTCAAACCACTACTTCATCTCTTTTCTCATCTTGGAAAGGGTGCTGATCAGACAGGGATAACCTCATAAAACAAAACAATGGGCAAGAGATCTGAGGAAGATCAATAAGATCTAACCCACATTAGCAATCACCTCCTTCCTCTGCCCCCTAATATGGCAAACCTTGTTGACCTTACGGAACTTTACATCTACTCCATGACAAATTTGCTTAAGGAAATTGCTCCAAAAAAACTCAAAAGGATTTCAAGCAAACAATCAAATCCCTGGTTTAATCGCTCCCTTAATGATGAAATACACAAACTAAGGGTGGCAGAGCGATCAAGGAGAAACTCTCCTTCCATAACGAATCTCAAGCAGTTGAGGATGACAAGAAGTATGTATCACAAATGCATTCATTGCATTAAAGCCAATCACTTTAAATAACTAGACAATGCCAAAAACAGACAGAAAAACTCGTCAAAATCATCAAACAACAAGCAAACCACTCAACCAACCAGCACTCTACACTTAAGGATTCACTCCCCAGCTGTAAGGTGTTCTCCACACATTTCAGAGACAAGAAAAGACAGGAAAAATGTAACTAAAACTACAACTTACAATACCAAATACACATTTTTAGACATGGCCCACTTCCTCTCCATGGTTACCCTTGGTGAGTTCCCTTCTTTCTAGCTACATGGAGTATACTCCACAAAAGAATGCATCATGGAATACCTTTTCACTACCATATGATGCCAAACTATTCAAAATGATAACCTCTCTGAAACCATCAAATCATTTCAATGATCCGATGCCCGCCAAGTGCTTCAAAGAGCTTAGATCTTCCATGCTCCCACTCTTGTCTAGATTGTCCACGAATCTCTCATGCAGGGCTTGATTCTTGACTGCCTCAAAATAAGACAAGTCACCCCATTCCAAAGAATCCTAATGCAGTCTTATCTGATCCTAACAACTTCCGGCCAATTTCTAATAGGATGATTTTAGCCAAGCGACTTGAGAAATGTGTTAACAAACAACTCTGTAATTACATAGAACAGTTTCAACTCCTGGACCAATTCCAATCGGGTTTCAGATCTGGACATAATACTGAAACTGCCTTAACACACATTGTCGATGACGCCTTGAGATTACTTGACCAGAACAAACTCTGCCTTCTTATTAACTTAATTTATCTCCTCGAAAAAAGGATGGGGTTATCTGCCCAGTTTTAACCTCATAGCTGCTGGCGACGTCCAGCGGACGTCGCGTGCACTACCTCGGTAGTGCTGCGCATGTCCGTTGTACGTCGCGGCCCCGCCTGCGCAATAAAACGTTCCGCACTAGTGCGGAATGTTCAGTGCAGTAAAGGGGTTAACTTGGTTTGCTTCATTCCTACATAACAGAACACAAAGAATCAATATAAACCATTCCCTGTCTACAGTATGCCTGTCTCAATTGGAGAGCCTCAAGGGTCCGCACTCTCGCCCACGCTTTTCACTTTACTAATGGAACCCCTCACTTAAATCCTGAACTGCTCAAACATACAATATCACATGTACGCCAATGACACTCAGTTACACCTAACATTTTCTTTACCGGATGATATCAAAACTCTTAACTCTGCTCTTCTGCAAACTCAACATTGGCTAACTCACAATCACGTTATGCTAAATATGCTCAAGATGGAATTCCTCGTGTTGTGGACTCCACTAAATCATTAGGCATAACTCTGGACAAACACCTGAATATGCAAGACCACATCAATACAACTACCAGAGGAGCCAATCACCAACTCAACACATTAAGGAGACACAAACCATTCCTGCCGCCTGATGACGTGCAGCTAGCAGTCCAACCTGCGCCTTCTCCTGTCTCGCCCCAAGAATATGGAATGCTCTTCCAGCCGGAAATCAGAGGTAACCCTTCGACCGTCTCATTCAAATAGTAAGTCAAAGGGTTGTTCCTCAAAATCTGGTTGCACCTATAGACTTGAAGTCACCAAACTAACTTTTATTTCATGTTTACAGCACAGATCTAGCTTTCAACCATGCTATGCTTTAATTCTTTATATGTAATATGATCACCTTATGTCTACTTAACTTCTTTTATGGTTTGCTTATATGTACAGCGCTCTGATACCCTGTTGGTTCATGTTCACGCTTTATGAAACTGAAATATAAAATTGTGGAACTTGTAGTTTGGGTTTCAGTTTTATGTGAGATGTTTGCAGGTTGAGAGCACTTTGGTTATGCAGCTTTGATTTGGAGGAAAATTGACACCCGTTTGTGATTTTGATAATTTTATTCAACTTTTGAGTTGTTCACACTAATTAGGTCCGAGATAGCTAGCTGTGCTTAATGACATTTTACATGTTTGTTTAAGTTTATTGAATGTGCTTAGTGTGATTAACATGATGGTAGTTTAAAAATCATGATTTTGATGCGTTTTGTCTTATTTTTGAATTGTGCATTCAGGTTGTGTTCAAGAGGGCTTTGTGTCAATTATGACATTTTTTTGTGTTTTTTCAAGTTTGTTTCTTGCATTTATTGTGATTTATACAGTTGTTGTTTGAGGTTTAAGGTTTGGTTATCGGATTTCATTAAAAATGCAAGATCTCGAGATATAAACTTGTTTTTGGTACTTGTCTGCTATGGTAAAGTATGTGTTGTGAGACACCACATTCACATCATGATAGCGATTTACTAAAGGTCTAGTTGCAAACGCATTTTTATTCAGATTGGTCACTGTTTATTCCTTTGTGCACAGGAGTAAATGCACTAAATAATTCAGGTTACCGCTGGTCGAGAACCTGTCTTAGAGTGAATGATAGTAACTTTATGGGTGCTAGAGTGTATTGGTTCTTACAGGTGAGAGTTTTTTTTACCTTTTATTTTAGATAAAGCAGACAAGGATTTGTTATTTATTGTTTTAGGTGTGTCAAGTCAGACTTCACATCTCACATCACAGTGATGTCACTCTGCGATTTGTTGGGTGTGGGGTGACAGACAGATGCACTACGGTTGGTTAATCTTTTTACTGGAAGGTTCTGCAATTGGTTGATTGTGTTGTGAGTGCGCTGTGGTTGGCTGTTTACGTCATTCGATGCTGCGCTTGGATTAGTCAGTTATCATAGAATGCTGTTTTAGATTGGTGAATCATTGTTGTTTGTAATATGTGATTGAAAAGAGTGAAATCAGTATAGGAAAATGGGAATAGTGCTTAAGAAACCTCCTGCCCCACTTTATAATCGAAAATGACACCCAAACTGAACCTGCTTATGACCCCGCCTTCTATAGGGGGTTTTACACTTGCTTGTGGAAATAAGATTGGAGTAAGACCACTTCTGAAGACAAGATCATTCAATTCCCTTTACATAGTAACTTTAATGTGAGAAAGCTTGAGAATCTGACACGTGTGATGTATGAAATAAAACAGCAACCTAGACCTTCCCAATTTGAAGTATTAAATGCATGGGAGCATTCTGCACATGAGAAGGGATACAAAAGAATGAGACCACCTCCATGTCATATAACACCCCTACTGTTGGTTCTGCACTACAGGGGCAGGGGAACTGAAAATGCAAGTGTATCTATTGACCCACGCGCACCAGAATTAGAGGTCTTGTCTGTTTTATCAGGTGCATTTTGTAGTGCAACTGCCACACACATTGTTCCAGTCATAGAATCACAGCCTTCCAAAAGAACCAGCACCCAAAGAAAATAATATATGGCAATTAAAAACAGAATTTGAAGAGATTTTGAAGGGTACAATTGGTCTAAAGAAGTTGAACATCAATGATAGGCTGAAATACAATATTTGAGCATCGAAGCTGCTAGGCTTGCTCAAGAGGCACATGAGAAATCGCAAAGTTTGGTTGAAGAGAATGACATTGACCTAAATCAGAAGAAAAGCTGTCAAAAGATTTCCAAGATGGTAATGAGTATTGAAGATATTAAGGATATGAGAATCCCACGCTTGAGAGTGCACATTAAGACGTTAATAGCACCAAGGATTGGAGGGAACTAAAGAAATACAAGGATAGATGGGCAAAGAAAGAAGGAGCCAAGGTGAAGAAGGAAAGACAGCAAGTGAAGCAGCGAGGGAAACAAGAGCAAGAGAGTTTTAGACTAGTCACTAAGTTCGCCTTGAGAGTAGCATGTGTGCATGTGCAGGTATGAGGAAGTAGAAAGGATTGTAACTGTGTCAAATGTGCTTTGGGAAGATTTAAATATGTTGTTTGAGGTTGTTGTTCCCAGGGATTTGTGGATGGGATGAAAATGGGTTGTGAATTGGCCCATACAAGAACAAGTTAGAACAGCCCAACCTGGTCCATCTCCTGATGGTATGACAAGGTACAATGAGTGAATTGAGCAATTGAAACTGAAGACCCCACAGAAAGACGTGAATTGCTCCAAAATTATGAGAGTAACCCAAGAGCCCAAAATATCAGTGTATAATTATTATGAGGGGTTAATGCAGATTTGCAGGCAGAAAGGGGGCTAGAAACCAAGCTCATAAAGCCCCTAGTGGATTTTGTTCCTCCACTTGTGCTTGGTTTGGTCCTGGAGCTTAGTTTGCGGGTACAGCAGAATGCGATGTGTTGATAGAGGAAGTACGAGGATGAGCTCTTGAAGATTGTAAAGTATTGTAGTGACACTCAAGAGGCTAAGCAAAGAAAGGTGATGGAAAGGTATGTGTTTGCACAGACAGTAATGACTCAGAGAAGTGGTAAGGGTAACTCTTCCATGGTAGACTTCTGTTTGGATTTTATTTCAAGTATGTATATGGGTGTGTAAGGAGTTGGTGTTTAAGGTGGTGTTCAGTACGCGTCAACAGGGAATGTCGGAGGCAGACATTATGTTGACAACTCGAATGTGAATGTGAGCCGTAGCATCTTGAAAAAGTACACATCATACCATACCATATTTGTAACAAGATAGGGTACTGGAAGCAAAAGTGTAGAGTGTATGCTAACAGAATTCAAAACAATGTCAAAACACAATCTCAGGTCCAGAATATGACAGTCGTGTCTCAGAATGAGGCAATGTAGTCAGCATCCCTGGCGCAACTGAACCCTGTGCAAAACATGCAGAATGAGAGGCCAAATAATGTGAAAATGCCATGAGTCCCAATGAAGCAGTGAAACATGCAAACTAAATGGTTAATTTCCAGCAGAATTCCAGATTTCAGCAATATCCTTTAATAACCGATGACAGTTTCCTCCAGTTTTTAGTAAGTCTCTGGAAGTCCTGCTGAACTTGGTCCTAACCAATCACAATCCTTGTCCCTGAGGGGGAGGAGGATTACTAGCTTAGTGCAGACCTAGAGGTAGACCAGAGGGGCCCATTTGTAGAAGGTAAAGTAAACGGCCTCTTAAGTATAATTTTTGACCGATTATCCAGAAGCAGTGGATGGATTGACACCTGTCATAGATAAGATAGTAGAGTAAAACATTCTAGAAGAAGTGAAAAGGAGCCCCAGTAACTCCCCTGTTAGGGGGCTTCAAAAAGCAAATACAAAATGGATATTAGTGCAGGTCCTCAGAAAAATTTACCAGATTGTAATCCAATGTTGTCACGTGGTACCGAATCCTGCTGTAATCCTTTTTTCGAATCTCATCAGATGTGAAATGGTTTATAGCCATAGATTTGTGCTGAGTATTCTTTTCCATTCCAGTACATGAGGACAATCAGTCCTTTTGCATTCACATTTTTTGGTCAAGACCTGGCTGGGTATAAAGCACCTCAGGTGTATACAGAAAGACCACCAATATGTAATCAGATATTGAATGAGATTCTGAAGACCTTACAGTTGCCCTGTAGTTCAGTGCTAGAAAAATATAGAGACAAACTATTGGTGGCATCTAAAACACAGGAAAGCTGCTGGTTAGACACTATACCCCTCTCAAATCCTCTCGCAGAATGGGCACAAGGTGTCTCCTATTAAACTCCAGTACTGCCAGAAGGAGGTCATATAGTTGGAACATAACATTGAGAAGGGAGTGAAAAAGGTCTCCAAAGAACACATCTCTACAATTTTGTGAATTAAACCATTCGCACAAAAATGGAGGTCAAGATGTTCCTGATGGCTGGATAGTGGTACAAAAGGGGGTGGTGATGGACGGAGCATCTGAACCAATCAAACACTCACACCCAATCAAAAGATCTGGGTTTGATCCATCACCGTTCTTTAGCCCACTCTGCCACCCCAGTTCAGACATGGCTATATGCAAATCAGTCTGACCCTGTGCCTCATGGGAACAGTCCAGCCCGAACTGCCAAGCCATGCCTTCCCTGGACCGGAAACAAGCTTCCGAGGACCGGTTTCTGGCATTCCAGCCGTCTTCAGCCCGGCTTGCTTGAATCCAGTGGCAAAGTGAGCAAGGGACTCACGTCGGAGCATACCCTGCCACACTTATGGCGTCCAAAAGCGGTACAAAAGGGGGTGGTGATGGACGGAGCATCTGAACCAATCAAACACTCACACCCAGTCAAAAGATCTGGGTTTGATCCATCACCGTTCTTTAGCCGTGGCTGGATAGTGTCACCAGCAGATTCTTAACTTTTCCCTCTGGGCAAATCCTCAACAGAGGCTTATACACAATGATGTGAGTGATCCGGTACCCTTGAATAACAAATGTACAAGTGCCTTCCTATAGCTCAGAAACACACTCCGCAGCATGCCAGTCCTAGGAATGGGACATTATAAGAAGGAATTGTTCCACTTTTTCATGAATGTGACATGGTCTGTGTGGGCCCTGACCCATGGAGAAGTGAAATGACCCGAGAACCTATTTTTCAGCAACACTGGATCCTGTGGCTATGGCTCTTCCCGGTTGTTTAAAATCAGTTACTGCCAGTGCAAGTATATGAAAAAGCGAGAGGATTGTGATGGCGTACATCCATATTGTGATGGTTCCTCCTTCAGTTGACATTTCGCAGACTCGTACTTGAACTAAGCACATGACCAGCAGCCATTAAACAGGATATGAACAAGTAATCTAGGCGGCTGAAAACATTTCCATCCACATGTGTTAAAATCTGGATTGTGGCATAAACATTATCGGCGCCATCTTGTCCTTTTCAGATCCATATGTGCGCGTAAGCAGCAACCATTTTGATTGCCCTGACCTCTCTGCCCACTCCCGATAGCCAGCGTCTCTCTCTCTCCCCCTCACTCCCCAGCCTCGCAAGCATCCCCGACAGGCCCCCGGTCTCTCCTGCTTGGGTCATAAACGCACCTCCAGCGCGACCCTGCCTCCGAGCCACATCCCGTGCTGAACCCCCCTCGCCCTTTCATCTCATTCATAGAACAGGCCCTTTTGATAACCTCTTCCTCCCTGCCCGATTGTCCGGCCTGATCCCAGGCCATCACTTAGCTCAACAGATGCAGTTTATTGCCCCTACAGTAGGACCTCGCCCCACATCAAAGGAGCGGGGATTAATCAATGCCTTCACACCCCTAGATCCGACCGATCGCCCACATTCCTGTTCCCAGCGGAATGTCCAGCTGCGCGGTAGTCATCATGCTGAGATTTGGGTGGGGACCTCTACTGTAGGTATGTGTGAGAACGGGCCTGAACCGGGGATTCCAGAGATGCCTTTTTGAACTTCAAAGCAATACCACGGATGTCATAAATGTAATAAAGCCATAAACATGTGTATAAGAGGCCAGGCCTCAGAGATGCGGGTAGAGCGCCTCGAGAAGATACCCTGTTGTCTGATTTGACGTGTTCTGTTCCGTCGGAAATAAACTCCTGTTTCCTGCCTTCCAGTCTCCAGCGCCTGCCTCTTTATTTGGTAATCGTGAGTTGGGTGAGAAGCGGCTAACGCCGGGAAAACCTAGAAAAGGGGTAAAACGACCTGATCTGCCTGAACCCTTTTTCATCAAATGGTGTTATGTTCTGCATCCAGCTACACTTTTGCTATTTTCAGATCCTGATGATGAGGAAGGTGATTTTCATCATGACTGTGTGGATGTCACAGAATTATGTAGCATGCCAAGACCAGACATACTGCATGTGCCACTTGAATCGACTAAAATAATTGTATTTGTGGATGGCTCTTGTTTCAGAGACTCTTATATAACTTTGAGAGCCACAGACAATGCCTGCACCACATTTAGCATTGTGGAAGCTTCCTACTTGAGCAGTATAACCTCTGCACAATCTAAATTAATTGTGTTAACAAGAGCATGCTCTGTGACCTATGATTTCAGAGCTACTATTTACAGTGACAGCCAGTATGGCTTTGACGCGGTCCATGATTTTGGCCAGTTATGGTCACCAAATGTTTTTATGACACCCTCTGATTTCCCTGTAAGGAATGGGGCATTGCAATTACTTAGAGAAATTGCTGGTCTGAAATGCGCTGCAACAAGAACTGTCAACACATGATCACATCGGGTAATCACTACACTGATCAGCTGGCTCTTGAATCCAGCTCATTCAGGCTAGATGAATCATGTAAAACTGACAGTGGCAATGTGACGAATATGTTAATAACCACTGTACGCACTCTAAATGAGCTAAGACAAACCCAATGTGAAGCAGCTGACAATGAGAAGGAAAGGTGGGTCAGACCAGGATGTAGCAAAAATGAGAGTGATACGTGATGCCTGACTCTCTGTTACCTCCTATGGTGCAACGCTTTCATGGCCCTACCCATGTTGGTATTGATTTAACACATATTTTTAGGTCGATGGCTGAAAGCATGTGTCAACGATTATTACTTGCCAGCTGTTAAATGTTGACAAAAGGACAGTAGTGACCATGAGTCGCATAGAAAAGTTTGATGGTCACTTTAGTTGCCTGCAGCTTGATTTTGTTGAGATGCTTGTCTGTAATGGACTGAGTTACATTTTAGTTGTACTGTACTTTGTTTCTGGGTGGGTGGAGGCATACCCATCTATAAGGAACGATAGCCTCACATTGGCCAAACTATTAAAGAGAGAGTTCATCCCATATTTTGGCATGTCTGTTTAAATTCTGACTGTGAGATACATTTTAAAAAACAATATCATGGAGCTGCTTTGTATTGCCCTGAAGACTGATCAGGAGTTCCAAAGTAGTTACATACCAGAAGCATAAGGAGTTGTGTAGCAGGTCAATGGTACATTGAAATCTTGAATTGGAATGTGGTATGCTTCCACTTCCCTTAAATGGCCCAATGCACTTCCACTTGTCTTGATGAGTTTTGGATGAATGCCAAACAAAAAAACAGGACTCTCTCCCCATGAACTGTTGATTATGGGAGCCTTGAGAATCCCTTTTGTACCTGGAGCTGCATGTGTAAACATCACAGATGACATTGTTCTTGAGTATTGCAGAAGACAGCTGATGTGGTGCATTCTATCATTCAACAGGTTGAGTTGGCGACCCCGCCAGCAGCACAAGAACAGTTCCACTACATCAACCCCAGAGACTGAATCCGTGTGAAAAACAACCTGTCTGCAAGAACTGCCTGGATCCTCTTTATTGAGGCTCATACCAGGTGATCCTTTTGAGCCAATACTGCTGTTAAAAGTGACGCATAGCCACAGTGGATTTGCGTGTTACACACGAAGAGGGTAAGACGAGCTGATGAAGAAGTGGTGACAACAGCCACTAATTCACTGAGTGAGACCCCAGCCCGATGTGAGTGTCTTTAAGAAGAAGCATAAATTGAATCTTTGCATGACGAGTATCAGCAGGTCCAGTCTGATCAAGCCCTAAAGACACAAGGGCAGGGTCAAAGTGAGGATACTCAGGAGTCTCACATCTAGAGAAAGAGACAAAGATCAAGACTCAAGCTTCCTATCTTTCGAATAACTGGTGAATCTTGGATAGCCAGGAGGGATGGGGATAATACAGGTGAAAACAGTCCTCAACCTATGACAAATTAAATGAAGAGACCAGCAGGAATTGGAAACAGATCTGAAGACGAAGGTGTGCACTGTGAATCAGTCAGTCGTAAGCACATCCAATAGAAGAGTTTGTCATAAATAAAGTTGGCAGTAAAAAGAAAAAATAATTCTGAAAGGAGTGCAAACAACTCAGGAAACTGAAGAAGAAACAGAGCAAGAAAAGCAAGGTGACGATGATGATTAACAATCAAAAGGAAGGTACTTTTAGAAAGTAAGCAGGTCCTGACTGGTCATATCTAGCTGAAATCAAACAAGTTGATCAATTAGATACAGGATTAAAACAATTGTAATATCATCATTATATCGCCTACATGAACTGATTGAAGGCTTAGACAATCATTTCTGAATAGCTTCCTGATGAAATATTGATCAGAAATTTGAACAGAAATCTTGAAGTTAAAGTATGTGGGCCTGATTCACAAAGGGCCTCCGCACTTGTGGCGGACTCCCCACGACTGCAGGGCCTTCAGCACAAGTTCGGAGGCCCTTTGTGAATCAGACTTTGTGTGTTTTGTACGTTAGGTATCCAGTCAAAGATACTAAGTTTCCTTAGGCATCCAGTTGAAGATTTAAGATTTCCCTTTTAGGTGTCTAGTCAAGATAGAAGGATTCCTTTCCGGAACAAACAATTGAGAATATGAAGCAAAACTATCATATGGACCTTGATATTTTCTTGATTTTGAACTGAAAAATTAGTGGCTAGATAAAAAAAAATAGTATTAGTGTGTAATATGGTTTAGGGCCTCTTTTTGCATGCATGTTATGTTAGCATGGCTTATTAGAAGTTTAAACGCCATTTTACCTTTTGCTGCTTTTTGCACACAACACTGCTTAGCTGTTTTTGCAAGTTAGCTTTCACGAAGGTCTATACACGAGAAAAGTTTTGTTTTTTGACATCTCTAGACATACATTGTGCCCCCATTCTGTACAGTGAGGGCTGAGCTGCCAAGGTTACCATAACATGTGAGCCTGTTTATCGGCATGTCCGTGTAACACATTCTAGACACAACATTTTGGCAGCTGTGAGCCGAGCAAGATTATGGCGCCTTTATCATAGCACACTTGCCATAATTTCACACACTTGGAAGATTCCGGGGATGCAGAGAGACTAGCCGATCTATAGGTAATTTACACTTACTGTGCAGACAGGTAATGGGGTCCCCCTAAACAAGCTCAAGAGACCTTCTATAGCTCATAATACATAGTTCCTATATAGGGAGTGTGTTTAAACTAGGCGCTGTATCACCAATTGCACTATCATTGTAATATGATTCCTCCTTTTGTATTTTATGGAGTTGTAACCATGGTGACCATATTATTCTTAATCATATGTCTGCTTATGTTGACTAAAATACTGCGCTTGAGATCACGTCATTAAAATAAATATTTTAACCTTACCGTGTCTCTTTTTTACTCCTGTTGTGGACTGGTATGAGAGTATAACAAAAGAGTGTTCTCACTTCCCTCCATTCCTGAGATGGTCTTAAGTCGCATGTTCTAGGTTGTCTAATCATTGGTTACTTTGCTATAGGACGAAGAGCTAATGTGACACTGATGCTAGCTGGTTGGGGTTTTCTAGGTACTGAGGTGAGTTTCTGGTACACCACAATTCAGTAATGTCCTAGGTCTCTGTGCACAGTTCTGTGTATGAGCAGAAATCCTTGCAACAAGTGCAGACAATAAGCAAGGGAAATTGCTGCAAATTTCTACAATTAATCTTAGTGAATATGAAGGTAGTATTTATAGGTGATTTATTAGTGAGATATAGCACTTCAGTTGGACATGCCTCACAAAAAATAAAGATGAACCAGACCTTACAAGATGAAAGAATCAAATTAGATAACAATCTGTTGCTTAATCAATCAATCAATCAATCACTACATTTATAAAGCGCACGACATACCCGTGAGGGTCTCAAGGCGCTGGGGGGGGGGTGCCGCTAATGGTCGAAGAGCCAGGTCTTGAGGAGTCTCCTGAAGGCCAGCAGGTCCTGAGTCTGTCGTAGGCTGGTGGGGAGAGAGTTTAAAGGTCTTGGCGGCGAGGTAGGAGAAGGATCTGCCGCCGGCGGTGGTTTTCCGGATACGAGGAACTGTGGCGAGGGCGAGGTTGGCTGAGCGGAGGTTTCGGGTGGGGGTGTGGAAGCTGAGACGTCTCGGCTGTTGAGGTATGTGGGTCCGGTGTTGTGTAGGGCTTTGTGTGCATGGATGAGGAGTTTGAAGGTGATCCTCTTGTTGACGGGGAGCCAGTGCAGGCCTCTCAGGTGGGGTGTGATGTGGCTGCGTCGGGGGATGTCAAGGATCAGTCGTGCCGAGGCGTTCTGGATTTGTTGAAGTCGTCTCAGGAGCTTGGTTGTTGTTCCTGAGTAGAGGGCGTTCCTGTAGTCGAGTCTGCTGGTGATGAGTGCCTCGTGTCGGGAGGGATCCATTTGAAGATCCTACAGAGCATGCAGAGGGTGTTGAAGCAGGATGCGGAGACGGCGTTGACTTGCCTGGTCATGGAGAGGGTGGAGTCGAGGATGACCCCCAGGTTGCGTGCGTGGTCTGTGGGTTCCGGGGCTGTGCCTAGCGATGTGGGACACCAGGAGTCGTCCCAGGCTGATGGGGTGGGTCAGAGAATGAGGACCTCCGTCTTGTCTGAGTTCAGCTTCAGTCTGCTGTCCTTCATCCAGTCGACTACGGCCTTCATTCCTCTGTGGAGGTTGGCTTTGGCGGTGTGGGGGTCTTCGGTGAGGGATATGATCAGCTGGGTGTCGTTGGCGTAGGAGATGATGTTGAGGTTATGTTGTCGGGCGACGTGGCGAGCGGTGCCATGTAGATATTGAACAGCGCCGTGCTGAGGGAGGATCCCTGTGGGACGCCTCAGATGATCTCGGTGGATTTCGAGCAGAAGGGAGGGAGGCGGACGCTCTGGGTTCTGCCGGAGAGGAAGGATGTGGTCCAGGCCAGGGCCTTCTCTTGGATTCCGGCGTCATGGAGGCGTGCTGATAGGGTGCGGTGGCAGACTGTGTTGAAGGCTGCTGATAGGTCCAGGAGGATTATTATTATTTAGTCACTTTTAAAGCGCAAACAGCTACCCCCAACGGGGGTGTCCCGGCGCTGAGGATGAGGGCGGCTGTTTCTCCTTTGTCCATCAGGATCCTGATGTCGTCAGTGGCGGCGATGAGGGCGGTCTCGGTGCTGTGGTTGCTGCGAAAGCCGGATTGGGAGGGGTCCTGGATGTTGTTGTCTTCGAGGTAGTGGGTTAGCTATTTGTTGACAATCGTCTCTGTCACTTTTCACGGGAACGGGAGCAGGGAGATGGGCCGGAAGTTCTTGAGGTTCTTGGGGTCTGCTTTGGGCTTCTTCAGAAGGGCGTTGATGTCGGCGTGCTTCCAGCTTTATGGAAAGTTGCTGTCTCGAAGGAACTGTTGATTGTTTTTCGGAGGTGGGGCGCGATGGTTGTGCTGGCTTTGTTGAAGACGTGGTGAGGGCAGGGGTCAGATGGGGATCCGGAGTGGATGGAGTTCATGATCTTGATGGTGTCTTCGTCGCTGACGTTGGACCAGGTGGTCAGGTGGCTGGTGCAGGTGGTGGTCGCAGGGGTGGTGGACTCGGTGGTGGGTGCCGGGGTGTCGGAGTTGAAGCTGTCGTGGATGTCGGTGATCTTGCGGTGAAAGAAGGCGGCCAGGGAGTCGCACAGGTCTTGTGATCGTGGGATGTCGTTGGTGTTGGAGCTGGGGTTGGAGAGTTCTTTCACGATGCTGAAGAGCTCTTTGGTATTGTGTGCGTTGTTGTCTATGCGGTCCTTGAAGGCGGTCCTCTTGGCAGTCCTGATGAGTTGGTGGTGTCTGGGGGTGGCGTTCTTGTGGGCTGTGTGGCTGGCTGGTGTTCTGTCGTGGAGCCATTTCTTCTCCAGCTTCCGACAGGTGCCCCTGGAGATCCGGAGGTCTTCGGTGAACCAAGCGGCTTTCTTGTTGGTGTGGTTGGTTGTGGAGGTCTTGAGGGGGGCGAGGGTGTCGGCGCAGTTGTTGATCCACTGTTTGAGGTTGGTTGCGGCGGTGTCTGGGTCGGTGGGGTCGACGGGTGGTCTCAGGGCGAGGGTGGTAGTCAGTTGGTCCTTGGTGATCTTGCCCCAGCAGCGGCATGGCAGCTGTTGGGTGCGGTGGTGTGTGGTGGGTTTCCTGAAGGTGAAGTGGACGCATCTGTGGTCGGTCCAGTGTGGCTCGGTGGTGTGGTTGAAGGAGACGTGGGGGCTGGTGGGGAAGATGGGGTCCAGCATGTGTCCGGAGGCGTGGGTGGGTGCCGTCACAATTTGTTTGAGTCCAAGGTTGGCGAGGTTGTCTATCAGGGCGGTGGAGTGGGCGTCGTTGTTGTTCTCGAGGTGGAAGTTCAGGTCCCCGAGGAGGATGTAGCCCATGGAGGCGAGGGCGTGGGTGCTGACGAGGTTGGCGATGGTGTCGCTGAACTGTGGCGTTCAGCCAGGTCTCCGTCAGGAAGGCGACGTCGGGGCGGTAGAGTCTAGGAGGTCCCAGAGTTCGATGGCGTGTTTGCGAGCGGAGCGAGTGTTGAGAAGGATGCAGCGGAGGTGGTTGGGTTCTCTGGTTGGTGGTTTGGTGGGCTGGATGCTGGTGAATCTGCAGTTCTGGCAGGCGAAGGGCCGTTGGGTGTGCTTCGTGGTGGCTTGGTAGCAGGGGTGGTCTCGTTCGGTGTTGAGTGCGTGGAGGGTGTTGGAGTCGTAGAGCAGTCTGGCGTTGCAGGGGCATGGGGTCTAGGGGTTCTGGCACTGGGCGCGGTCCAGGCGCGGAGGGGCGCAGATGGGCTTGCGTTTGGCGCGCCAGCGGCGCGGTCGCTGCGCGGCCTCCATAAGAGGCGAAGTGGGAGGGAGGGACAGCTGGGAGCGGGCGGCCAATGGGCGAGGGCACGGGGTACCGTAGTGAAAAGGAGGCGGGCCGCGGGTGAGCAGCGGCGGGAAGCGGGGAGTGGTGTGGCACAGAGGGCAGGGTCACGCGAGGAGTGCCTAAGAAACCACAAGACAATGATACAAAACAGGAAAGCAGCAGCAATACCACAGAGACAATTTTAGAAGTAAACAGGAGAGCAGTAACAATACAATGGGGGACAAGGAATGCAGAAAAGAACCTGGGGCACACCAGTGGCGAACCCTGGTTGGCACTCGAGTCCCTGAGGAGACGAGCGGCGTGGGAAGGGACCTGGGGTCACTCTGTAGGGAATTTTGGTCAGAACATATATTTTAGATTATTATATGAATACAAGAAACTCATTGAAGTGTGTGATTGTTTTACCTTGATCTTTTTGGCAGCCTCTGCCACTGATGGGTGATATATCATCACTTCCTACTTGTCCCATACTGTGCATATAAATTTGTTTTATTGACAGAATTTTCTTGAATTGTATCTTTCAAATGTTGATGTTCCTTTAGAAAGTGTGCCTCTTGTTAGGGCTTTGTATACTTACTACGGAAGCAGAAGCCTGTAGACTTTGAGCCTGATTTAGATCTTGTCCGACTGGTTACTCCATCAGAACGTTGGCGGATAGCCCATCCGCCAAAATATAAATTCCATTATATCCTATGGGATTTGTACTTCGGCAGACAGGATATCCATCACCAGTGTGATGGAGTTACCCATCCACCAAGATATAAATCAGGCCCTACGTCTAGATATATCGCACACATTACACAAATTAACGGAACTAACAATGGTGTCAATAAATTTACATGTTGATTACACAAAGATGAGAAGGAGGCAATGCCGCCACAGAAAGGCAGGTGGTCCCTACTTTGGGGGCCCCCTGCGGGCCCCCATGGTGAAGGCGAGGTGGGGGGTGCACATGGGGGGTACCTATGGTACCCCCTGCATTTCAATGTACAACATGACAGGCACCACGCGGTGCCTGTCATGTTGTGCATTGAAAAGCACAATGTGCATTTTTAATATTGTTGGCGGGCGGTGCTGAGAGTGCCCGCCACTGTCCACCATGGCGGGCGCATCCTAAATCCCTCCACGGGACCCCGCCCTTATGGCGGGCGGTCCCGTTGTCCGATAGGGTGGCGGGCGGACAAAATCCGCCCGTCATCCTAATGTCCCCCTTAGTCTTGATAAAGCGAAGAAAGGGCAAATGTGTGTGGTACGTGAAAAGAGATAGAATGAAATGTCAGATTTGGTCGGTTGGAGTGAGTGTGAAGAAATTTATGTGGCAAATATTATGATTTTGATTGGACAATAGCCTGTTAATAAAGGTATGTATTACGGGTGTGGACGGGATGCTTATTTTATATTCCCCAGTAACTGAGTGGGTAGCTGTTGTTTAGGTTTAGTGTTTCCTCATGTTTCTCACATGGATGAACTGACTGGCGGTGCCTGTCATGTTGTGCATTGAAAAGCACAACGTGTATTTTTAACATTGTGGCGGGCGGTGCTGAGAGCACCGCCCGCCACAATGTTAAAAATGCAGGATGCGCCCCCCACTGTGGCGGGCGTATCCTAATTCTCCCCATTATTAAAGGTATGTATTATGTGTGTGGGCGGGCTGCTTATTTTATATTCCCCAGTAACTGATTGAGTAGCTGTTATTTAGGTTTAGTGTTTCCTCATGTTTATCACATGGATGAACTGACAGAGAAGGATAATAAAACTGTGAGGCAAGAGAAATGATGTCCTGGTTAAGTGGTAGAGGGTGCATTTGGTGCCATGATTCCTACAGCTGTTATAGCTTTGAACGATGTGAAGATTAGAAAATGGCTACACTGGTGGACATGCTAGCCACTAATACTGCAGCTGTGCTCTAACAAGCATTAATAAGGAGCCGATGGTTAAGTGAGCTAGGGTTATGCAAATCAGGCTAGCTTTGATATAGTATTACTAAATGCCTCATGTTGAAGGTACAGCAATGTTACACATATGTGCTTAATAACAGTGAGCATATTAACATTTGTGTTGTTAACATTACATATATGTGTGATATAAATGTTCTTGAAGAATCTGGTGCCTGGGAAACAGTTAGTTCATTGGTTAATGAGATTGGCAAAGGAATTTTAAGGGTTTTGAGTTGTTTGGTGTAGGGGCATGCTTAGTTGGATACTACCCCCTATAATAATCATTTTAATTTGCGTAGTAGGTGTTAGATTTTATATGTTGAAAGTAAGGATAAATTGTGGAAGTGCTGAGAAGCTGTTAGCAACGAGTGGAAGACAAAGAAAACATGAAAAACTCTAGTTAGACGAGATACGATCCAAGATATTTGATGAGATGAAGGAGTTGGAAGAATCCAAATGCAAGAACCTAAAATCAGAGAAAACTGCATTGCAAAAGGATGTGGGATGTAATTGATGAAGAGATGTTGTGATGATTAAAAAAATCTTTGGGGTTTGTTAGAGGGTTTTTAATAAAGTGCATAATTGTACTAACGCGAGTTAATTAACACAATGAATTTAAGATATTCTGTGAGAAGTTGCATTTATTTTTAACTTTGAAAATGTAGGCCTCAATTTTAAAATGGTTGCGGCAGTGTGCAGCCATCTTGCCAAGCACACAGTCATCTCTGTCCTTTTCCCCGCCATACACTCAGCACACAAATGTTTTTTACACAATGTTTTAAAACACTGTGTCACATTCTCACGTACAACATGATGCTCTGTTCTCATACTGTGTTAGCATGATGAATTGTTTCAAGGCTTCACCTATTGGGACTAAGGATTCTCATAAATACTTAATGTTGATTTGTAGCAATATTTGTACTAACCATCAAGGTGTCTCAGGAGCACTGTGGAAGGCAACTGCATGATATAAATCTCCGGGATAGTTCTGACAAAACTGTATGGTTCTTTAATATGAATGGGTAGGATTATGAGACATCTGCACATTTACACCAAATGTATGGTTTCTTTTGGTTAATTTCTTATAAAAGAGGCCACATCATGAATGTTGTGGGCTCACTTTGATCTTTCGACTGTGACACTTTGTTGGTCTGATTTATGATTAGGGCTCCCAGTTTTTACTGAGTTTTACAGATAAATACAGACAGAAAACAATTTATTTTCCTGTCTGTATTTATTTTTAAATACAGAAAAATACATAAAATAGGTCTTCTTTGGATGATTTTTTCTACTGTCAATCATGAGTGCCAGGTAAGTAGGTGTACAGATTAAGAGGTAGGGGAGATGAAAATATACAATAGATTTCCTAATTGGGCTTAATTAAGTCCAAATCTACAGTTATTTATGGCATTCCACAAAGCAAGTGTTTTCAGATAATGCATTTGTACTGTACACTGCTGAAACCTTATCAGTCAAATTCATGTGGAAAAATACCCATTGCAGTTTCATTTATGCAGAAAACACAAAATCAAAATGGATAAATATAGAAAAATTAGCAAAAAAATAATAAGGATAAATACAGACGGAAATGTTGAAAAATAAATACCATAAAACTGGGAGCCCTGCTTATGACTCATTTAATTGAGCTGAATTATACCTTGTCCTGCGATTTCATTATTTGTATTTTATTCTGACTTTCATGCTTTATATGACAAATGACTTACTGACTCTTTGCCATTGATTTTAATTTCTGTAATGCCTTTAACTTTCAATAAACCTTCATGGTTTTCACTGTAATACTTGCCAGTCTTTACTGTGAAGACTTATGTGCTTTACATTTAATTCTAAAATGTTACTTGATATTGAATTAATTTGAATAACCAGATCAGGAGAGGAGCAACAAAATCCTAAGGGGGTTAACACGGCTTCCGGTCCGTCAAAAGCACTTTATTTTGAAATTAAAGAAAAAGAGCAATATCAAAACCTGTTTTCCTCCCACCTTGACCATTTGGCCTTTTACCTAAAGTGTGTCTGACACATGCATTGATTTAATTTATTGACATGATTATCACCAGGGTTTGGAATCCCTTGTTTTTGGTTATTGGCCGTTATTCCCTTTTGGAGTTTTTGAGGTGCTTGGAGTTCTGTTGGGCTTGATCTTTGTTGGGGCCCATCTTTAGATGAGTAACCTCTGTTTGCTTCTCGTATCCTCTCATTTTAGTACCCCGTGGGCAGGTATAGGAGAAATGATGCAACTAGACATGTCAGGTCAGGCGGTAGCCTGCCAATTGGAGGCAAGTCTATGTGTTCCCAAGAGGGATTGACCATTGCTCTTCTGACGTTTTTTTGCCTTTCTTCATGCCTTGGATGGTACAGAACATAATAGATGATTTCTGTTTTGCCATTTGGCCAAGACAAGTTTCATGGGTGGTGCCTGCATTTTTTATTGTGGAGATGACCTTATATTGGGTTTGTTTTAGCCAGCACAAACAAACAAACGTCTTATTTCTAGATTGACCAACAAAGTCAGATATGATTCTTCTGCTTAGTTGGGTTCTTGGATTTCTTCCTAGCAGATGCCCTGAACTTGGGACATTGCTTCTTGATATTTGGTGTCTGCTCTATAGTTTATATTTTTGTTTCAATAGCTTCTTAGTTTGAAGCAGTTGCGGTCCATGCAGGTAAGAGCAGAGGGGCGGTGGGGACGGTTCGGGGGGAAGGGGGTGTTATTTTGACAGATGACGACAAGGGGAAATTAATTATTTATTTAATTTTTCCTCGTGGTCATCTGTCGACTCCCCCTCCCCCATCCTGGCCCCACCATTCTTACCTGCATGGGCCGCTCCTGGTTTGAAGCATACTCTGGCTTTTGTAGGTCAGGAATGGTGTCTTCTGAAGAGCTCGTTTTCCGGTTCGACCTCAATGAAGCCCCTTCTCTTTAAATGAAAATAAAAAATTAAATCCAGTATATGTAAAGCGCACAACTGCCCAAGGTTGTCAAGGCGCTTGGAGCCATCGGGAAGATTAAGCGAGCTATTACCCAGAGTCAGTGGCGGTTTCTGCATAAGGGCGTCGGGGCTCCGCCCCCTTTACTTTCAGTTCCTAGGTCAGCTATTACAAAAGTACAAGTAAATTCTTTTAATAATCAGTAAAAAAAGAAAACGATTTACACAGAACTCTAATTGCTTGGGGCCGGGCTCAGGGCTGCAATGATAAGTGATCACGAGTGTCATGTCACGTGACCCTGGCAGTGAAACCTATGCCTTTCGTTTTGGCCCGAGTCTACTTTGCCGGGCTGAGGAGCTCACTGCCCTGAGGCCTGTGAGGTCATCAGCTCGGCAAAGATATAGCCTCGAGGACCAGTCTCCACCCACTAATGACGTTAGGCTAAAGTTTGCCCCGGGTGCTTCAGGTTCAAGCCCTGTAACGCCAGGGGCTGCATGTCAATCAGGGAATGTAGAGGACGGCACAACACCCATTCCCAACACGTCACAGGGAGGTGGGTCCTGCCCTCTGATAAGCTGGGAAAGGGAGTGGTAGAGGCTTCATGTGGGAAGCAGAGTCTGCGCAGTTTGTCATAAGGACTTTTTAGGACACACTGCTGCGCAGACACGCTTCCCGCGCTGCTGTTACAGTACAGTGTGAACGGCCGCCATCATTTATTTGCAGCTCCGGCGTTTCAATGGGAGGCTTTGGCCACAGCTTATGAAGGCGCACCTCTCTTTCAATAGCCTACCTCACCTTCTCACGTCCGCCTCTTTCTACCCATCCAAGGCCCTTCCCTGGGCCTCCTCTGGCCCCAGACACCGTGCTCCTGAGTGCTGAGTAAAAAGTCCGACTGCAGCTGGCAAAATCCTGAGTATTCTACCCACGTTAATGAGAGCTGCCAGGGAGGCTGCAGCCACTTTTCAAATTTGCACACATCTAGTTCGAGCAGAGCCAAGAGAAAAGCAGTCAAACACCTGTACTGAGTGAGGTGGACAAAGAGGGCCCAGTTGTCCGTAATCAGGTGAGGGACTCCTTCAGTCTGACATATCATGACATGTGAGTATCTCTGAAACATCCCTCTACACAGTGAATATGGCTGCAGAGAGTCATAATTGGGTGCAAAACAGAAAGGTCATTTAATTTTAATAAAAGTAGTCAGAGTGCATGCAAGAAATAGATCCTAGGTTACAGATTGGCAGTGAGGTAACATTTGCTGATATTTAATGGATGCTGTAAAGCTTCTCTTGGCAGGATTGTTGTTGGTGGAACTATTCCTGGTGGAGTTACTGCTGCCATGGTGTAATATATTGGGGGTAATACCACATACGCTAATTCCGCTCTCTATAATTCTGGTAATTGAGGATGTTTCCTGAATGAGTGGAATCACCACATCAGGCTAAGAGCTGCGCCTTTTAAAGAGCACTTAATAACGAAAAGTAGTTGTATTGTAATTGCATTTATATAGCTTTTAATACCCCTTTAGAGTTGTTAAAGCTCTGGGGTTGCAGAGTACCATGTTACCCACAATAAGGAAGTAGTTAGTTTAGTGCTTAATATTGTTGTACATTTGTTGGGTATGGGATTACTCTAGTGCTCTGAGGATTCTGAAGCATTTCCTCTAGTTTCTAGTGGTGGATTAAGTTATTAGGCTTGCTGCTCTTTTATGAAAAAAATTAACTCCTGCATGTAGGTTCCCCTTTTGGGTTGCCTACTGCCCTAATGCAAACATGGAAACTGAGCCCACAGGCCCCCTTATAAAATAAAACATAATGCATAATTTTATCCCATTGTTTTAAAAAAAGATTTGCACTGGGAAGGGCGACCTGCCTACCAAAAAATTCTGCGTCACTTTAAAGAGCACTTTTGGCTGCATACGTCAATTCTGCCTTATTGTTCTTGTGTTCTGTGTCTCTGAGTGTGAAGTAGATGGAGATTGGAGAGAGTGCAAACGGTGTCTCCAAATAGCTCTGTGTCATGCCCCGGTCTTTCATGGAGTGTTGAACTGCACAAATAAGTGCATTGTATAGAATGATTGATGTCATCTTCACTTAGAGGATACTGGGAATATGTTGGACTGATCCAGGACAAAAGTAATATATAAACTTGATAGCGCAGTTGGCTGCAATCTCTACTTTCTCAGTTACTTTCATCAGATGGAGTTTTTAGTTTGGGGAAGTGGCAAACTAGATTCCCTAGTAAGGGAAGCATGCCGTCTTCTCCAGTTTATGATTTTCCAGCAAAAATCTTTTGGTCGTATCTTTCTCTTGCACCTCATACCAAGACATGTTTTTAACTGTTGTTTTTTGAGATCTGGTTGTCGCTTCGCCTCTGAATGGCGATGGCATTCATCGCCAAGATGAGTGAGTCACCTGCATTTAATAAGATGTCTGTTCTATTTCTTGGCACGAACTGAAGAAACAAAGTAAGTCCCTAATCAGCTAATATAAACCTAAGGATCATGTGTTGAAACTGTCATTTTATTTGGTAATCGCAGTCATGCAGTCGGCACAAAACGTAAGTCAAAGTACTTAAAGCAGAAAAGATTGAAATCAGATAAACAAAATCAATAACAGTATCAAAAAATGTATTATGATCAAAACATAGCTGGGGTCAGCAGACCACCATGTCTGTGTCTGGATGTATTTATAAAAGAAAAATGAAGCATTTCGGTTTCATTTTTTAAAGGTAGGCCGTGGACCACTGCCTGCTCTTAATAAAAATATTTTCGCTTGCATTCACAAAGGGGAAGGGGTACCCTGGGGACCCCTTCCCATTTGCGAGTGGCTTACCACCTACTTGAAGTAGGTGGTAAACTGCAAGTGGTAAACTGTAAGGGCCATATGTATCATGGCCCTTACACTTGTATCCTCATTTGCGATTCTCAAATATCGATTTTTTAGAAATCGCTATTTGAGAATTGCAAAAAGGAATGTATGTAAAAAATCGCAATTTGTTTGCGATTTCATAATATTCCTTAATTGCGATTAGCAAATTGCGAAATCGCAATTAAGGAATACTTTCCTATTCATTTCTATGGGCCAGGAGGCCCATAGGAATGAATGGGAAGTTATTCTCAATTTGCGATTCGCAATTTGAGAATCGCAAATTGAGAATAATTTCAAGGGTGCAAGGGGGTCATAAGGACACGCTGAAGCACTCCTGAAATTTACATGTATGCGCATATGGCGCACATACATGCCCTAAGGGCATGTATGAGCGCCACATGGCACCTTCACAAATGGCAAAAAGAGCATTTGTGAAAGAAATCGCAAATTACCACCAACTTGAAGTTGGTGGTAAGAAATCACAAAACTTCAGTGGTTGCTGCATAGCATTTAAAGAATCGCAAATTTTGCGATTCCTTAAATTTGCGTTGCGATTGTCCTCATACATACCGTTTTTGAATTTTGAGTCACAAGTGCTGCTTTTTTTGCGATTCGCAGCGTTTGCGAATCAAAATTCGGTTGATACATATGGCCCTAAGTGTTTTGCGACTGCAAATGGGGTCGCAAAACAATGGTACATACCATTCTGACTCACTTTTAGGAAGGGACGCCGTTGCCATGCCCCTTCCTAATAGCAACTTGCAAATACTATTTTGTGTGTCGCCGACTCACAAAATAGCGTTTGCACATACCAACATACTTTTTGTGCTCGCAAATGTGCTGAATTCCCGTTTGCGACTGCAAAAAACGGTCATACATCTGGTCCATCAAGTCTTATCATTCTTTGCAAGCGCATTTCTTTAGGTACTGCTTTATTTATTCTGCATTATTGGGATATAATATAGTTATGTTAGCTGAAAATAGAATGTTAGTAAAGGAATTAGTGGCTTATATCCAAGTTCTCTAACACATAGGATGTGACATCTGTGCTCCATGTTCTACATAGTAAATATTAGTTTCAATTCCCATCAGATATTTTTGGCTATCTGCTTGGGAAATTTCCTAACCTAGAATGCAGCTCATATTTAAAAATACTGCAATATAATATAAATGATCACCCTAGGTGCCTCTACAATATAGAATCAACACCAAAACTTGTAGCATGCCCATGAACAGTGGTAACAGTAGAATGTTATACAGTAATACTGTGTGCAAATATTTGGCAACAGTGTATGAAGAAAAACTCAGCTAACACTTACGCCTGGAATTTTTGCAGAGGGCATAATGAGTGTATTTCAATTGAATGCCTGTGCAGGGCAAGGGATCATAGATTAAGGCTTCTTAAGGAAATGCTCAGTAGTAGCGTAACATCCTTCTTGCAGAAAGACAGGTAAATGCGTTCAACTGGATACTTGCAGGTTTGGTGCTATTAAATTACATATTGAATTTGAAAAGGTTTTTTTAACAAATGGGAGCATTCACTTTGAGGAAAAGGGTGAATGAGAGTTAGACATATTAAGATCTACTTCACAGCAGTCAGGGGAGTCGGCATAATTGAAAGGCTCGGCACTCTTACTCAGATAAGTAACATAACATCTCAGAGAAAACATTTATACTTGAAAGCGCAACTGGCTTCTTGTCGCTGAGCCTCTCTATCTTCGTCTTAAATTGTCTTGCTGGATCATTCTTTCTCTGTGCCTGAAGTAAGAGCTGCTGAAGAGCGCCCTTGCATGGGTGAAAAAAATAATTGAAAATAGGGTGCCTTGCATATTTGAATGAGACGGGGATCTGATAGTGAGCATTTTGGGCCATATGTGTTGACTAATTCCTTGAATTGGGACTTCAAGAGTTGATTAGAGGGGCTAGGGTCCAAAGTCTGTTGGCAGGTGTAGTATTCTTCATCTCAGTCTTAGTGGGTTGGGTGGCAGGAGTTTATATTCCTGAAGAGGTGCTCCAACATAATTGCTTCTGAAATTAGATTTAAATTAGAAGGGCATTATAGATCTTTTGAGACTGTGGGCTCTTGGGGATGGTACACTCTGGGTTGCTGAAGTCTGTGAGGATCCTTTGAAGTTCCTTAGAATAGAGTAGTCTTTGTAGATCTGGTTGGAATACCCATTTTGTCTCTTGCAGCTTGAATTTTCCGCCAACCTCATTCCGTTGCACTGGTGATGATGGTATCCACCGCATCTTCTGTCGTCCTGGTCCTTTCTGCAAGTTTGCTAAGATCGGTTATTGTCAGAGTCATTGCTAATAAAACAGGGTTCATTTTATGCTCTAATGCCGAACAAGGATCAGAGCAGGTGGCTTCCGCCGCAGCCACCTGTCGCTCCATTGTAGGATCAGATGTCTCTGTCATCAGGGCCCTGCACCCAGTGGTGTATAAAATTATGTTATTTACCAGGCTCTGCATTGTTTTTTTGTGTAAAACAATCAATTTTAGGCCGGCATTAGAAAAACAAACAAGTTGCAGAATCACGCAGGTCAGATATCTCTACGGAGTGGGTTCAGTCTAAAGGAATCTATGGTTCTGCAACTCTGCACAGTAGGGTTGTATGACATTACAACGCAGGCTTTTACCCCGCGTGCCATTACGCCGCTGTTTTTACAACGCAAGTCGTTACAACGACTTGCGCTGTAAGCGCTGGATAGTGGAATAGTTAAATTTTCTATTCCAACTCCAGCCCTCGTTACAGTAAGGAAGGTGTTTGAATAGAAAATTTAACTATTCCTTTTCCAACAGCGCCCTCCAGTGCAAGTCGTTGAAACAACTTGCATTGTAAAAGCAGCGTCGTAATGGCAGCGCATGGTAATGCCCGCGTTGTGATGGCTGCTCACCCACAGTAGTGGTACAAAAGGGGGTACAGTAGTATCAGCCGAGAGCACCACTTTACTGCCTATGTGGAAGATCTTCAATGTATACAATCCTGTTCTAGGAGATCCTCACTTTTCAAGTTTCTCTTAACTCTCAGTGCAGCTGGCCTGGGGGTCCTCTGTTACCCCAATGCTATCCAGGCACTATGTTTCTCCACTGCATTGAGAAGCACAGCATGCTGTGTTTGATACACTGCTCTCACGTAGGAGGGCACATAGGCCAAATCAGGTACCTTCAGCCTCTACATCTACGGGATCAGCAGCGGTGAGAATGCTTCCTCTCCCCGCAGTGCTGCACCATTCACATTCCACGTGCCGGGCAGGGCTCAGGCGAGGTGCAGGGCTGAAAGTGCAGATCCATGCTGTGCCAGGTGCGTAACATCCCCAAGCCAGAGAGGTGATCTGAGGCCACCCGAAGCTTTGGCAGGCAGGCCCACATTCCAAGAATGTACCAGCCGCGGCCAGTGCAGGTAAGAGTGGTAGGTCGGTGGGGCCGGTTGGCGGGGAGGGGGGGGGGATTTCGTTGCATCTGCCACTGGCAATAAGGCCACTAACACATGATAGGACTCAGCATAGGTCTTAGAAAATTATTCCTTTGCTCAACCCTTGGTAACTTGGCTGCGAGCAGACAGGCTTAACTTCGTTTGTCATCGTCTGTCGAAATACCCCCCACACAGCCCCATGGCTCTCACCTGCACGGGCCACGGCTGGAATTTACTGCTGCTTGATCGTTCTGTCATCCATTAGCTGACATACCAGTAAAAGATGGGCATGTGGGCAAAGGTTTCCACCTTTGGAAACATGGTATTTTCTGACTCTAAATAGAGTAGGGGATGCGCATGCGTAGCGGCTAGGACATCTGCCGCTTTTTGACGGATTTCCTGCATCTGCCAAACTCTAAATGAGGCCCTCAGTCATTTAAATGGTGCATATTTTATCAATCTCAGAAATATGAAAGGCTGAGATGCCACTGCTGTGATTCACATCATATCCTGTAAATTGCGCATAGGGGTCCGCAAAAGGTGTAGCACTGGCACATATACCCACATTGGGTACATGCATGCCATGGGCATAAAACAGAACGATTGATAGAACAGCAAATGACATGTCCCCTGCCAATCATCCAGTTATCTCCAAATGACAACTTTGAAGGCCTGTGAGGTAGACTCCATCTTTCCTCTTTCAAAGTGTGCCATTAAGTTGGATAATAACCACATCTGTTATTTACAGAGCTTAGAAATGGCAGAAATATGTTAAGAAGCACTAATTAAATAAACACTACAATAAACATTTACCCACCCCAATGTTATAATCCAACATTTGTTTTCATTCACTTCACATTGAAATAGTCTTGATAGCGCTAAAGTCACAAAAGAAATCACAAATAAGCTTTTTCTTTAATTTACATAAAGACTTTTGTTTAATTTTCTTGGAAAGGCAAAATCTGTGCAATGTTTTTGCTGCCAGATCACGGTTTCTTATATGCAGACTGATGAGCGCTGGCATTGTCTTTTGCCAGTGGGGATGGGGTTCTTACACAGCCCCAACATTTAGCACACATCAGTGCTGATGAAGAAAGAGAGCCGGGCGCCACAGGGGACATGCAAAGCATTGTCAAGACTTAATGAAGGCTTTAGAAGCTGATAATGGTGCCTCACTGTGCTCTCTCTAATTCCTGTTCCTGCTTCTTTTGACAGTGTCAGTTGTCTGTTCTGCATCTCCTAGTTGTGAGCAGACTGTGGCTGAGGCATCATATGTGAGCCCAATAATAAAAGGCTTTTAACAAGTACCTGGCTGCAGAAACGTCATTCTTGCGAGAAAATGAGATGTTGTGACTACAGGAGACTAGAATGGAGATATGTACCTAGAAAGAGGCCAAGGCACTTCTAGGATCGAGTAAGGGAGATTGTATTGTATTGTAATTGCATTTATATAGCGCTTACTACCCCTGACGAGGTGTTGAAGTGCTTTTTCGGCGAGTAGCATGCTACTCCGGAACCCAATAGGATTAGTGGTGAATTAGTGTAGCGAAATATGAATTTAATTTGAGCTTTGGCAATGTTAGTCTGTTATTTGGATTGAGAAGGATAGTGGAGGGATAGACGAGGGAATGGTTTGCATTTATATAGTGCTTGCTACCCCTGATGAGGTGTTGAAGCGCTTTTAGTTTGAACAGCACACTACTCCAGAACCAAAAAAGGCTTTGTGGTGAATTAGTCTAAGGAAATATGAAATTAATTTGAGCGGTGGACATGTTAGACTGTTATTCAAATTGAAAAGGATAGTGGAGGGATGGAAGAGGGAAGGTTTGCATTTATATAGCACTTGCTACCCCTGATGAGGTGTTGAAGCGCTTTTTTTGGCAGGGAGCACGTTACTCCTGAACCCAAACAGGATTAGTGGGGAACTAGTATAGGGAAATATGAAATAAATTTGAGCAGTGGACATATTAGTCTGTTATTTGGATTGAAAAGAAATAGTGAAGGGATAGAAGAGGGTAGGATATAGAAAGTTATATGGGGGGGGTTCATAGCAGTAGGAGGAAGTTTGGGATGAGTAAAGGGGAGGTGGAGGGGTAGAGTCAGAGGGAAGGGTTTAGAAAGGCTTTTTTGGGAGATCTGAATAGTAAAAAAGGTATGAGATGATACAAGAAGGGGTGGAGGAGGGAAGAGTCTAGAAAGCGTTGTTTGGGGGATCATAGTAGTGGTAAGGGTTTTGGGATGGATGAGAGAGTGGATGTAGCGGATATATTGATAGAGTTATAGGGTGAGAAATAGGGTAATGCATTGAAAGAGTAGAAGAAAGAGGTTTGAGTTGAGTCAGAGTGGAGGTACAGGATATATTGAGAGCGGTATAGGGTGAGAAATAGGGTAGTACATTGGAAAGAGTAGTAGAATGAGGTTTGAGATGAGTCAGAGTGGAGGTAGAAGATATATTGCGGAAGATATAGGGTGAGATATAGGGTAGTTCATTGGATATGCTGAATTAGAAGCAAAGTAATACATATAAAGATACATAAATACATGGAAGGTATATATATAAGGAAGGCAATATATGTAGATTAAAGTTGCATTTAATAATCTCAGACTTTCAAGTGTTGTTGTACTTTTTTTAAATATCTCTTTATTGATCAGCTTTCAACAGGATGACACAGAGCCCAGAAGCCAGGGCCAAGCAAGTCAGACAGAACAAATAGGCAATACAAGCATTTTACACTCATAGCAATACCCAATAAGAACAAACCCACAACCCTCCACACCCCAGAACCTGGCACTGAGAGTTATTCTTGAACCCAATGTCTCAGACAATCTAGACATATAACAATCCTCAAAGGTGGCCCCAGTCCCACCTCCTTGAAAAACCAGTGGATCATTACAACTGTCTACTGCAAATCAGGATTTCCAAGCAGGTACCCTGTGAGTGGAGCCCAGAAGTCCTTGGGCCGCGAGGCCTCGGGTAACTCCTCTGCATAAACGCCCAATTGTTCCTTGCAATACAGCCGGTCACGGACCCATTTTTGTACTGTCAGGATAGTTTTGGCACCCCAGCATTGCGCAACGGCTCGCTTTGAAAACGGAGGAGAGACAGCCACCAGTCTTTGATTGCCCAGTTTAAGCCGCTTCACCCAACCCAGTAGGCAGACATCCGGCGCACACACCACATTCTCCAGCACCACATCTGTAAGCACTCTTGTGACCTGAATCCAGAATGCATGTCTACCAGCACAGCGCCATGCAAGATGCATAAAATCAGCATCATTCTGTCCACACCTCACGCAGCGGGCACTCTCCCGCAGACCAAATCTACGCAGCTGAAGAGGCATGTAATATAACTGGTGTAAGTATTTGAAGTGTATAATGCGGAGGTTGCAGTTCGCCGTCAGGGAACAGTCAGTGTGTAAAAGAACTTCCAAACATTTACTGTGAATAAGGCCCCTAGTGCTGCCTGCCATTTGTTTAGGAGGGATTGTCAATAATGTCCCGTTCCCTCAGAGAGGCATTATATAGTTTGGTTATTAGGCCCTTACGTGTTTCCCCTGCCACCACCGCATGCAGTGCCTGTAGCGTTCTCGGTTTCGCTGGATAATCAGGATAAATAGCTCGGACAACCTGCCTCACACGTACATATGTGAACCCCAGCATCATACTGTGCTCCCACCCGACCTGTATCTCTGACAGTGGTCAGAACTGGCCATGCTTATAGAGATCACCCAGCTGTGTAATCCCCGCAGTTCTCAGCGCATTCACTGCGGCCTGCTCTTGTGTGGCAGAGATATGCGGATGAGCCACAAGTGGCAGCGCTAGAGCGTAGAGGTAGTCCAATTGCGCCCTTTTTGCAAGAGCTTTCCAAGCCCATGCAGTACATTGCACAGGATTGATTTCGGTCCGCGGCTCACCACTTCCACCCAATAGTGCAGCCGCCACCAGTGGCACAGGGAGCACTGAATCCGCCTCAACTGCGACGTGCAGCTGGAACTGCTGCTGGAAGTACCAATAGTGCGCAAACTGTGCCTGAGCGCACAAGTAGTAGAGCCGGATATCAGGTGCTTCAAAGCAACCTCGCCCAAATGGTTGCACCAGCACATCCCAGCTGCAATTAGGCTTTTTACCACCCCAGACAAAAGACAACAGGGCGGACTGAAGCATATTGAACAATGCAATATTGAGGCGAATCGAGATGTTGAGGAACAAATAAAGAAGTTTTAGCAGAACCGAAATTTTAAGGACTGCTATTCGATCCGCTAGGGAGAGCGGTAATTTAGCCCTTCTCGCAGGCTGGTCGGTAATAAGTTTTGTTGTACTTTAAATTATTATTTTTTATTTTATTTGTTGTAATTCAATAGTTAAGCAATTGCAGATAAATATTTATGATAAAAGATTTACTTGTTTATGCAGTCACTTATAAGCATGTTAAACATAGACTAATGTAACAATAAGTAATATGTACATTTGTTAAGGCAATATTTGATCCTGCTGAAGTGTTTGGCACTGCAGATGCCAAAGCTATCAGTGTGAACTCTTAGAACACATTGTATTCTGGGGATTGTGGTCCAGTATTTAAAACTGCAAAACTACTGGTACCAAAGTGCAAATCTCTGTCAGATAAAACTTAAGACCAGGCAGAAAGTAGATTAGAACAACATGAGATGTCAGCAAGCAAATCAGGGCTCTAACCATCTAGGTTCTAGGCAACAAAAAAACTCTCAGTACAACCTGGACAGTGTGTTATCATTCCATGGCTGTGTACAATGTTCACATTTTTCTCACTGTTCCAGAGAATTCCAGGCCTTCCCCTCATGAAAGGTACATTACATCACTCCTTGTCCATGGGGTTACAGATGAGTGTGTCACCCTGCAACAACCCGGCTGAGCCTGAAAGCCAATAACCCTAAATCTATTCTTGCACCTCATTTGGGCTCAAGTGGCATAATGCCTTGCTAAGGAGGGTCAGTTTATACTCACAATACGATTTACTCACATATAATGTTACACTAATATGGTGTACTGGTCCTTGTGAGCAGATCTGCTCACATCGGTGTACTGTCCAAGAGGAGTGTACTCTACAAACTAGGTGCACAGCCGCAAACCTTTTAGGGGCAGATTTGCAAGCTCTTGCGACACTTTTGCGCCACCGTTGCGTAACTTTAGTGACGCAGCGGCGGCATAAAAAATGCAGTCAATTTACAACGTGGCGCATCTAGGGAGATGCGTCACGTTGTAAAGCCCTGCGTCACATTATACCTGCATCAGGTATAATGTATGCAGGGTGGTCGTTCCCACGCAGGAAAGCCTTGTAAAACTGACTCAGTGAAATCTACAACATTTTACTCCTTCACTTCTAGGACGCCACTGCATCAAAACGTTACTCCTGCTTCAAGCAGGCATAAGAGTGACGCAGTGTAGTGGGAATAGGGCTCAAAATGCATTGCTGGAGTTGCGTTGTACTTGCAACACGTCTCCAGCATTGTTTGACTTTTGCCCCAACAGATGTGTCAGGATTTCTGACACATCTGTCAATCCTTGCGCCATAGTGCGCCATATTATAAATACAACGCATCCATGGTGACGCTAGGGTTTCTCAGGGTGGTGCAGGGAAAGCGAAGTATCCCTACAGATGCGTCACTTTCTTTTAAATCTGCCCCTTAGTTTATGGGATTTCACACATTTCTAAGGTACATTCCCACCCTGGATACTGATGGAGGTTTTCTTCAGGCAAGGGCTGGGGTAAATCATTTTCCTCGGTAAGAATGGAGATAGACAACTCCTGAAAATGTTAGAAGTGTAGGGGAAAGGGTTTCTCCCTGGAAAGGAACATTTTACACATGAATATCCTATTCAGAAAAGCTATCTCAGTGTACGTGGGAATACATAGATATACACCTGCTACATTACTGCTTTGTTATTATTATTCTGGAGCAGCTCACTGGAAACTGCGACTTCTGCAGATTCTCAGGAGTACTTCTAGAATCCTCTGTGAATTCAAGAAAGTCCGAATTTCTGACTTCTTTTGCGATATTAGCCCATGGTGCCAGTGTCCTTGAAGGGATTCAAAAACAAGTACTAGCAATGCCAACAGGTTTTGTCAGTGCTTTCATTTCGATGCTAATCTGTATCACACAAAAGCAACAACAACCAAAAACTGGTTTGTCGATGTGTAATACCTTGGGAAAAAATATTTTAAAAAAGCATGGTAATAAATAAGTGCCATGGGGCATAACGCAAAGGCAGGCCCGACATGAGCAGCATGTGTGCACATAAATACACATCACGATGAAGCAGCTATTTTGATTTTATTTTAATTTACCGTTCCGTGATTGTAGACACCCAATTTTGGAGCAGTACATTAAACAATATCAAAAGTGTGCCAAAGGGCATTTTTAAAGAAAGGAACAGACTGGCAGCAAATTGTAGCTGCTGGGCTCTCCGAGAAAGAAATGTAAGAAGTAAAAAAAAATCGCAATTGGAAGCGCATTAGGGAGAGCAACAGTGGAGAGGGAAACAGCCTTTGCCACGGAACTATTACAACGCATGCCTTTACATCGCATGTGGTTGTAACGCAAAAGGTGTGCAGCAGTGGGGAGAAGGTGTTGGATTCAACTCCAACACCTTCCCTACTGTTGCACACACTGGAGTTGGAATAGAAAATGTATCTATTCCAACTTCCAGCGCCCCCCGACAGAAAGTCGGAGTAAAAATGTGCGTTGCAAAGGCATGCGATGTATTAGCATGTGTTGTAACGTCATATATTCCAGTGGAGTAGGAGGGGAAAGTGAGTGTTGGGAGCACCGTTGAGTCAATTTAAGAGCTGGGTGAAGGATGTTTTTAAGTAAATAAAAAAAATCAAACCATGACTAAATAAGGCATGGGTAAGCAATGGACGAGTTTGAGGGAGGGGGTGAAGCAATTGGGGCAGGCGGAAGGGAGGAGGTTGCATATGGAAGTGAGGTCTAGAATAGACATGTACACCCATGTAGTGCTAAAATCAAAATAAACAGAGGAGCAAGGAATAAAGCACATATACACCCATGGAATTCTGAAAACAAAAGAAATACAAGCATTGGCAATGCCAACAGGTCTGCTTTGGCCACCAGCCTTCTGGCAGTTCTTGATTCTTTTTTTGTCTTGGTTTTTGCAAAACTATAATGTTACAAAAAATGCCAGGCCCTCATCAATCTGAAAAAAACATTTGCTACAGGCAAAAAAGTTTTTGGGTCTTTAAATATCCACACACTGTGTTGCTTTCAATAAAGAGACGTTTAAAAAAATTTAAAATACCCACACACATCACTATAGTACTCCTTGGAACTGAATGGAACTACTTGAAAAGTCAATCATTCTGGCATTGGCTGCAAGCCTTTTGACTTTGGGAAAGAAGGAAGGAAAGGAAATAGAAAGATAGAAGGAACAAAATATGGAAAGGAAAAAAGAAAGAAGGGAAGAAGGAAAAAGAAAGAAAGTAAGAAAGAAAAAGAAAGAAGGCAAGAAAAAGAAACAAGAGGCAGGAAAGAAAAAGAAAGAGAATGGAAGAGAGAAAGAAAAATGATTGAAAGAAGGTAAGAATAAAAGAAGGCAAGTATGAAAGAAGCAAAGCATATGAAAAAGAAGGAACGAAGAAAAGAACAAAAGATGGAAAGAAGGAAAGATCAAAGGAAGGAAATAAGAAAGAACAAAGAAAGGTAAAGAAAGAACAAGGTAAATAGAGGATAACTTAAAACAGAAAAGTGTCAAATGGACACAATCTGGTATGCTGTGAAATAGATGCAGTCAGAAAAGCAAAACACTCCAAAAGAAATGTACAATAGCATTGGCTGGAGAAGGGATATGATAAAGATGAAATGTGCATCAGAAGCGTCCTGCTATCACATCAGGTTCTAAATACAATGGCAACACTAACAGTAATTATAAAGTGAAAACAAAAAAAACTAGCACTGAAGGAAACTAGCTTGTGTGCAGATGTGCTTCTTTTGAGAGAGCAAAATGCAGTCACTTAAAGTGAAGTTAACCTGTGGCTTAAGTAGGCTGACCCACTTCCCCATGCTGTAGGGAGCGGAACCAAAATGTGAATGACAACAACAGACCAATTGATAAAGAGAAGTGGCTGAAACCCCCCATACAGGTCTGACATAGTAGTGCGACCAGTGTAGCTGCACCTGGCTGACCTCGGGAGCGCTGTGTGTAAACATAACTTATGGTTTTAAAAGCACATGTGGCAGAGTTTCTTGTGTTCCTTGTGCATCTAGCAGTTTTCAGGCAGCAATAAAAATGTCAAGATAACTCTAGTAATTAATGTTCCTGTCAGAGAAAGATCAATTTTGCCTAGTGGCAGTTTGACTCATCATTTATCTAGCGCAGAGGGTTAAAATACTTGCTGCAAAGAATGAGTACCATGCAGATCACTGAACTGTATTTTATGTGGCTAGCTCAGTGAATTACTGCTTTTGTCACAGAGATCCTTTTGTTACAGCAGTTCATAAGTTACAATCCTAATATAGAAAAGTGACTTATGAACTGGTATAAACAATTGCATTATAACTGCATAATATGGGTTAGGACGTTATATTTTTTCTCCTCAGTCTTTCATTATCTATTCCTAATGTTGCTTAAAAGGGTTCATTTGGGCAGATATACAATCTTATTAGTAAAGTAAACCTCAAACAGTGCTTAAAAACAAATTAACTGTAAGGGAGAGAGGGGCTATGGAGAGATGAGTGGCAGTGTTGGAGGGTGGTAGTGAGTGAGTGAGAGGTCGTTGGTGGGGGGGAGGGGTGGGCCAGGCAGCAAGTTAACTGGAACAATTGAGCCAGAGCCGATCCAAGGGCCTGACTGGGATCTTAGAGCCTATGCACAGGCGGAGCCCTGAAACTATGTGTTATGTAAATAATGCAACAAGCCACGATAATTCTCTTTACAGTTCAAGAAAGGGTATGTCTTTAACATGTGGAAGCTTTGACATTAATAGGGCAGATTATAGCACTGCACTGAGAAATACTTATTAAAAGTGATGGTTTTGTTCATCTGGTAGCCTGTACTCACATATTTGAAAGAGCTTTCATAAGCGATAAAGAAGAAAAATTAGTTTTGTGAAATTAAATATTTGCCTAAGTTCATACAATTTAACAAGGGAAGCAGTGATTTATCAAGGTTTTCTGATTTTGTTCTGTACATATCAGACAGTACATGTGTATCTGTTTCTCTTTCCTTATGTTAAGGCTTTGTTTTTACCCCTTAGAGTACTCTTCTGCAGTTTTTAAAATATAGCATGAACTGGACCCGAAGGTATTGGCTCGCTATACATGAACACCAGTTACATTACACAAAGTCACATGCGTTATTTATAGGCCTGAGGAGATTAAGTGATTTGCCCAAAATTATGTGAGGTTGAGTTTATGCCGAGACTCGAACCTGGTTACTGAGTTCCATAGTCGGCAGATCTGGCCTTAACACCACATCCTGGGTAGGGAGAGTGAGTCAGAAGCCTCATGAAAGCTCTGCTCGAGGTTCCAACAGGATCTCAGAAGCTGAGCCAGAGCCAGGCTTCTGGAACGAGCTGCGCTCGAGCTTTCAGTGGCTTGCCCACCTATAGTGGGGTCATTAATGTCAATGGGGTAACCCGGTTATGCACAGAACCTGGGGATAGTTACTTTTACCCGAACGCTGGTTCTGCTACAAAGTTTGTTTAGAACCTTTCCTATTTTATGCCTTCAAATGTGAGACTTCCAATGAATGGTCTGTAAAAGTCACCAAATTAATTCTCCAATTAGCTAAAGTAAAAAGTGAAATAAACCACTAACAATAAGGCCCACATGCATCACGGTAGGCTTCTGCAATTCCTTAATTGCTATTATAAAGGAATCGCAATTAAGGAATCGCAAAAGCCTATGCATGTAGAAATCACTAAATAAATAGCGATTTCTAAACATTCCTTAATTGCGACTCGTAAATTGCGAGTCGCAATTAAGGAATACCTCCCCATTCAGAATGGGAAGACATTCATTATTAGCGATTCGGTATTACCGAATCTCTAATAGCGGGAGCACTTTCAAGGGTGCCAGGGTGTCAAAAGGACACCCTGTTGCACCCCTGAAATCTGCATATGAGTACATCTTGCACACACACATGCCCCAAGGGCATGTGTGTGGGTAAAATGGAACTTCATGGTAATTTGCGCCCCCTATTAGCAAAATCGCAATTTTTTCTTCTTTCACGCATTGCATTTAAGAATTCACAATTTTGCGATTTCTTAAATTGCGATTTTTGCATTTGGGATGATGCATCCCAAATGCAAAAATACCGGTCGCAAAGGGGCAGATTCTGAGAATCTGCCCTACTGCGACCGGTTTTTCCTTTGATGCATGTGGGCCTTAATGAGATGTGGATACATGTATATATGAAAAAGCCTTATTTAGCTAAATTAAGTAAAGTAACCCATGACATTTACACACGAAAGAACAATCAGGGTTATTACACAAAGAACCTTAAAGAAAAGCAGTGCCCTGGTGTAAAGCCATAGAAAGATACAAGTCATCCAATCAGACTGTTAACATGTGTTTTGGCTCTGGGTTTGCTGACTTTAGTGAGACCTAGGCAGGTATTAACACATGACGTAGCCAGCTATGTGGTTGCAGTCCTCAGTGAGCGTGAAGTGCCCGCCTCTTCTGAAGTGCCCTGGTTCGTGGAGGGCTGTGGTTGGGTAAAGGATCTGTCAGGTTTGTTGTCTTTTAACGATAGGCGTGTGGTGGTACAGACAGAAATGAAAGGTGACGCGACACAGTGCGGCGGCTGCAGCTTCATTAGCGCGGGAAGCAGGGCCGCAGGTGGCCATGCGAAGCACGATGTTGCACCCTTCAGTGCTGTTGAACTCTCAGTTTGTGCGTGTGGGTATTTGGGTGTTTGTGTGCATTCTGAGTGTCTGTGCATTCATTTTGTGTGAATCTTTTGGGCTTTAAAACAAGATGTCTTTGTTTTTATAGCTAAAGATTAAGAAGTGTTCTGCAGATGCAATTAAAAGAGTGAAAGGACACAGGAGGATTCCGTGTTGTAGGAAGCTGGCTCTCTATATAATACACCAAAACGAGGTACACTGTGCAGAGAGTCCAGACAACCCTTATTGGTTTACACAGACACAAGTGACAAACCCAAATGCTCTCTTTTGTGTTAGTGTGGGCAAGCAGTTTAGGCTTATCAGAGGGTAGTGCTAAGCTTTTGTTATACTTACAGAGGCAATAAATGAGACACACACTCAAGAATAAATCCAACACCAATTTAGAAAAATAACATATTTTTATATGCATTTCAACACCAAGAGCTTCGGGGTCAAGTAAGTACTTTTTGAGATATTGATTTTTACAGGTAAGTAAAATGTTCACCCTAAATACGTGTTTATGTGGCAATTTCCTATGGGGAAAAAAAGACATTTTCTGCATACAGTTACTTGCAATAGGTTTCCGGGGGACTCCTTCAGGACTTAAGGTGGCAGGGGACCAAGGTCCAAAGAACCACCAGCAGTTAGTCTTTACCTGCTCTGGGGTGACCGGGTGCAGAGGTACTAGTCAGTTTGGTAGATTTGCACACTACACTAATGAAGAGGGCGGGTGCCTAGAAACAGGCTTCAGAGGGAGACTTGGGAACAAGTCCGGGAGCTCCCAAAGGGGGATTTGATTTGTGAGGGCCCTGGGAGCAAGAAAGCACAGTTGGTTCTCGGAAACCCGGGCTGTGGCGCTCAGGTGCAGAGGGGTTAGGTTGGCTGGGCTTGTGCATTACGGGCACTCACTGTTGTCAGTCTCACAGGTTGAGGGGACAAAATCAGGACAGCTGGGCCATTCTGGAAGTGGAACTCGGCAGAGCTGACATCCATTGATGGCAGCTTGATCTTGGAGCTGGTGGAGTCCAGATTGGACGTAAACAGGCTTTGGTTCCTGCAAGGGGTCCGGTACCCTGGGTATTGGTCCTGATGTCTTCTCACTTGGTGCAGAGACAGATCTAGCCTTCTGGAGCATAGAGACCTCTTCCAGGGAGGCTATTGCTGTGGTGGAACTGGGGGCAGCCGAACAGTAGACCGGACAGGGACGGCTTTAGGGCTGTGCGACTGGTGCGGCTGCACAGAGCGCTGACCTGGGGAGGGACACCGACCTCGGGGAGGTGGGGGGGATAACTTAAGATTTAAAAGCATCTGCTGCAGAGTTCCGTGTGCATCCACCTTTCAGGCAGCATTACAAATATCAAGATAACTCTAATAGGCCTTCTGCAAAGAACATGTATTGTGCAGATCTCAAATCTGTACTTTGTATGAACAGATGAGTGGATTACTGCTTTTGCCACAGTGATCCTTTTGTTACTGCAGTCCGTAAGATACATCCCTAATATAAAACAGTGACTGTTATGAACTGTCATCAAAGAGCTACATGCAAACTGCATAAAATAGTTAGGACGTTATCGTTTTCCCCACTCTTTCATTGTCTATTCCTAATGTTGCTAAAAAAGGTGTGTTTAGGTCGATATACATTCTTATTAGTAAAGCCAGCCTTTACCAATGCTTTAAAACAAATGAAATGTGTGTGTGAGAGGGGCCCTTTGGCCCGGTGGTAGTTAGGTAATCCGAGGAGGAGGTCATAGTGGGGCACAAAACTGATTGCCGCACCGGGCGCCACCAGCACTAAAGCCGGTCCTGAGACCTGACGTTGCTGTTTGGTACCTGCAAGCTGCAGTAGCTCCTCTACTCCAAGAGAGATTGCTGGCAATGTGCAAAGTGCTGGAAGCCCACCGATTCACATTGGCAGGACAAGTCGCTTTGTCATGATTGTTGGGTCAGGTACAGGTGGGCAGGGTTTGGTGTTAAAATGACTGTAGCTGGTCCTCAGTTCTCACTTTCTTCACTCTTCTTTGTCCTCTTCTTCGTCTGCTTCTTGTGTCCATTGAATCTGAGTTACTGGTGTCAGTGGTGCCACCTAAACACTCACTTTTAGTGTGTTAAGGGGAGTGTAAGGTAGTAGCAAATGAGCCACTTACCTTTGGGGTGCCTACACCCCTATATGACCACTTCCTGTGGAGAGTGGGCATAACTCTGACCCAGTGTATCTAATTTCATGCAAAACCAAGATGGTGGGACTCTACTTTTCATATTCGCTTCAGGTAGCCGACCTTAGGGGGTGTAACTAACCTGATATTGAACACTCCTCCTGTCTAGCTAATTTTCCCACCTGTCCTGGTGCCAGATGGGCCCTGGGCAGGGGGTGGTATTTGCCCTGTCTGGGGAAGCCGGCTCGCATATCAAAGGAGATAGAGGCCTTTGAAGCCTCCTGCCTTAATATGATGATTACTAGCCATCCTGCTTGGAGGAGGTGACAACACCTTTTTCCAGAGCAGGCATTTTTCTGCGCTCAGTGAGTGCAGGCTCTCTCCTCCAGGGGATCAGAAATGTATCTGTGGTGCCAGGCTGGTTGATACCAGTCAGTCAGCACACTTGAGGTTGGTAGGTTTTCAGGGGGCACCTATAAGGTGCCCTCTGTGTGCTTGTAATAATAAATCTAGGACTGGTATTAGCACAGATATATATTAGGACGTGGTGTGTGATACCAGATACCATAGGTTTCATTGAAGCCATCATGTAGCTGGGGAACTCGTAATGACCAGTGACCAGTACATGTACTCGACATGAATTCCCTAGGAGGAGTGTGGCTCACTGATTAGAGCGGCAGACCCTGATGCAGAGGTCTGGCCCGGGACCAGGGTTCAATTCCTGACGCGGCAGGGTCCTGAGCCCAAAAAATGTCCACGGACTCGATAATCCTCTCCTCGGTGCCTATTCTAATTATGGGGTCCCACGCTGCAACTCTGGGCAATAGTTGCTTAATCTCCACTACAGCGGCCCACCCGCTGCGGGATGTCTGGCTTTCACCCTGGGGATACCCAGTAGGGGTTATCTCACAGGGAAAAGCCAGGACGGGTTCCCCAGGCAAGCGCCTTGATGCCTTCGGGTGATACGTGCGCTATATAAGTCGCAATACATTTACATTTACACTTGTACTATCTAGCAATTGGACTAGACAGCACAGGGGCATATCTGCTCATGGAGATATGTCCTCACATGTAATATAATGCACCCTGACTTAGGGCTCTAAGGCCAGCTGTACGGGTGACTTACAGATATTACATGCAGTATCAGTGGGTATGGCACACACCACATGTCATATTTCACTTTTGTCTACATCATTTCACGCGGCCTGCCATGGCAGTCTGCATGAGTATGGTGGTGGGTCCCTTAGGGTGGCGCAATACATGCGCAGGCCTTAAGGATCGTCTTTAGTACCCACGCTCTAGGAACCAGGGGTGCCATTTACTAGAGACTTACACGGGTGCTAAAAGTCTTGCCAATTATGGAACAGTTATTGCTAGTTGACATAAAGGGGTGCTAAAGGTCTTTCAAATTGTGTCACAGTTAAATTTTTTGGGGGGAAAGAGCACTAGCACTAGGTACCTTGTTAGCAGGAAGCCAGTGCACTTTGGTCACAGTTGCATCAAATACTAGAAAAACAAGCATTGGCAAAGCCAATAGTTCTCGCCGCTTGTGGGCAAGTGACAGGGCTTCATAAATAACGGAAGGCAGATTTTTGTGCTCGAAAATTATTGATAACCATCCTTTAACAATAAGAAAAAATGTATCCAGTTAGGAAACTGAGACTGAGAATATACAGCCCTCAGCCAGTGATGGGGTTGCAAAAACCTCAGGCCAAACACTGCCAGTCTAATAAAAGAGACCGTAGCCCAGGACAGCGGTAGAACCTGCCCAGGGCAGTTGGCTACCACTGTCCAGTGGATGACTCCAAACCACAAACCGAGCTGCACTTAATTAATTAGGTATTGAAATGCCCTGTGAGCCAGCAGGTCAGAGGTCAGACTTGCTAAGTGAGGTCAGACATGTGTCGCAGTAACGCACACCAATGGCCCAGGTCAGCCGAGAAGCAAAGGTCATCAGGAAGGAAAAAGAGTGTAAAGTAAAAGATCTCCATCATGAGACACAGCAGGGTGAGGAAGCACCTGCAGGCAAGGCTAATCGCTTTCTTGAAATGTACACACAAAGCCTCTCTCTGCACACAGGGGACCTGGGGGGTTGTGTGTAGCATACATTCAGATTCTGTGTGTCTATTTTGGATAGATGATTTTGTGTGGCGATTGTGGACATCTGGGTGTGAGCAGCTTTAGGCAGCTGGTATGGTTGTGCGTGGCTGGCAGGTGTTGTGGGAGGTTGGCGTAGCTGATTCCGGGCAACTGGTTGGGAGTGCCCTTCTATGGGCAAATGGGCATGAAAGGCTGCTTAAAGATGTCTGGTTGTGCATTTCCCAGCCAACAATTGCCGTTGGTGAGCATGCTGCAGCCTAGAGTTTCCAATAAACACCACACAAATAAATTTACAGGACCAGTACACGTAATATCTTGTCTGTCACATAGGGTCAAGGGGGCTCCACTGACTGCCCCTTTACAGTAGAATTCGCAGGCATATTACGCATGTATGTCTCTCTGATTGCATGTCATATGCTTAACAAAAAGTGCAATGCAAGGCCGCAGCACCGTGTACCTGGCACAGGCTGCACCAGTTATCCCCAAGGGTGAGTGTCGGGCGAGCACAATGAAAGGAGCCCAGAACCCAGTTAACCAACGTGCAGTACGTCACAGGTCTGTTAATGTGGAAGGTCAGTACATAACAACGCCACACTGCACTTGACAAAGGCACCCAGCCAATGAGGCAAGGGCTTGACGAAGGCACCCAGCCAATGAGGCAAGGCCGACGCAACGGAACCTGCTGGGCTCCCAAAGACCCTACGCAGTGTAGACCTGCAACTCATTAAACATTCCTGCCCCAAAGTTTGGCTACGCCGAAGAGATGTGTGAGGGACAGTTGCGCACCATGGCACTGGCTAAACTACCAAACGCGGGGTTAGCGCATGAGCAGACAAAAAACTGCAGAGCACTGGGGCAGATAGATGGTGCCGGCTGCTCCAGCACAGTGTGTTGTGTAACAAAGCTTAATGTATGAAGAGGCAGTCAGGAACAAATTGGAAGTACCTGGGCTCCCAAAGACAATGGCGCCACAGCAACTACGTCTGCAGAATTCATTCAGGGGAGGGATTATTCAGAAAACAGAAAAACGCACAGCTTTAAGTGCTACAATTAGGCCGACCGTGGGGTGGCGCTTCATGATTTTTACGAGACTGACACGAGGCAAACAAAAGCATGGCGCATTGCGTGTAACCTGACCCACGAGGAATGCAGCTGCCAACCTAGGCGCCGCTGCTCGCTCCCAAGAGCAAAATGCCGTGGGAGTGAACATTAAAAAAGAAGGTGGGACATGCTCCCGCTTTTAGCCATTTGCGTGCTTTCACTAGTGAAAGACACACGCAAAAGCCAATCCTATGTGTGGGAGGAGTCAGACCCACACGGAGTCATATAGAGTGCTTACAAGAAGCCTCACAAAGCAGCGCATGCACGCTGGCTCAGGCTCGACCTAAAAATTGGGGTGACCATGTCAAAAAGGGGCACTTTCCTACATGTGAGAAGTAGCCAGCTTGTTAACTTGTGCATTAAAAAAAACACCCGGACATACGCCTTTACAAAAAGCAGATGGGCACCCCTGATTTATTAAGACAAAGGAAAGCGACACGAATGACTGAATAGAATAGCAAATCCCAGGAGACAGCAGCCAGATGAAAAGTCCTAAAGGCCAAGTGACCCGTGGTTTTAGGAACGGTATGCTTTTCTTGTTGTAAGTGACATTGACAAAATATACCTGAAGGAAGAGTCAGTGGTTTTGACGCCCGATGCAACAACACAAGAGCCTCAGAGCCTTCTTTAAATCCTGTAGGCTCAAATATATAAATGGTATCTGTTATCCTTCAGAGTGACCTTTGATACGTTTGTGATCCCATAACTTTGGTGTTGGTAGATCCATGTGTATAATTTAATGAGGATTACCACATTTCTATTGTGTATTTGGATACTATAGCTACCAAGGGTCTTGAATTGGGGGTCATTCCTTTTGGTGGGGTGGCACGTAGGCCTCGGTAGCCTGGTGTGGCCTGTCATTCAGTTTCATGTAAATGGGACTTCATCTCTTGATGGAGAGGGGAGCAGGCCTCACATCAACTATTACAGTCCTATTCTTTGGCATGATGGAAAAAGAGTTGAAAAATGACTATATCGGCGCTTCAGAAAGAAAACGTGCTAGGGAGAGCCCTGGAAGTTCTTAAGATAACAGCAATTGGCCACTTCAACTGAAAGTCACCAGAGGAATACAGTTTAAAAGTATCAAGACTACAAGTACCAAGTTGCACTGCAAAGAATGGCAACAGCAGGCTACTGCAACCTTACTCCACCAGAGGCAAACAAAATGAACAAGCGAAACTACAAGTACCATGATGCAATGGGGCTAACCAATTTGACATAATATGAGGAATTTCTGCCTGGGCTGCTAGACAGACCTTTCAATCAGGTCTTTAACATCCTCACTCTTTATCGGCATCCATGAGCTGCTGATTATTACATCTCTGTAGAGAAATCCAGTTCCAAAGGTTCCCTGCTACATCTAAATTCTGAGGTCTCAGCTTTGAGACATTTGTTTTAGTACTATTGAGGCTGTCATCTTTTCGTAAGCCCCGCTTGTTTCAGTATCCATTTCCTCATTACCAGACCCACAAAATGGAGGGCAAGACACTACTGAGACAGGAACCACCGAAGACCTTCCTAATTCTTGAGAGGAGTCCCATAGGAGTCAGAAGGGGCCATTCCTACGAACAAACTAAAAGTGTTGAACAAAATCTTACCACAATTAAGCTCACAGTTCTAGCTGCCCTGAAGCTAATTGAGCCCTGTAACGATTCCAGCCAGTCCTAAAGTGACAGCTGGTAATCGTTATGCTGACCAAGTTGCCCAACATTGTGCTAAATACAAAATAGCAGTAAACAAGAAAATTGATGTATGTGGAATCAGCTGCCAACTTATGCTACTTGGGGGCATGGGAACATGGGAGAAAGTAAGAGAATTACAAAATGAAGCAGAAATAAAAGAAAAGGAGGAATGGGAAAGAATAGGTTGCCAGAGAAGAGCTGATGATGGTGTGTGGGTTTACTTAGATGGAAGACCTGTGTTACCTGACTGTGTTCTTGCACCAATGGCTACAATGTATCATGGAGACACACACATAGGCAGATATGCAATGATTAGACTTTTAGACAAGATTGGTGCAACACAAGGTTCAGAAATGTCACAGAGAGTCTTTGCCAGAGATGCTTAATTTGTCAACAAATGAACCCAGGCAGAAAAACTGTAATTTATCCTGGAAAGATTGGGAAAGTTGAGGTTCTATTTATAAGACTTCAGATTGATTTCATTCAGTTACCTGCTTGTTGAGGATTAAAATATGTACTCGTCATTGTTTGTTTGTTTTCGAAGTGGGTGGAAGCATACCCCACCAGAAGAAATGACAGCTTGACAGTGGCCAAACTTTCACTGAGGGAACTCATACCTCCGTTCGGTTTTCAAGTAACTATTGAGTCAGATGAGGGTCTCATTTTATTAATGAAATAATTGGATTAATTTGTGAAGCATTTAAAATTGAGCAAAAGCAGAGAATTGCAGAAGGAAGATGGCGTCAGCGTGAGCGGTCGCAGCAGCAGCAGCAGCGCTCTGTGATCCTGGGCAGCACCCGACACTGAAAAATGCTTAACTACACTTCTACACTGTTTTCGTAGACCATGACGCAGTGATCAAGACTCAAGACTCCTGTACTATTATCCTTAAGCGGCTCTGCACATAAGATTCAAAAACTATTCTATTCTATCGCCGCCACCATCTACTGAGTGACTGCTGTGGTCTGTCATCGGTGAGCTGTGCAGTGCCTTGCCGAGCTGCCCCCGAGGAGAGAGGGAGGAGCATATCACCGTCTGTACCACACTGGGCACTGGACATTGGACTACACGGGCTACACGGCGGAGTACTTGATCGGAGTGTGAGCTGTCAGAGCAGCCAGAACAGTCGGAGAGAGAGCTCCCCCTCAGCGGTAATTCTACTTTGATATTTAACATTATTGCTTCATCACACTACGTTGTGCAGGCGTTATACTGAACACATGGAGAAATACAGAGACAGAGAGTGTGCATGAGAAGTACTGAAATACATCTAAATACATCTGAAAATTTGTGGAAAAAGGCAGGGTAGGGGAGTGCACCGACTGGGACTCTTCTCTTCAAAACTGTTTAATAGCGCTATGCTATATTATTCATTTCCACTTCCATTCCCACGGAACGCCATCTGACTGTCTCGATGCTCCATTTCTCTTGCCTCTTGCCACTTGTTTCATCGTCCTCTCTACCCCACGTAATCACAGGAGTCTCTGTTGGGAGCAGGTTTTCTTTTCCCTCTCTTTAGAAAGCCACTGACTACTCGTCTTTCTTATTGAATCAGAGCATCAAATTAGAGCATTACAGGGGGAAAAACTGGAGGGTTGAGGACGGCTCTAAAGTTCCCTCTCCAGCTGCAAAAGCAGTCTGCAATCGTCTACATAGCTACCCTTCTCCACTCTCCACTCTTACCTCCGAGGTACCGTCCTCCCATCCTCTTTCCCTCGGGACAGCTTCCACACACTTCCGCACACGTCATCTGCAGACTCGAGAAACCGGCCTTTTAGACTCACGCACGTTGCGTAACCCACGTGTCTCGTTGCCAGGGGGACGGGCGAACCGCACAGAAGAAGGAAGCTGGGAGAGAAGATCTATCCAGAGAGGCAGAGGTGCAAGGTGCAAGGTGCAGGGAAGCAAGGGAGCAAGGGAGAGAGTGATTGTCAGAAATAAATTGAATTCCCAGGAGAGGGTTTGCACTGTGGGAGCTTATACTGGAAATCGAATTAGAATTAGAACAGACACTGGAATTCGTGCTACTGCTCCATTGGTCTCAATTTTAATAATACTGCCTACCTCATCTATCCGATCTACAACAACGCTGTATGCGGTGCTATCTACATTATCTACATTATCTACCACATTTACAGCATTTAAATTAACATTTAAATTAACATCCAGTATATCAGTGGGACCCCCGGGGAGGAAGTCTTATCCTCTCATCGCTGAACCTGGTAAACAAACGTATTGGAGGAAGACTTTTCACAAAGGAGGTCATAGGAGACTAAATACAGATTTGAGAGCAGACTTGAGAGCACACTACTACTATAGGAGCAAGAAAAAAGCCCAAAGTGGTACCCAAAAATTTGGAAAAAATCGGGTTTGGACCTCCCTGGTCGCGACAACATCCCAGTCTATTGCGACAACTGCGGCTATGGAAGGAGGTGTAGGAGAAGAAAGGGGGGACGGAGGACAAAATTTACAGCAAATTCAGATAAAATCAGCAGACAATACCGTCCTAAATAAGGAAAGGATGGGTGAAGATGGAGAACTACCACCCGCATTAACACCAACATGTCAAGAGGCAGCATCTACAGAGACAGATAAAGAGCACATCATAAAACAAGGAGACCGTCAGAACTTTGAAAAACCGGAAAACGAGTTGGCACCCACACTGCATACAAATAGCAGACATAGAGGCCCTGAGACTAGAGGAGTCAGAGCAAAAGAGAAAGAAAGAGACCTGGTAAAAGACCAGGCAAGAAATGAGACTCAAGAAAAAGGAAAAATCAAAGATAAAAATGTTGAAAAAAAACTGGAAAAGGAAAAAGCTAAACGAAAGGAGAGGGAGAAAGAGAAAGATCAAGAAAAGGAGAAAGAGGCGCGTTACAATAAAGAGGCAGGGGGTGAAACAGAGGAAAATGCCAAATTGGAACTATTGGCTAAAAAAGCTCAGAGGCTACAGGCTATAAAAAACTCAAAAGCCACTGCAAAAAATACCGTCCTACCAGCACAATCCCAGCCAAGAATCTCCAACATATTTAGCCCCCTGCCCAGGGATTCTCAGAATGAAGTGCCATCAACTGAAAATATGTCGACTCAGAACCAGAGGCATACCAAGTACACTAATAAGGGGAATGAAAGCTGAAAGGATTCTCAAAGTATTCCCCCAACTAATCTGGAAGAAAGACTTACTATAGGTCAAGGTGAAGGCATCAATAATGCTGATCGTAATGTAAGCAGCGCGGAGACATTAGCACCCTCAGGAATGGACAAAATAACGTCTAACCAAAGAGAGCAATACCAACAAACTGACCAAAAAAACTTGAACCCAAAAATGGATCCCTTTTCCGAAATTCAAGTACCTGCAACTGGGAATGAACGGCGCCTCTTTTATCACTCTCTCTCCGACGAAAACTCCGACTCTGATCTATACGAAACAGGGATGTCTATCTCGAGTGACTCTAGCAAAGCCAGCAATTCAAGAGAATCAAGCGCGCAAAGGGGCACCGTATCTCTGGAGATCTCTGGTCCTAATGATTCAGGATCAGACAGTGAAATCAATTTCAGGGAAAAAGTGAAAAAAGTGAAAAAAAGAAGTGTGGGGAAAAGAAACAAAAACAAAAAAACAAAAAAGAACAACATTTTCTGAATGAAGAAACCACAGATCCTGGTAACAACTCGGACTACACCAAAGATAGGCCTAATTCTGCACGCAAAAGCCCAAGGACTAAAATAGTGGGAGAAGCATCAGGCCACAATGCTGAAATACAAGAGAATAAAGACCTGTCTAAAGAATCGAAAGAACCCTCGCTGAGCCAGGTTCTCAATTCAATTAAAATTTTTCATGAGGATGTGAAGAAAGACAGCCAAAAGAAATCATATTGCTTTCGAAAGATTACAAGGAGCAGTGAAAAAAGTAGGTAGCATCTGCTCTGAAATGTCCAAGAGAATGGTAATGGTGGAAACTCGCACCGAAAATCTTGAAACAGATGTTGTTTTGCTGCAGAAAAAGGAAAAAGATCAAGATGAAATAATAAGGGATCTCATGGCCAAAGTGGAAGACCACGAAAACAGATCCAGACGAAATAATCTAAGATTTCTTGGAATCCCAGAAAACTTTGAGGGAGAAGACGCAAGAGGGGCAATGATCAACATTTTAAAAACATCATTTCCTGAACTGGAAGCCTGGGACTGGGAAAAGGAAATACAGCGGGCCCACCGATACCCAATGATGCTAGCAAAACGTCCTAACAATCAAAATCAGTATCCAAGGGCAATGCTGGTCTATTTCGGCAACTTCCTTCTTCGGGAAACAATTTATGACCTTGCGAGGCCCAATACTCAATGAGAGTATAAGGGGTTCAAATTCTTTGCCAGACCGGATTTCGCACACGCAACAGTAGAGCGAAGATGGAAAATGCGCCAGCTAATTGAACCCTTTCAGAAACTTGGAGCAAAAGTATTTTTGCAAAACCCGGCACGCCTTAAAGTTATATTTAAGAGCTCTACAAGAAGCTTTACCAGTGAATATTGGCGGAGGGCTACCTGCATGAAATCTCAGGGACAGGATCCAGTAACCATGTGAAACAAGATAAACTTGACAAAAGGACTGAAAGTAGAAATAGATAAACTGAATTAATTAATTTTCTTTTTTTTTCTTCTTGTAATGTATTGATTTAAAAAGGGGGGGGGGAGGAAAGGGAAGGGAAAAAAAATGTAAAAAAAGAAATTCCTTTGGTGAAATGTGGATAATCAGTAAGTTAGATGACCAGGTTAGGTAAATCTAAAAACTGAAACAAAATCAGATTAACTAAGTCATGATTTAAATGTAACTAGTTAAGCATACAAACTATCTTAAGAAAATTAGCCCAGCTCACAGGACCCGCTTTCGCGGACGTCACACCCCTGGCCGAAGCAGGACCAGGTAACCTTCAAAGGTGTTGGTGGGTGGGGGGAGGGAAAAGAGGAGGGGGGAGGGCTGGGCAGGTCAGATACATTTCGAGTAAACTAGCTAGGGAATGGAAAAGAAAAAGTTCACAAAATCAACAAAAAAAAGAGAAATATAGATGGGGATGTTAAAAATACTGTCACTAAACATCTGCGGTTTAAACGATATCAAAAAAAGACAGATGGTGGCAGTGGGTCTACAGTCAATGGGTGCCAACATAGTATGCCTACAAGAAACTCATATTGAAGGGTCACAATCACATATTTTGAGATCTCTTGGGTACAACGTGATCGGTGCAACTACACAAGGGAGCCGGGTTAGAGGAGTAGCTCTTCTAGCTAAAGGTGCAGGGATTAAATTTAACAGAACACAATCTGATAAATTTGGCAGATGGGTTATTAAGGAATTTCAGATGGGGCAATCTTCAACGATGACCATCTGCTCAATTTACGGAAATAATAATGACAACCCTTCAGTAATTAATTATTTATCTAATGAGCTTACCAATTGGCCGCTACCAGTCATAATATGTGGTGATCTCAATATAAATCTTCCACATAACTGGTCAACTAAAGACGATTGGCAATATCGGGGCCGAAAACCAAGGATCTTTAGAGCTATCAAGCAGTTATGTATCACCCATGGGTTGGTAGATGGGTGACAGATTTCGAATCATAATTCTAATGATCCTGGCTATACTTTTTATTCTAACCCTCACCAGACACATGCCCGGCTGGATTATTTTTTAATTTCCGACTCATTAAAATCGTTATTTAAACTAGAAAAGCTACCTCGTGTACTCTCGGATCATAACTCCCTGGTTTGTACAGTTGATACAGCTTCTTTAACCCAGAAACTACAAGGCTGGACATTTGATAGATCTCTGCTACTTGAGAACGAATACTGCAATCATATGAGAAGCTGGATTCTTGAGTTTTTAGCAATAAATAAAGGAAGCACAGCGGTAAACTTTGTATGGGATGCCCTAAAAGCAGGAATTAGGGGAGAAACTATACAATATTCCTCTAGGATTAACAAACGTGCTAGAGAATCTCTAAGACTGTTACAGGACGAATTAAAGAGGGTGGAAGAAGATCTTATAAGGGTGACAAGTGGTCCTTCCAATATAGAAGAAATAGATAATATCCAGCAACAGGTTGCAATAGCCAGAGCATCAATCACAAATGAATACACCATTAAGGCAGTAAAAAAAGCTACAGCCCATCGCGAAATAATGTATGAAGTTAGCGAAACAATGGGGCAGCAGCTAGCTATACAGATGAGACAGCAGACCGCACAGAATGTTATACTCGAGATCGTTGACCCGACAGAAGGTAGGGTAACTGACTCAGGGAAGATCAGAGAAGCATTCTGGCACTTTTACAGTGTACTGTATACAGAGGAGGGAGAAATAGACCAAGCTATGACTACCGAATATTTAGAAGCAGATACCTGTAAGCAATTAAACGTAGAAGATCAGGAAAGTCTAGAAGAGCCCCCCACTCTTGATGAAATAATAAAAACAGTGAAGGATCTCTCCCGTGGGAAGGCAGCGGGACTAGATGCAATCCCATTAGAATTTTATATAGCATTTCTGGACCCACTTCAAGAAATACTGTTAGATCTATGCCTACATGTATTTGGAGGAGGACAGCCTCCAAACTCATGGTCCAGGGCAAAAATTGTGATATTTCCGAAAAAAAACAAGCCCCCGGACCAGATGGGCTCCTATCGCCCTATTACTTTAATAAATGCTGATTCAAAAATTTATTCCAAACTACTGGCTAATCGTATTTCAATAATTATCCATAAATTCATATCCAATATTCAACATGGCTTTATCCCCGGGAGAGAAACCACAAATCAAACACAGCGGGTAATCAGCTTATTCGACAGTACTCAGGTGGCAGGAGACCCTATGGCACTAATATTACTCGATGCCGAGAAGGCTTTTGACAGGGTCTCCTGGCAATTCCTCTGGCAGGCCATGTCCCGGGTGGGATTCAAACAGGTTTTTATACAGGCAATCCAAAAGTTATATAATAATCCACGGGCCATGGTGATGGTTAATGGCTGCCTTTCTAAAGAATTGATAATTACGAGAGGAACTAGGCAGGGATGTCCTTGTTCCCCATTGTTATTTGCTATCTATATTGATCCGTTCATTCGAAGATTGGAAGGCAGTAGGAACATAGCCCCTATATCGACACAAGGCTACCTAACAAAAACCCTTGCATATGCCGATGACATTGCCATCGCTACTTCCAATCCAAACTTGGCTATGCCTACTATTGAGTTAGAGGCCAAAATATTCGGAAAAATCTCAGGGTATGCATTAAACCAGGGAAAAACCCAGATTATTATTAATAATAACTGTGATATGACGGACTCGCGTATAACAAAATCTGCTAGCTACTTAGGGGTGACCATTACCTCTGACTTAGAAAAACTTGTCGACATAAATCTGAAACCCGCATTGAATAAAATGCAGAAAGATCTCCACCGTATTAATAATTTACACCTCTCATTGATTGGAAGGGTCAACAAACTAAAAATGGTCTACTTTCCAAAGCTACTGTATATATTCAGAGCTATTAATCTTGAAATTTCAGACCGCTGGTTTAAGACAATGGAGCGTATCTTTACAAACTTTATCTGGTCATACAAACAACCCCGCCGTTCATACAAACTGCTGACGCTCCCCAAAGAAAGAGGAGGTTTAGCGCTCCCAAATCTTAAAACATACTACTGGGCAACAGTCTTGTTATATAACCAGCAACTCTTCCATCTCGAGAGGATAGAGGTAGGGGAAGATGAGACCCCATCAATTCACCGGATAATACTGGGGGATAACAGCACAGGCTATCTGTGGAGATATCTATTCGATAGCTATCACAAAAAAGTGAGATTAAAAACGCTTATAGAAGCGTTTAAGGTATGGAAATCTGTGAGGAAGATGGTAGGTTTAGGTCATTTATCCTACTATACACCAACACATAATAATCCTTTCCTACCGGAAATCTTTAGAGATAGCTGTATTAATAGGTGGAATGCGGCTGGGATTACTCATCTGGGATGTTTTTTTTCCTCAGAGGGACTACACTCCTTTGGAACCATGAGAGATAAGTTTCATTTGGAATGGAAAGACTTCTTTAAGTATTTACAGATTAGAGACTTTTTGTCAAGACATACAATGAGAGAGGGTATTAGGTGTAAAATAGACATAGCCGATATTTTAAGCCACATACAGAAAAAGTTTAAGATCGGGGAGATATATTCTCTATTACTGAGATATCATACGGATGATATTCAAAAAATTATCCAGAAGTGGCAAAGTAAAATCTCGATCTCCTCTGAGGAATTTGAACAATCATATGGGTTATCTCAAACGGTCCTCATGTCAACTAAACTTCGAACCCAATTCTATAAAATATGTTTTTTTATGTATTATACCCTGGCCAAAATATCCAAATGGGGCAGTGGGAGAGGAACATGTTGTTTTCGATGCAATCTACAAAATGCGGACTGTATACATATTTTTTCTTCCTGTCCCGTTTTAACTCCACTTAAAACAAATGTTGCACGTTTTCTGACTCTGATTCTTGGAATAACGATTAATCTAACTGATGAAACTGTAGTTCTGGGTGTCACAAACCCTGCTAACCACAATGCCGGTCGCGAATTGATTTTTATCTCGATGGCTGTAATGAGAATATGTATAGCCTCGGCTTGGTTAGATCCTATAGCCCCATCATATCAACAGTGGTTTGCAAGATTGTTAGCTATTTTTAATTTAGAGATGGCGATATACAAAAACAAAGGCAGGAAGAGTCAGATTAAAGGACAAAAAATCTGGTCTCCCTTAATAGAATGGTCTAAAATGCAATGATATATACAGTAGTAACCAGTCTGTTTTGCTTAAACCGCAACTTAACTTTGCAATCTCAGGAAATTGAATGTTAATACATTAATTTAACTTGTAAATTTTCCTTTTCAGTGTTGTTTTGCAATGGCTTTTAAGTGGCCAATTTTGTGTTTTTCTGATCTGCTCGACCGGGGAGGGAGGGGGTCTGTGTTATATGTTGTATTGTCTTTCTGTTGTAAAATAAAAGTAATTTTTTTTTTTAAATAAAATTGAGCAAAAGCTGCACTGTGCATACCGCCCAGAACCTTCTGGAGTGGTAGAACAATTTAATGGCACAATCAAGTCAAGACTGGGAAAAGTGTGTGCATCTACCCCACTGGAGTGGCCTGATGCTTTACCTATTGTCCTGATGGGACTCAGAAGCATTTCAGATAAGAATACAGTCTTAAGTCCCCATGAAATACTCATGGGAAGGGCAATGAGGCAAGCATGTATACCAGGACTCAAGCTGTTGGATATAACTGATGATTTGGTACTGGAATATTGCAAAGAGTTGGCTGACCAAGTGCGTTCTATCTCTCACCAGGTTGGGGAAGACACAGTTGCCAGGCAGCCGAACCAAGCGCATGATCTGAATCCTGGTGACTGAGTAGTGGTGAAAGATCACACTCGAGAATCGTGCCTGGCACCAAGGTGGGGAAAGCCACATCAGGTTATATTTGGTACAACAACAGCTGTAAAATGTGTAGGATTACCTATTTGGATACATGCCAGCCACACAAAGAGGATACCAGCACCTGATGAAACAGAATCACAACAAGCTGAAGTGGTTGAAAGGGCAGATGGTTGTACAGCTGAAGAATCACAGGCAATAGATTCTGAAGTAGCTGATCAAGAACAACCTAGCACTAGTCAGAGTGACTAGATCCCAATAGTGGACATACCTGAAATCATCGTAAGAACCAGAAGTCAAACTCACTTAGAAGGACAGAGTGATAGTGAGGACAAGACAGGAATAGAAGAACACACTCAGCTTACAGAAAATAAAGCTAACATCAAATCTGAGGAGGACCAGATAAGGAAAGAGCAATGTACTCAGACAGAAGCAAATACAAACAACATTTGCGAGTCTGAGGAGGGAAAGATAGATACTAGAGAAAACGCTCAGGCAGAAGGCAATCAAGAAATCATAAGACCTGTGCAGGACCAGTTAGGTAAAGAAAAACAAGTTCAGGAAGAAAAAGGAAGACAAAGTCAAAGCCAACAAACTCCTGAGCATGGTCAGAATAGAATAGAGAACACATCCAGGCAGAAACAACAAAGGTAATAAGCCCTTGACTAGGTCAGATAGAGAGGAAATCTGAAGACGAAAATAATCATATTGTGCCAAAATTCAACGAAAACAAAAGAGCATCTGAAGAAACTGAAAGCACAGTGCCAGCTAAAAGACTCAGAAAAGGTGATACTTGGCCTAAATTTATCAGAAGACTGAAATATCCCCTTAAGACAATAAATGAAGAACCAGAACAAATAAATGAGGTAACAAGCCAATCTGGACCGTCTACTGAAAAACGAAGAAGGAGAAGTCCACGACTGCAATGATTAAATAATAAATTCAGGGGTCCTGAATGGACATATGTAATTCTTGAAGATTTAGAGAATCTGGAAATAAGTGGAGAAAGTGATGAAGAATTAGAGGTTGATCCAATTGATGAAGAAATGAGAGCAACTTGAAGAAAATAGATCCACAGGCTGAATTCTGTACAAAAGTTACAATGAGGGGTAAATCTCCTTAGCCTAAAATGGCTGATAATAGAGCTGCTGGAAAACCGAAACAAAACTGCATAAAAATATGCTGTAGAATATGCATATGTAGTCTATTTTTAGTGCTTATAGTATGGTTAGGACTGATAATAAAGTGGAATCCACTAGGGTAGTGGTGGTGATCCCTACTGTGGTGGGGAGCACTCAGTGTTGTTTAAATATCCCTCACACACCAACAGGCCCCTTGGTGTCATGCTTCATCATCGGGGTCTTCGCACCCCTCTCCGGGATGCGGCGTGCTGCGACCGACGACTACGTGGGAGCACTGTTAATGGACTATGTGTGGATGTGTGTGGGGTAATGAATGTGCGTGAGTGGTGGGTTGTAAGTGATGGTTAAAAAATACCTGGCTCATGGGATAAAAATAGACTTTAATTAAGCCCCCGGCTGGTATCGTTAAAAGGGGGGGTGCAGTGAGAGGTTGTTAGTGTATAATTATGTACATCAACCTCATATGTGCGTCTACATGAACATGTTTCGGAGTTTAAAACTCCTTCTTCAGGACGGGGTTTGCACAAAGATCCCCACCTTACTCACATGAATGTAAATGTAAAAGTATATTCTACAAAAAGGAAGTGAACTATAGGTGTTATGTACCTAGTTTGCAGTTCAGAAATGTAGTCTATCGTCACCCAATTGGCGTATATTTAAAGACCTAGAAGGAGAAAAAGCATGTTAAATACTATTCTCATAATAATCTATAACTGTCTTCCAGGTTGCGGTGACCTTAGGAAAAAAGTGAACTGCATTTACATTTACATATACATTCATGTGAGTAAGGTGGGGATCTGAGGTACTGGGTTTTTCAGAACCGGTACCGAACCGGTAACCCAGTGGTGTCAGGGTACACACCCAAAGACCTTGAGTACTTTCCTGATTTAGACCACATAAACTCAGAGTCTTCTAGGTGAAGTCAAGGATCGATTTTATTGGCTGCAACCAAGGTAACAGGCGTCCTAGAAGTACAACAGCACAGGATGTATATTCTCAGGAGACTGCTCAATCTTACAAAACCAGGCTTCTCTTTTTATACAAAATATTGTGCTTCAGGCAAACATTCTTGGATTTACAGTATACCATTCGCATATTTTCACTACAAAGGAAAAGCAGAGTCATGATGACAAGCCCACATTTCAGTTTGTCCAGCCCACAACAAATTACCCGGCAAGGCCCAGCATTTCCATCAGATACCGGTGGACCCCCAATAAAAACGTGCACCTCCCCATCATAAAGCAAGTGAGAGAGAAAAGAGCAGGGACAGGTGTGAGCAAGATTCGGCAGGGTGTGTGTGCGATGAAAAGGGTTTATGGCCTGTTGTGCCTTGATGCTATCTTGTTCGGCCACTGGGAGAGGAACTGACCAAACAGGTTTGGCCTGGGGCAATGGTTCCAGCTTGCCCAGGTCAGAGAAAAGTCAATTAAGGTGTACGTGTTTTTTGGAATCGAATTTAGCTGTATTATAAGCCTATGTAAAGGGCAACTCACAAAATGTCTGCCGTACACAAAATGGAAGCCAAAGGTTCAAGACGAAAATGACGATTTCGAGGTGAAATCGTCACTTGAATATGACGAAAATGCTTGTACATAGTGTACTAGCCATTCTCGGTCTTTTGATATAAAAATCGTCATGCTACGACGAAGTTTTATTCATGAGTTCAGAATTTTCAGAACTACAAACCCTCCTTTTGCCCTTACATAGGCAATTAACCTATCCTCATGCTAATCTGAGTCCAGGTCTATATTCCTAAAGTCATTGAGATGTTGATGCTGCATCATTCTATTACTTAGTTCGTCTTTTGATACAGGCTTCCTTACACATGATGTAACACAGAGGCCACATATTGCAGGAGCACACTGCATGCACAGACAGAATAGGAAAAGAATGGCTAAGACCATCCCAATGACCATCAGAATTTTCCATCCCCAGGCGGATATCAGTTCCCAGAACCATCCCATTAATGACCAATCTCCTTTATCCACATTAATAGATTCGGAAATCTTATGCAGTTTAGAGATGGCCTGGTACACTGTTGGAGCGTTATCTGGAATGAAAACACAGCAACTCGATTGGATCAATCTACATACCCCACCTCGGTCTGCAAGTATGACATCTAATGCGACCCTGTTCTGAAGGGTCATAAGACGATCCGACTGGAGCTCAGCAGTCAAGTTACTAAAGGCACCAGCAGTTTCAATTACGGTGGACTCAACCACCCTTGTCAATTGCCTTATGTTCCTGCTGTTAACCATGGGTCCCCAGAACGGCAGAAAACCCTTTACGAAGTCCCCAAATTCTTGTCCTGCAGTGTCTTCTTCGCTGAAGACACCTCTAACTATCCTTGTCTTGTGGAAATCTGCCGCCGCTGTGTAGGTGGGAGGCACCAGGAACGAAACAAAATATGTGCCCGAAAAGTCAGGGGGCAACCATGTATAGGCTCTATCATGGCAGATGAAATAGGTGCCCTTAGCTGCTAGGAACGGAGGGGAAGTCTGAGATGCAAAAACATATGTTTCAGTGCAGATGCTTTCCCTAGCTGAGCTCTGGGATTCTTGCCAGTACCTTGCAGACACAGGTGACCCTGATGGGGTACAATCCAAATCGGGGAAGATCTCTTAGCTTGCTGTTTCTCACTCAGAGTAGCTCCATATCCACACATCCAACAGTAAGTCGTGTTCATTACTAGTTGGTGTTGGTGCAAAAGCTGAACAAAGGAGTTATTAATAAATTCTAATCTCCTAGCTGATTCGTGTTCAGGAAGGGATTGAAAAGAATGTGAGGAAACAGTGGAAGGAGGAGGTATAGGCGATGTAGTGGGTGCAAATGTTACTCGAAAAGAGAATAAAACATAACTTATTAAAAATATCATCACACTGAATAACATGAAAATGCACAATATCAAAAATCTTTTCTTTGTCATTATTTTACGTATTCGGTTTTTAAAGTTCACAGTTTTGGCAGATCTCTCCATCTCGAAAAACTCCATCCTCTCTAAAGTGCTGCCCGCGATGGGAGGTTGTTTCTGCTAAGGAATGCTTCTGTCAGTCAAGGGCAACTCCCTTGGACCAACCAGAACTGTCGACCTAACGTCGTCAGCTGCACCCCAAAGACTTTGGGCAATCGCGGCCCTAGCAGCGGAACCCGGATGGTGGTTCAAAAAACAAAAATAAGCAAGTTTCTCAGATGGGAGAGCTGCACTTTTCAAAAATAGTAGGGAAAAAAGAATTTACTTGTCCATAGGTCTCTGCCTCAAATTATAGCGCTTTTTCCCAGGTACTGTCTGGTCCTGAAACAGGAGTTCAGGCTCTGTAGTGTCCAATCGAATTGACGGTGATACAGCTGGTTGCAAAATTTTATCACTCTCTTGTTCAGTAAGTGTTCCTTTTACACGTGCATCACTGAAAGGCAGAAAACGTGGCACGGTTTCAGTCTCTGAGTCGGCGTCACCATCCTGGACCCACCGGTCATACAGCAGAGGCAGAGGGATCCGCTTGCAGTGGATCCCGTGGATCCAGTTTTTTTCCCCCTCCACTCGAACAGCTGATCTTGTGGAAAGAAGAACAAGGTGCGGTCCGGTCCACCTTGGCTTGGTTCGCTGGAAATTCTTCACGAGAATCCAAGATCCAGGGTCGATCTGATGACCTGGAGTTTCAGAGACCGGAGGCAGGGTGTCATGGACCTTTTGGTGTAAAACACGCAATTTAGCCGTCAATTCGTACAAATGATCAAGCAAAACAGGGTGTTCTATTTCACTGAACTTAGTGGGCCTTGGCACTCCCCATATGTTGGCCGGGCGGCCAAAAACTATTTCGTAGGGACTAAGTCCCACTCGCGAATGCACAGTCATTCTGGTGGATAGGAGTGCTAAGGGTAGAGTGTCAGGCCATTTAAGACCAGAGCTCGCTTGGATTTTGGCCAGTTTAAGTTTTAAAGTGCCGTTGTAGCATTCTACTAATCCAGCTGATTGGGGGTGATTTGCAGCGTGGAACTTTTGCTGAATGCCTAGCCCTTCACATACTCTCTTCATCACACGACCCACAAATTCACTCCCATTGTCACTCCAGACCATTCTAGGCATTCCGAATCTGGGGAAGTACTCTTTCACAAGGGCTTTAGCTGTGGATAAGGCAGTGTTGTCTTTTAGGGGGTAGGCTTCCACCCATCTTGAAAAGGCACAAACAACAACGAGTATGTATTTTAAATTGTTGCACCTCTCCATGTGGATGAAATCTAGCTGCAAAACCTCGAACAGATACGTAGGAGGTGCAAAATGACCAGCTGGAGTTGGGGTTCCCCTACCAGGATTGTGTTTCAGACACACCATGCAATTCTTGACCACATTCTCTGCACACTTAGGAATTCCTGCATTTTGCCATACTGGAGCCAACAACTTACAAATCCCTTTCACACTGATGTGAGCCATTCCATGAGCCATTGTAACCACTGCAAGCACATATGCATCGGGTAACAACCATCTCTGATGCACTGACAATTCAACCCAACAACCATTTGCATCCATTCTACCCGTACTTTCTCTCCACATGTTCAACTCTTTCTCTGTAGCCTCAGCTTGAATTGACTTCACACTCTCTATCGTGTCTTCACACATTCCAACATCACCAACCCATCTTGCAGGGCCTGCAACATACATTCGGCTCATCACATTCCTTGCAGTTTCTTTTGCGATTTCGTCAGCAAATGCATTTCCACGACCAACATCATCAGTCACCTTATGTGAGCACTACATTTCACAATCGCCACTTGCAGAGGCAAGGTCAGTGATTCAAGAAGCTCATTCACCAACTGACCATGCTGAATCTTAGCTCCATGCGAAGTCAGGAACCCACGTTCTTTCCACAATCGTCCAAAACTGTGAGCCACTCCAAACGCATACTGGCTATTGGTGTAGATGGTCACTTTCATTCCTTTTGACAACACACATGCTCTTGTACGTGCAATCAATTCTGCTGCTTGAGCTGAATTATGTGGAATACGTGCAGCTTCAACAATTGTATGCAAAGTCGTGACAGCATATGCTGCAGTCGTGTCACCATTCGGGAGCTTGAAGCATGAACCATCCACCCATAATGTACCATCACATTCAGCAAGAGGAGTATCCTGGAGATCTACTCTCCCTTTCGTTTCTTCTTCTGTTCTAAGAAAACAATCATGCTGTTCTGAAGCATCTAATTCATCTACAATTGGCAACAACGTAGCTGGGTTGAGTGTGTTGCATCTTTTTATGTGCACATGACTTGCTAACAAGGTTAATTCGTAACCTGACAGTCGAGCACTAGTGAAGTGCTGTGTCTTGGTTCTGTTTAACAACGTGTCCACTGTATGTGGAACCATCACAACTAGCATGTTATTCATCACTAGACCAGCAGACTGTCGAATAGAAACAGCTGCTGCCGCTGTTGCTCTTAAACAACTCGGCAATGCTTTAGCTACCGGATCCAAAGTCGACGAAAAATATGCACATGGACGCTGCTTGTCTCCAAACAACTGAGTCAAAACTGACAATGCACAACCTTGTTTCTCATGGACATACAATGTAAAGGGCTTACTGTAGTTGGGGGTACCCAACACAGGAGCCGAACATAATGCTGTGCGCAATTCAGAAAAACTTTTCTGACACTCTTCAGACCATGGAACAGGATTGGGTGTATCTTTACATGTTAATGCCACCAAAGGTTTGGCTAATAAGGAAAAATTTGGTATCCATTGCCTGCAATATGATGTAATGCCCAAGAAAGCACGCACTTCTCTCTGTGTTCTTGGCACACTCAATTTCACAATTGCCTGAATTCTTTCTGGGGTCAGTTTCCTTCCCTCCTTCGATAAGAGATGACCTAAGTAGGTCACTTCTTGTCGACAATATTGCAATTTGGAAAGGGACACTTTGTGATGCAAGTCGCACAAATGATGCAACAAAGACAACGTGGCTTCTTTACAGATTTCCTCAGTATCTGCAGCAACAAGCAAATCATCAACATACTGAATGAGGGTAGCACCTTCAGGTAAAACAATTGTATCAAGCTGTGTCTTTAGAGCTTGACTATATATTGATGGACTTTCACAGTAGCCCTGTGGAGCGCGTTTAAAGCAGAAGCTTCGTCCTCCTAAACTGAAGCCAAAAATATCCCTACTCTCCTCAGCAATCGGGATGCTGAAGAAAGCATTCTTCAAGTCAATCACCGAAAACCAGGTGGCAGAAGCTGGAATCATAGTCAATAGGGCAGTAATGTCGGGGACAACTGGAAATTGTGGCACAACTATTTTATTCACCTCTCTAAGATCAATCACAAATCTGTACACAGGTGGCTGAGAGGGATCAGTTCATTTTAAAACAGGCAGAACAGGGCTATTGCAAACGTTGCCTCTTGTCTCTTCAATCACATCCTTTTCAATCAAATCGTAAACGATCGCTAGCAAAGCTTTTTCACCTTCACTAGAGATTTTGTATTGGGGAATTCGTGGCATTCTAACATTGGCTTTCAATGTTACAACATATGGTGGTATTTCTAAAAGACCTACATCATTAGGACCAGTAGCCCAAAGAATATTAGGGAGAGCTGACAATTCTGTTGGAAGTTTGTCTCTTGACAAATACATTGGAGAAACCACTTTCTTACCCAGTGTAAGTTGTACTCCAAAAGGAGAACAGTACAAAGTTGCATACAATCTTTTCAGCAAATCTAATCCTAGCAAGTTTTCACCACAACCTGTTGTCAGAATAAGGGGTGCTTCGAATTCACAAGGTCCAACAGAAAGGGACAAAGGGTCAGAAATCGGATTTCTAACTGGGGCGCCAGAAAAACCTACAGAAACATTCATTTCGCCAGACAAAGGTGCACCAGGGAGTTTGGAGTGCATAATAGAACTCTCTGTAGCACCAGTATCCAACAGAAAAGGCTCTGACACACCTGATGTAATCACCTCAACGTATGGTCCACTCTGATCTACTGGAACTGAAACAACTCCCTCTCTTTGTCTATGGCTGTCCTAGCAATCATTACCGTCCATATTCTCATCTTCTGCATAGTAATCATCAGTATAGTACTGAGCTGTCCTACCAGACGCGTTATTCTGCTGATCAAACCTATTCATAGAATTTTGAGGTGGAAGAGACTGTGTGTTCTGGTGGAAATTTCCACGTCCTCTACCTCTAGATGCTTGTTGAACACCTCGACCCCTTACACCAAAAGCACCATTTGCACGCTGTAATAAAATAGGACAACTATACTTGAAATGACCCTCTTCCTTACAATATGAACACTGATTGGGGCCTACAGGGACACGTGGTTGAGTATACTCGACTCTTTGCGTGTTCCTCTGATACTGTTGAGGCTGCTGATAGTTATTCTGATAGTTATTCTTCTGACCACCATTATTCTGGCCACCACCACGTGGCGGATATGCTTGTTGTAACAAACCTTCGTTTTCAACTCTTTAGTTTTCTTCTCTGCTCTATCTTTCTCATCTGTATCTCGATTTTCGTAATATTGTGCAGTAGCCAATATCTGTGCTGAAGAGGAAACTGCTCAAGAACTCTCTGAATCTTTTAACTTTTTACACAACTCGGGAAGCAGATTATGCACAAATTTATCGACGAACAATCGCTGGCCACCTTCTGTGCTCATATCTTGACCACTGTGGTCGACAAAAGTCTCTTCAAACCTGGTGAAGAAATCTGAGACCGTTTCATCTTTCTTCTGCTTACATGCAGACAATTTATCCCAATTTACTCGCATGGCAGGCATTAAAGTCTTCATGTAATTAATAATCCTACCAGGGAGGTCTGCTACTAAAGGCTCGGGTTTAGCACCACCAACTTGTGGGGCATCTGCAGCAGCAATATTAGCCCATGAGTCACCTAACTCTTGATCATGATCTGCATGGCGAATCTTTCCCCATAAAGGCTGTGGAACAACGTTCCCAAACAACATGTCTATATCTGCTAAATTCATGATACATGACCCAGCGGTCTGTGACAACTCTTTGTAATACCCTGCGGGATTTTTACGGGGATCAGGCAATGTCTGTTTAAGGGCCAAAACTTCAGCTCGCTTCCATGGGACATGTACCCACACACGCTGAAAGTGTGGCAGAATAGGTGGGACAGCGTTCGCGTTCCCTTCCCTCCATTGTGGGGGAACTTCTCTCATGGGATACTGTCTCACCTTCTTTTTAACCGAGGAATCAGACTCAAACAATGACTTGGAAACACCTTCAGTCCTAAGCGACAACAACGTCGCAACTGCTTTCTTAACATCTGAACCCACAATTGCGCCTTTTGAAAACTCAAAACGTACATGGCTCAACTCGGGCGGATTAGAGTCCAAATCATTTTCCTCTAAATCTTCACATAGAAAAACACACATTTTCTCAAAATCGTATCTCTGCTTTGATGCTTCCCACTGGGTGAAGACATCCATAACACATTCTAAATCATATTTTTCCGGGTCAGCAACCCATTTATGTGCCAAATAATTCAACGTTTCTTTCTCCCTAGAATCAGGCTGTTGACTACGCAACTGTTTGCGCTCTGTGTCAGGAGTTACACTTGTTGCACCAAAGAAAGGATACAGAAGACTAGAAACAGTACTAGTCACTCTCTGACGAACAGAAGGAGAAGTCGATGAAAAGACAAGCGGAAAAACAGGGTGAGGCGAGGCAGATGCAGAGGCAGTATCAGAAGGAGTACCAGGAGTGGTAGTCGTTATAGTAGTCAAAGTAGTAGGAAGTAAAGGCAGAGCAGATGTCAAAGCCGGTGGCCCTTGAGGAGGCTGCACCGGAGGAGCAGGAGCCAGCTGGAGAATAGCTGGTGGGTGCTGTGGAGGAGCAGGAGGCAATGCAATCACAGGTTGCGCAACTAAAGGTTGCGGAGGTGCCGTAGCATTTTGCGCATAAGGGGGTGGCGAACTTAATGCGCCATTAACGGATCTTTTTCAAGCTCTTTTGCTGCATCTTGCTGAAGAGGTGGCAAAACTGGATAGCATTTATCTATTACCATTTTACGTTGCCTGTGCAACTGCTCACTCATCTGTTCTTCTTCATTGTCTTTATACTGCATGGCAGCTTTCATTATCGAAATACCCCTTTCTCTCTTATTTTTCTTCGCTAATTTAATTTCCTTCTGTTTGGCTTCCTTACGCCATAGGCGGAAAGAGTCAAACATCGCCGGCCGGGCTTTCTTCTTGAAAAGTTTAACTTCGAGATTGTCTAAGATTTCCGTGTCAAAGCTACCATATTGGGGCCATTTTAAAACATCATCTTTTCTGGTGTATCTGTTCCACACTTCATTATATGTGATGGGGCCTACGCCATGTTTTACATATAATTCATAAGTTGGAGTTCCAATCGGAGGAACCGGACACGAGTCCTCCAATCGGGAATCCCTATTACTACAACCAAGACAAAACAAATTTCCAAGTCTGCTAAGACCAGGCATCTTCGCTCTCTAGCCTAGCTTCAAACTTCAAAGGATTATCTATTACGATATTTCTCGTGAATACACGAGTCCTTCGGTTTTGGCACTTGCAAGTTCCAAACAAAGTGATCCCAAAAGGGGATACCCAAACTAAGACCAACTAAGGACTGGGAGACGCTCCACTTATACTTAACTGAGATATCGATGACGTCACCAGAAGACTCGTCTTATCGTTTCGCTCTACCAAACTTCAAGGGTCCAAATCAGGGGGATGTATGACGTTATAACGCATACTATTACTCCGCAGACCATTACAACGCGACTTTTACTCCGCATACCGTTACAACGCATAGCGCCTTGGGGCGCTGGATAGTGGTAAGTATAATTTACTATTCTAACTCCAGTCCCCGTGGACCCTAGGGAAGGTGTTGGATAGTAAATTATACTTATTCCCTATCCTAGAGCGCCCCCCAGCGCAATGCGTTGTAATGGTATGCGGAGTCAAAGTCGCGTTGTAATGGTAGTGCGGAGTAAAAGATCCGTTGTAACGGGTGTATACCAATCAGGGCGATAGCCAGGGCAGCAGTCCTTTGTAGCCGTCGGGAAGCGGGGAACCTCGCAGCAAAGACTTTCGGACCACGTCGACATGCAGGGGTCGATGAAGTGGTTGGCCTTCCTCCAGAATTTTCACGCGAAGCTCCACACGAACCTCTGGCTGGACCGGTACCGTTGGTATCGCCCCCGGTTGGGCGCCAACTGAGGTACTGGGTTTTTCAGAACCGGTACCGAACCGGTAACCCAGTGGTGTCAGGGTACACACCCAAAGACCTCGAGTACTTTCCTGATTTAGACCACAGAAACTCAGAGTCTTCTAGGTGAAGTCAAGGATCGATTTTATTGGCTGCAACCAAGGTAACAGGCGTCCTAGAAGTACAACAGCACGGGATGTATATTCTCAGGAGACTGCTCAATCTTACAAAACTAGGCTTCTCTTTTTATACAAAATATTGTGCTTCAGGCAAACATTCTTAGATTTACAGTATACCATTCGCATATTTTCACTACAAAGGAAAAGCAGAGTTATGATGACAAGCCCACATTTCAGTTTGTCCAGCCCACACTGAGGTACTGGGTTTTTCAGAACCGGTACCGAACCGGTAACCCAGTGGTGTCAGGGTACACACCCAAAGACCTTGAGTACTTTCCTGATTTAGACCACAGAAACTCAGAGTCTTCTAGGTGAAGTCAAGGATCGATTTTATTGGCTGCAACAAAGGTAACAGGCGTCCTAGAAGTACAACAGCATGGGATGTATATTCTCAGGAGACTGCTCAATCTTACAAAACCAGGCTTCTCTTTTTATACAAAATATTGTGCTTCAGGCAAACATTCTTGGATTTACAGTATACCATTCGCATATTTTCACTACAAAGGAAAAGCAGAGTCATGATGACAAGCCCACATTTCAGTTTGTCCAGCCCACAACAAATTACCCGGCAAGGCCCAGCATTTCAATCAGATACCGGTGGACCCCCAATAAAAACGTGCACCTCCCCATCATAAAGCAAGTGAGAGAGAAAAGAGCAGGGACAGGTGTGAGCAAGATTCGGCAGGGTGTGTGTGCGATGAAAAGGGTTTATGGCCTGTTGTGCCATGATGCTATCTTGTTCGGCCACTGGGAGAGGAACTGACCAAACAGGTTTGGCCTGGGGCAATGGTTCCAGCTTGCCCAGGTCAGAGAAAAGTCAATTAAGGTGTACGTGTCCTTTGGAATCGAATTTAGCTGTATTATAAGCCTATGTAAAGGGCAACTCACAAAATGGCTGCCGTACACAAAATGGAAGCCAAAGGTTCAAGACGAAAATGACGATTTCGAGGTGAAATCGTCACTTGAATATGACGAAAATGCTTGTACATAGTGTACTAGCCATTCTCGGTCTTTTGATATAAAAATCGTCATGCTACGACGAAGTTTTATTCACGAGTTCAGAATTTTCAGAACTACAGATCTTTGTTCAAACCCCGTCCTGAAGAAGGAGATTTAAACTCCGAAACATGTTCATGTAGACGCACATATGAGGTTGATGTACATAATTATACTCTAACAACCTCTCAATGCACCCCCCTTTTAACGATACCAGCCGGGTGCTTAATTAAAGTCTATTTTTGCCCCACGAGCCAGGTATTTTTTAACCATCACTTACAACCCACCACTCACGCACATTCATTACCCCTCACACATCCACACATAGTCCATTAACAGTGCTCCCACGTAGTCGTCGGTCGCAGCACGCCGCATCCCGGAGAGGGGTGCGAAGACCCCGATGATGAAGCATGACACCAAGGGGCCTGTTGGTGTGTGAGGGGTATTTAAACAACACTGAGTGCTCCCCACCACAGTAGGGATCACCACCACTACCCTAGTGGATTCCACTTTGTTTATGAAACATACCCGGGGAGACTGAATCCACTTTTCTCTCCCTCCCTCCTTTGTTATAATTATAGGACTGATAATAGCCATTCCCTATCTAATGACCGAAAGTAAGCAAAATAACACTAGTGCACATGGAAAGGTAGCTAACTTTAAGCAAGACAGAGTAGAATTAGAAGCACCAGATGAGACAGATTTACATCACAGCGTGTATAGAAATTATACAGATTTAAATGTTTTTGCTAACCTACTAGTACATTATGTAGGAGCCATGGAAGTTAGTGACTGTTATGTATGCATGAAATTGCCGCCATCAGTAGCAGAAGGAGTAACATATCATCATTTACCATTGACACATGGTATTTCATGCAGTATTTTAGCACGTTTATTTCATAGAACTGGAAAGTTACAATATTATTATTCTAACATAGATGTGATTTTTCCTGAAGTTCCTCTGCGTAAAAATATGAACCTTGTCCTTAGCAGTAGAGATTCACAATTCATGGGTGAATATTCTCTAACAATGAAGACAATAGACATAGCTGAAGCACATAAGCACATAAGCACATAAGCACAATCTAACATGTAAATTACATGAAGAAGAAAATATATTTTTGAATTTAGTACAGAAAAGGAGACAGGATTTCCATAGAAGGTCTTCTGAACCAAAACCTCAGATACCTAAATGGGCTGAGAGGGAAGATTTTATTGCAACTGGCAAGACTCATGCTGCGATGTCCCTGGACTTTGAAAAGAAAAGGAAAATCTGTCTTCATAGATTAAATAGTATAATTAGTATAACAATATATTCATTGGTTTCAGTGAATGTGAACACAATTTCCTGATAATTGGGGGTTGGGGACTAAAAGGTGGAACTGATCTTTCCAGGAGTTTATTATGTTTGTGGAAATAAAGCTTATTTTAAGCTGCCTGATCACTGGTATGGAAGTTGCTATTTTGGAATAGTATTCCCAAAGGTGTACCATGTAAAAAGAATCACTAGAAGCAATGAAGAAAATAACGCATTAACACGCAAGAAAAGGGCTAGTTTTTCAGAAATTGTAGGAGATATTTTTAGTGCATTGATACCTTCAGTGGGAGTAATTCCGAATACACAAAGAATCTGTAAATTAATAACAGAGGTGGATCGCTTATCGACTGACACTGCTGGAGGATTTTTATTGATCAATACCAAACTAGTTGTGGTAAGATCTATGGTTTTACAAAATGGACTTGTCTTTACATATAATTGGCAAAAGAGGGTGGAGTCTGTAAAATGTTAAAGGGGCAACATTGTTGCACCTACTTACCAGACAAAAGCATTGACATTGGGAAGTATGTCAAAAACATTACAAATTTGGAAGAAGAATTGAAACCACTGGAAGTTGACAGTGCATGGAAGAAACTAACTGATGGTATTTCTTCTATAGGTAGTTGGTTCTCTAATGTAGGGAAAAGAATTGTAGGCAAAATATTGATGCCAATAATAGGTATAAGTTTATTAGTTTTAACGATAATGATTTGGTGCAAATGCTGCAGGAAAAGAAAATGGTATGAAGTGAATGAAAAAAGAAAGAGAAAAATATGATGAAATTTAACTTGAAGAAATAAAAGGAGATATTTACAAAAAAATGAAAGGTTTTCAAGAGCAAAAAGGAAAAGGAAATTTCAAAGAGATTGAAGAAATAGAACTGGGAAATTGCTAAGGTTGGCATCTGGTTCTGTAATTAGCGATGGCATAGAATGCCATCAAAGAGGGGATTGATGGAGCAAGGTTTCGTACGTAATGAAACTTGCTCAGAGTCAATCCTCTCGAAATAACATGTAATAAATTATTCAACATGTTTTGTGATTAGTAAAAAGTGCACCACACAACTTTTTATTTCATCTAGGGGAAGCTTTCAAATGTGCTTTACTAACAAGTAATCCGGGTGACTTAATATGGCCCCCGAAAACGCGGGAACACTTTTGCGCATTCGTCTACTGCATCTACGTAGTATGACGTCCTTTGCTTTTGGTGGGAATTATTTGCAGCTGCGCAATAGCTCTAAAATGGCCGCTTTGAACCTCACATGCTAATGCATATGGATATGCTTTAACTAAACTTTGCATGTCTTGCTAATTTGCTAATGCAATAGTTAAAATAAAATAATGGGATTAGAGTAGGAATAAATGGTATACAGTGCATTCATTTATTTTCGTATTCTAACATGCTTTTCTTTGACTTTATTATTAGTTCGTATTTGGGCCTGGAGGGTGACTGAATTCTCCATCTTGTCTGAACTCTACACATGCGTATTAATGTCATGAAACTCCTGGGAGAATGACATTGAATCACCGCCAAGAACTGTCTCACAAGCAATGTGCCTGAGAACTTTATTTCTTGACCCAGAGAAAGGAAGAAAATGTAACTAATATTGTATACATTGTACACGAAATAATGTGAATGTTGCTGGGAGTATTAAAGCATGGGAAAGTAAATTTAGGGGTGGGAACTTATAACAATTAACCCAAAGAAGATGACTTCACATTAGTATGGTGTGATGACCTCTCCCCGTCCCACTGACCAATCGAATGAAGGGAATACACGAATTTTGAAACATTGGGGGGTGGTACATACACTGAGAATAGTATAACTAAGGTAGGCTCAGTTAGTTAGATTGTCCTACGCGTCACCGACCTGTCAGTGACCCAACATTGCGGAAAAAGATCGTGGATGCCACAGAGCTCAGAGGGCTGGTTAGAGCACTCTGAAAGAAGAATCGGGAGATTGCTGATGAAGAATCGATCTATCTAGAAGGGGAAGAGAGTAGCACCAGAGAGGGGTGTAACGCTGGCGTTGCACTTAGAAGAGGTTACCTGTCCGGTCCTGTTCCTGTCCTGAACTGCTGGCTCCTGATTAGTCGGGAATCCTTTCTTTCCAGCCCTTCGACAGGGGTTGGTCCTCGCACCATTCTAGGTAAATATAAATCTATGTGGTATGTCCTTGTACTGTTTTCCTTTTCCACCCTTCTCAGGTACCAATGTCTAGAGATTTTACTAGGTCTTTAAAGATTTTTGTGTTGATCATTATTTTTATTCTTGAGAAGCTGGTGATTGAGATGTGTTGGTATTTGACTCACAAAATATTGCATAGATAAAGTTTTTTAAACTCTCCAGAGTCTGTGGTCATTCAGAGAAAAGAGTAGAATGTTATTTATGCCTATTATGCTGACAACCTGATCTATCGACCAGAGGAAATTAAGCACTAAGGTATTAATTTGGTAAGAAGGTGTACAGGTAAATATATATTTCAAGGTAGGCAAAGTCTGGAATTTCAACTGAGGAGTTGCCAGCTTATTGTATGAATGTGTATGGGCCCAGGTGAGTATGGTATTTTAGAAATAACCCAAGCTGGAAATCCGCACGCCATCATAGGCACAAACTACACAGATGCAGTGCTTAATTTGAGCCAAGGATTTCCGGTGCTCAGAACCTGCACTTAATTGTCAACACCAGCACTTATGGTAGTCTGCCACACAGTGGCAATGTTGGTCTGCTTTACAGATGAACACAGCAACATTTGTAGCTAAACGGCCTCCATTTTAAGTTTATTCTGTTTGGTCATTTAGTTCGATCATCTTGGGTTCCTGCTCTAGTTTTTCTTCTCTCATATGAAAGGAGGTGGATATAAATCACACCCCATAGAACCCTTATCTGGATCACGCCCTGAAGTCAGCCAGTGCTTAATTTGAGACGGTGGTTTCCGGTGCTTGGCACAAGGTGGCGCTGTCTGACTAATTTAGAAATGAACACAACAACAGTTAATTTTTAATTCAATATACATTAAAATGACTAATACCTGCCGCCCAATCCATTCTTATAGCTTTGAGGACTTGGAATAGTTAGAATTTTCACACTTGTAAGAGTGTGACGGTTAGTAGTTGCATTGGTACTGTCATTGGTAGCGCTGGCAGGGGCAATAGGTGGTGCAAGCTGCATTGGCCTCCTGAGGCGAGCGCTGGTACTTATGTTTTTTAACAAATTAAAGCATTGCACAGATGCCAGGCGTAACATACACCACATGCTAGAGTGTGGTATTGCCAGCGTCCTCAAGCAGTCACATTCTTCTTTATTTATCCCCTGAGCTATGCTCAGCCACTGATGCATATTGATAATGAGGAAGGCTCGTAGGTGCCAGGTGGCTACATTTTTTCCCAACATAGGTTAAAACTGTGACCAGCGGCGCCAACCCTAATTAAAAAAAAGTATTCTAGAGATTTCACCATAAATAATCCTTTAGTCTCTGAGATTTTGTTGTGATAACCAATTTTGATTGATTTTCAACACATATGTGATACACTAAAAAAAAAAGCAACACTGTCATGAGCACCATGGACGTAGGCCTTCCCCACACACTCATAGTAAGGATACATGAACATGCCTACGTGAAGACCGTAGTCCATAGTACTCTACCCATTTCCCCATATGCTCTCATATTTGCAAGGGCAGGCCCATGCTACGTAAACAGGTTCTTTCCCTGTGGTACATTGGTCCATTTGCTTCTTCCACTCAGTCAACGTCAGTGTGGTGGGTCATTTCCAACTGCGGGCTAAGTCTCTTTCCGCCACTATTGTGGCCATCCCGATGAGGGATCTTACCCCCTAGTATTGCCAAGGCCGTCCAGTATCCCTAGCAGGGCCTCTCTGAGTGTCAGCATAAGTGTGTATCCCAAAACCCAGAAAAGGGCAAGGGTCACATGTTCCCAATATATGGTGATTGGAGGACATGAGCATGTCATGTGAAAAAAGTCTGCACCTGGGTTAGGGCAGCAGAAACAAGTAGAGGTTGATCGCTTCTGGAACACCCTGCACCGGGAGGATATTATGATCTCGTGGGAGCCATGCGGGCTAGTTGCCAGTCCTCTAAGGCACCAATTCACGCTTACCACTTTCATCTCAGGGGAGTAAATACATGTGCGGCATTGTTACTCATAGTGTGGTAAATCCCCAGCTTGCCCATTAGTGTTGGGCTTCCGGGAGTGAGTTCAGGTGTTCTCTGTTCATGGAAAGAGCATGTCTAATTCCAGGTATTTGTGAAATTGTGTCTAAGAGAGGGAAAATGGTGTCTGAAGACCACGGAAGGATTTAATGTGATTCCCTTTACAGATGTCTCCCAGGGTCTCGATACCAATATTGGTCCACTATTGAAAGCCCTGCAGACATGAGTGATCTGTTGCATGAGCATGCCATGCCATCTCATGGAGCACAGGGCCATCCTCCAGGTGTGAAAGACTACCCGGATTACCTCAGCAAGGTGTTTGGAGATCAGGTTTCCTTTGGAGGGGGGAGCATAAATTCCTTTGTGCTGGCTGAGTTCAATGAGCTTTGCCCACTCGCCATTACATTTGTTGAATCTGGCAAAAGTCTGCCACGTTGTGGAGGTCTTTTTCATGGTTACGGGTCACCACCGCTAAGTTATGTGACAGCTATTACTCAAGTAGAAATTCTACACCTGGCGGCAGCAAAGAAGCAGTGCCGTCTGGCACATCGTGTGGTGAAATTCGCACTGATTTTGCAGGGTGGAACAAGCACCCGGCGCTAAAAACAGTGTGATGTGTCGATTCCGCCTGCTTGCGGAATTCTGCAGAATCTCGCAGAGCTTTTATCTAACTCTGTGGCGTTACATGGAGTGAAACTCCATGAGTTCCGCCCACCACTAGTCTCGGTTGTATGATGGAACTACGCATTCCGTTGCAACGCATGCGTTACAACGCGAATGCCTTCACCACGTTTAACCTTTACCACGCATGCTTTTACAATGTATTTTGTTGTAAAGCATGTATGGTAAATGCTTCCCTTTTTTAAAAACACCTGACCCTGCTCTAATCCCTAAATCTAGACCCCAGAGCGCACCTGCCCTTTAAAACAAAAAATACCCGTCTCTGTCCTAATCCCTAAATCTATACCACAGCCCGCTCCCCCCCTGTTTAAAAAATACCCCTGTCCTCCCTAATTCCTGAATCTAGACCACACCGCACTCCCTGTCCTGTTTACAAAATACTCTCCTCTTCCCTAAGCCCTAAATCTTGACCCCAGTGCGCCCCCGTCCTGTTAAAAAAATACCCGACCCTGCCCTAACTGCCACGGTTTCATCTGTGGAACCCGTTACGTCTTGGCTTACAAATGTAACAACTACGTCTCGTTGTGTTCCCGTATTATAAGACAAGCACGCTCACAGCAATGCATACTTCAGTCTGCCCAATGAAACGCATTGCCAGGCTCCAGCAGCAAAGAAATGAAAGAACTGAAGTCTTACGTAGGTTCAAAAATTTGCTAACATTCGTGCCAAGAATTTTTGATTCTATTAAGGACACGGAGGCGAGGATTATGCTTCTCATTCTTTTACTGAAACTCACAGCAGCCAATGAAAATACGTATTTTTCATTCAATAACATTAAACAAACTACATATCCCATCATGACATGTACATAGGCACGCCCCCATAGTCCATAAGAACCCCTTGCGTGCGGCCATCTTCCTCTTTCTTTGAGGCTAACAAGTCCAAAATAACTTGAAACTTCATAACTCCTCCAACATGGAAGAAATAACAAACATCTCAGGTTGAATATCCTGGCAATCGTCTACGTTCAGTCTGCTTTCTTGTCTGAACCTGAAATAAAGGAGATGAAACCGTAACCACCGAAACAACTGGGTGGGCAAACAGGTATACATAACCATGCCGGGTGGGATAATCCTCGCCTCCGTGTCCTTAATAGAATCGAAAATTCTTGGCACGAATGTTAGCAAATGTTTTATTCTATTACAGGACCAGAGGCTTCAGATTATGCTAGTTTAACGCTTATTGAAAACAACAGAGGTAATATCCCCCACCGGCTTATAGTAACACGTCTTAAAAGTGGACTCCGAGGACCAATCTGCACTACGCATAATGTCCTGGATGCTGGAACCCAACATGAATAATTTTGATGCCATAGCGCCTCTCACAGAATGAACACCAAATATGGTAATGTCAATGCCAGCTTCTTTCATGATATAGCCATCTGGCAATGGTGGCAGCCGCCACAGCTTTAAAAGGTTTTTGCAAAGCAATTAACAATTGTGAACAGCCCTGAGGCCTAATGGCCTTTGTGCATTCTTCATATTTTTTTAAACATTGAACAACACATAACTTCTCATTATCATGAAATGCATTGTAATTAATATGACGTGACAATGTCTTTGTGCGTCCTGTAATGGTAAAGGAAACTCCTTCCGGATGAAAATACTGTACCTGTTACGTCGAGAGCTCCCACGTCCGACGAACGCCTACATGCTGAAAGGCAAAGTAACATGGCTAATTTGGCCGATAGTTGCTTCCTAGTTAATAGTGAATTAACAGGCCATGTGTTAAATAATGCTAGAACTAAAGACACGTCCCACAAACCTGTGTATTTGGGTTTTGGGGGATTGGCCACCCTAATTAAGCGTGGGCGTAAAATCCGCTACGCCCACAGATTTGCGGATTTTTGGGAAATCCGCGTATTTTGCGGATTTCCCACAAAATCCGAAGAAAAAAAAATCCGCGGACCTAACGGGTTCAAACAAACTCGTGTATACAATGGCGCCAGCAAGCTGCCAGTGCCGTTGTAAAATAGTTACAAAGTTAGCTTGCACAGGAAGCACTTAGATAAAATAAAGCAGCACCTGCTTTATTTTATCTAAATGCTTCCTGTGCAAGCTAACTTTGTAACTATTTTACAACAGCGCTGGCAGCTTGCTGGCGCCATTGTAAAATAGACAGTGACCCCTGCGCCCTTCGGCGCGATTGCATAGTAACACACACAAGGTCGCTGGAACTAGTTGAAGCTCAAATGCAGTGACTCATTCATCAGCCCAGAAACAATCGTGAGCGTCGTGGAGGCTGGGCAGATGTGCCTTCTTCCCAAATCTACCATCGAAAATCAGCTGAGATGCTGGATAGAGGCCTTTGCATCCTTGCCTTTCACGAGCGCAATCCCCGTGCTGTTCCTGTGACCAGGAGGTTCTGTATCTTCATCTGCTGGTCTGATCGGTCTCGGACCTTATATACACACAAGAGGCATGTGCACTCGCATGGGAGCCCGCCCGTTTGGCCCCGCCCACACACTTGCGGTGGGCACCGTCTTCCCGCCATTTACCCACTATGATGGACAGCTCACTCAAGGGACCCCTGCGCCCTTCGGCGCCATTGCATAGTAACACACACATGGTCGCTGGAACTAGTTGAAGCTCAAATGCAGTGACTCATTCATGAGCCCAAAAACAATCGTGAGCGTTGTCAAGGCTGGGCAGATGTGCCTTCTTCCCAAATCTACCGTCGAAAATCAGCTGTGATGCTGGATAGAGGCCTATGCATTTGTGTTCGCACGGGTTTCTGCCCGTTCGCGAGCGTTTTGTACAATAAAACCCTCGCGAACGTGCAGAAACCCGTGCGAACACAAAAAAAAAATACGCTAGGATCCGCGGATTTTGCGTATTCCCGAAATACGCAAATCCGCAAATCCGCAAATCCGCGGATTGCCGATACGCAAAATCCGCCCATGCTTAACCCTAATACCTTTAAGCAACTTGCAAACTACTGGGTGCATGCCTACAGGTTTCCCGTCTATTTGTACATGCCCCGCTGAGATGGCGGACCGGAAGTTATTCACCGATCTGTAAGCCAATCCGTCCGCTGCCTTATCTGATAAAAAGTTTAACACGTGGGGAAGCTCTGCCCCCACGGGATCCAAGTGTCGTTCCACGCACCAATCCACCCAGTTTTTCAAGGCTGAGGAATACCGTTTCCTTGTGGATGGTGCCCAGGCCTGCCTGATAAAATCGGAAGTCCTGCTCGAAACACCTGGCAACTGCCACTGTTCCCTGAAAGCCTCCAAGCCATCAGCTGAAGTCTGCCCTCCATTATCAATGGATGCCGCTCCTGATGAGGGCCCAGCAATAGCAGTTCCGACTCCGGAAGTAGTCTGGGGAGATCGCAACTCCACTGTAATAATTTGGGAAACCACGACTGGGACATCCACCACGGCGTCACCATGACTATCTCCGCCCGTTGTCTGATCACCTGTGACATTACTCTGGGGATCAACATGAAGGGGGGAAAGGCATATTGAATTGCCTTCGAGAAAGGCATCGGTCGCCTTCGCTAATGGGTCCGGTCTCCAACTGAAGAACTGAGGTATTTGGTGTGTCAGTCTGGAGGCAAAGAGATCCGTCTGGAATGGACCCCAAATAGCCTGTATCCATTGAAAGACCTCCGGTAGCAACTTCCAGTCGCTGTAGTCCCTGAGGTATCTCAAGTTCCAATCTGCCACCTGATTGGACTGGCCCGGCAGATATTCCGCTATTATGTATATTTGATTCGCAAGGCAATAATGCCAAAAATCTTTGGCTATCTGTACTAGCAGCGACGACCCCGTGCCGCCCAACTTGTTGATGTACCTCACCGCTGACACGTTGTCCATGCGAAGGAGGATACAACAAGAGGTCTGCCTTGGGGATAACGTCCGCACGGCGAACGACCCTGCGAGCAGCTCCAAGCAATTTATATGTAGCAAAAGCTCCTGTGGAGACCATCTGCGGCCTGTAGAAATGTCTCCGCAGCGTGCCCCCCAGCCCCAGCGGCTGGCTTTGGACTCGATTATGAGCTCTGGCTGGGAGCCGAATATTGCTCGGCCGTTCCAGGCGTCTACATGGCCTAGCCACCATTGCAGTTCGGTTCGTACTTCCTGCGAGAGAGGAACGACGTCCGAATAGGACAGTCCTTTCTGCAGGTGCCTGATCTTTAGCTGTTGCAGGGCCCTGTAGTGAAGAGGGCCCGGGAATATCGCTTGGACCGATGAGGCCAATATTCCCACCACTCTGGCGATTGCTCTGAGGGTGACTGTCTGATTGCTCAGCAACTTCCAGATCTCCTTTTTGAGATCCCTCAGTTTCTCCTTTGGAAGACACAGTTGTGCTGCCATTGAATCTATCGTGAATCCCAGGAAATCTATTACCTGAGTGGGGACCATCACAGATTTCTTTGAATTGATGACAAAACCCAAGTTTTGAAGCAGCGTCGTCGTAAGAGCGAGATGCTGCTAAAGGACCCGCTGATCCTGCGCCATGATCAGGATGTCGTCCAGATAGATTATGAGGCATATCCCCTTCTCTCTGAGATAAGCCACGACAGGATTCATTATCTTGGTGAAACACCAAGGAGCTGAGGAGAGCCCGAAAGGCAGAGCCAAATATTTGTACCATTGGCCCTTCCACCTGAACTGGAGGTACCTGCGATGCGGTGGGAAGATTGGGACCGAGCAGTAGGCGTCTTTGAGGTCCAATCGGACCATCCAGTCCCCTTCCTGCAGCAAGTCTGTCAAGAGATGGATGCCCTCCATCTTGAAGTGATTGTAAGTGATAAACTGATTGAAATCCCTGAGATTCAGAACCAACCTGTTTCCACCTCCCTTCTTCTGAACAATGAATATATTGCTGCAAAAGCTGTGAGGCCCCTGGAAGGCCGGTGCTATTGCGCGTTTTTGCAGCAACCCAGCGATCTCCTCTTCGATAAAACTGAGATCTTGTTGGGAAAAATGAAGATTTGCAGGGGTACCTGATTGATCAGGGCGAGAATAAAACTCCAAGTGAAAGCCCTGCACTGTCTGTAACACCCAGGCGTCTTGTGTAAGCTCCTGCCACTGTCGGAGGCAGTGTTGTGTCCGACCCCCCAAAGGAAGAAGAGAAAGATCTTCAACTCTCACCTGTGTTCTGCTGATTTTTGAAATTTCCTCTATTGTTGTTCGACTGGAAACGATTCCTGTTGAACCTCCTGCATGAGGGATAGAAGGTCCCTCCTCTGGTCGAATCGTAGTCGTTCCTGCCACGACCAAAGTCACCTCTCTGGGAGCCTTGGGGACCTCCACGGCCCGACGAGCGACCCCCGCCTCGTCCGGCCCTGTTAAAAACACCCTGGCTTAGCGCTCTCTTGATGCCTGACTGCGCTTTATCCAGCACCGTGAAAGTCCCGACGTACTTTGATACGTCCTTTACAAATTTATTCCTGAAGAGCTGACCCGCTGCTAGGGGTCCCGGTTCCGCCTCTGCCAACTCGGTCAGGTTGCCGTCCATTTTAATCAAGAGGGACTTGCGTCGCTCAGAAGACATGGCGCAGTTCGCATTGCCAATAAGGCATATGGCCCGCTGGGTCCATCCTGCCAGTATATCCGGGTCAACTGGTGAAGAGGATTCCTTGGCCGCTAGGGCCATTTCCAGGATCTTGGCCAAAGGGCCTACCGCATCCAACATTTTGTCCTGGCAACCCCTCCAAGCCCGGTCCAGACCACGCTTGGGGTCCTTCGAAAACTTCTTCAGAAAGGTCAAAAGACTAGTGTCTATCTCCGGCGTTACCGCCACTTTGTTTGGGAGATCTGGCCAAGGACATTCAGACTTGAGGCGATTACGCACCTCTCTCGGGAAACTTTTCCTAAGATTCTCATGCAGATAAGCCGTGACCGCGGCCGGGGGCACCCAGTCTGAGGACCTGGGGTGCATTATGTCTGAAGGGTCGAAAGTAAATGGGGTATTTGTAGGTGCCACCCCAGCTGATTGCGACGTCTTCGCTTTCTTTGGATGAGGCTCCTCCGAGGTGTCTGTGTCTGTGTCCGTGTTAGTGGTGTTTGTGTCGGTATCCGTGTCTGGATAGGTTCTGCGCTTGGACGTGGCCTTGCCGCCGGAATAAGAGTGATCAAGTGCCTCGCCGGCGGGCAATGTGGATAAGGCTTGCGCATGTGGCCACTTAACAGAATCAGCTGCTGGTTGACCTGATGCAGATGCCTCTGCCTTCTTCTTTTGCGGCTTGTCATAGCCGTGCCTCTTAGCGAAGCCCTCCAGTTGCTTCCTGATAGGGCGTAGGGCTGCAGCTAGGGCTTGTTGGACAGTGTGTGGGACCGTGGTCTCCATAGCCCTATTCACTGAGGACTGGACTGAAGCTTCCAAAGCATTGACCAAATTGTCCTCTAAGGCAGCCTCCTGCTGTCCCTCATAAGCCTCCTCCTCAGCATACTCTTCATGGTATTGCTCCCCTGCAGACATTATCAGGGGTGGCTTTACTACTTCCACTCTAGGGAACTGTAGCACTCCGTGATGTGTGAAGACCTTCTCAAGCCACAAGGAGGGTAAAGGGGGGGGTTCAGCCCACTCTGCACACTAAGATTTAAAGTTGGCCCCCCTCAGCAAAGCTGTAATCACAAGGGCCAAAGACCCAGGCCAAGGTAAAAAGTACAAAGAGTGTGTGCTCACTCTATCAACAGGCCACTATTTTCCAACCTTTTGCAGGCGATTTTTGAAGCAGAGCGACCACCGATGCAAGGACTACTGAGAACACTCGTGTAATGGCAAAAGGAAATTCGCGCCGTAGCGCGCTGCCCAAACGCGACTGAAAACTTACCAAAAGATAGCCCAAATTCAGCGCGTTGGGGAGCGCGTTGCGGCCGAGAGCCACCCAGTCCTTACAGCGTCATCGGGCGATTAGGGAAGCCCTACGCTTGCGCGAGAGACGCACCCACAAACAATAAGGGGAAAAATGCACCGGGGAAATAACAGGCTCCGTGAAGAGGAGTCGGTGTCGGTCTGCTCCCGGTCAACGACCGTCACTATTTACACGCCCAGAGGTGCGCACACGAGCCACAGAGGAATGTCGGAAAGCGGGTGACAAAGCGCTCCTATAACGCGCACACCCACCAGTGCACTAATCCCTGTCAAACTGCAAACAATCGACAATAAGGTAAGTCTAGAGCATATTACTGCCCAACAATCATTAAAGTAATTCAAATATATAGTACATCAGATATAAACACAATAACCCATTCCAAACAGCAGAGGGAGGAAACAAAGTGCACTTATCTCTTGCTGTGAGCAGCAAAGAAAGAGGAAGATAGCCGCACGCAAGGGGTTCTTATGGACTATGGGGGCGTGCCTATGTACATGTCATGATGGGATAGGTAGTTTGTTTAATGTTATTGAATGAAAAGTACGTATTTTCATTGGCTGCTGTGAGTTTCAGTAAAAGAATGAGAAGCATAATCTGAAGCCTCCGGTCCTGTAATAGAATTGTAAATCTGGAGAACTGGGCTCTCCAAGCTCCTAAATTCCTACCTATTGAAGCTGCTGTTCGGTGCAGAGAGGCCCTGCGTGTGTTGTCGTTGTACACGCAGACACTTTTTCACGAGGTGGGCACTCTGATACCAACCACGGCGTATACTCACTACCTCGGTCACGGTGGCTCATCAGCCAAGCCGAGGAGAATGAAGCGCCCGGGAGATGTTATCAGGGACAGAAACTGCCACAGTGCGGCACAGCTCGTCAAGAGGAAGCAGAAGTATCTCTTCGCTCCTCTACCACGCAGGCGCCGTTACCAGCATATGCCCTCACCACATACGTTGTAAACAATGCGTGGTGAAGGCTAGGCGTGGTAAAAGTGTATGCGTGGTGATGCCTGCGTGGTAAAGGCCCTACGTGGAAACAGCTGTGTTGTAATGGCTGTTTCCCGCCTGGCCCAGTACTATAATTGCAGGTCAGTCATTGCCATACTGCTATCGTGTACTGAAAGCTTACATTTAGCCCAGGCTACACAGGGTGGTTTGTCTACCTAGAGAAAGTGTAGGATCATAGAGGTAAGGTCTCTGATTCACCGGTAAGGAATCAAGAGGAAAGTTTTGAAGTATGTAGAGATACCGTGGGAGGACCATCATTTTAAAGAGAGCCATCCTGCCCAGCATATTAAGGGGAAGGGCTGTTGGAAATCTACTTTTGTACGGGTCAGGAAGGGTGTTATGTTGAGGCTCCAGGTCAATTCGGGAATGAGAACCACGCAAATGGCCAAATATTTAAAACATAGTAGTTTCATAGGTATAGCAAATTACCAGTTAATGGTCTTGTTATCCCAATGGATCAGGACTAACAGGGATTTCGAGTGATTCACCCTGAGGCCCCAGGCATCTTCATAGAGTGCTAGAAGATCTTCGCAAATATCTTTATTTCTGTGTTAATGTAGGATATGGGTCTATATGAGCCACAGTGTGGCGAGGGCTGGTCGGATTTAGGGATCACCACAATCATGGCCGAGTCTAACTCCAGTAGGAAATGGCACATTCGAACTGCCTCCATGTACATGGAAAGTAGATGCGGGGAGAGGAAGTCCTGGAATTTATTGTAGTATTCCAGGGGGTATCTATCCGCTCCACGATTTTTCCTGGGTTGAATACCAGAAATGGCCTCCTGTATTTACTCCACAATGATGGGCCCATCAAGAATGGGCTTGGTCTTGAAGGGAGAGCCACGGGAGTGGTATATCTACCAAGATGGGTCTGTGTTGTTCACAGTGGGGGAGAGGGCGGGTCACGTTTAGCACCTGAGAGTAATCGTCTTAAATTGTTTCTAAACAGTCTCCACCCACCCTCCCCCCCCCCCCACCTCCGAGGCCAGCGCCTGGTGGAGTTGCACCGGTGGCACTGCCCTAGAGCAGGCCTGAATAAAAGCAGTGGGTCAGTTCTGGCGTCTGGAGACAAGACCTACAATTCTGGCCAGCCCCCCTCCCTCACAAAACCATGGCATTTGCCTCGGTTGGGCCATCACTGGGCCTTCTTATCAGAAGCACCTCCACACAAGTTGTGGTGTTGTGAACAAAATAGATACTGTGGAACCAAAAGGAGCATGTTTTAATCCTGCTTAACCTTCTGACCAAACTGTGTGAACTCTTGGACAATCACATTTTAAGCTCATTCATTAGCACCTGTTTTGTGCAAGGATTGGAAGTACTTAGAATCATGCCAAGCCCTGATAGCAAGCCTATGATAAGAAAAGTGGAATGGAGCCCAAAACACTTTGTATACAGCCCCTGGAGAGGCCAGTGCCCAATCTCATATTTTGTTCACAGTACAAAAATGTAACCTTGAAACAAGCAGTTCTGTGTATTGATCTTGGGCCTCCTATTCACCAAACTGATCTTGGCGACGTATGCTGTCTCGATCCTGTTGATCCCCTAGCTTCCCAGTGTCGTCTTCATTCATATAGGATTATGATTAAATCAGTTTCATAGATAAATGGGTATGGTAGACAGGTAATGATCTCCTGGACCACCACAGTTCTTAAGTACTGAAGTACCAGGACGCGCTACTTCACCGCCAAGAACACTACAAGTTAAACGGTTGCGACTGACTAACAGGGCAGTCTTAGGGTGGAGAGTGTAAATGCAGGTGAGGCAGATTCAGCCAACCATCCTTCAGGAGTTGGTAAATTGAGTGCCATGAGCCTCTTAATAGTAACATGTATTCTTTACATTGCTTCGAAACAGATGAGGTGCAATGTGAATAGCTATATAAAAATTCACATTATTATTATCACTCTTTAGACACAAATTCTGTCTATGCTCCTATTGTACATCATCCTGACAAGGTTATATTGAAATACCACCATCCAACAGAGTTGTGGTGGAAAACAGGGCCATATGTAGGTAAATTTTTTAAGGTCGCAAATGGGCCGATTCGATAGAAATTTCCTATGTACCAAACCCTATTTGCGATTCGGTAACCTATTACTGAATTGCAAATAGGGTTTGCGATTCGGTTTTAGTAAGGGACGTGTTTAGGGTGTCCCTTCCTAATACCGAATTGCACCGGTATATAAGAATGTTTTGCAACGAAAATGCAGTCGCAAAACATTCACCTTTTACCACCAATTTCAAGTTGGTGGTAACCCCTAGTAAATGAGAAGGGGTCCCCAACAGACCCCTCCCTTTTGTGAATGGTAGGACAAACATTTTCTGAGAGCAGGCAGAGGTCCCATGTACCACTGCCTGCTCTTAAAACAAGCATTTGCAATGCAATAGGTCTTACATTCATGCGAGTTTAAGCTATTGGCATTGTAAATGACAATGCCAATGCCTTTGAGTTATGTTTTGAGTTTTATCAAATAAATAAAAGGCATTGTCATTTACAATACTAATAGCTTAAACTCTTGCAAATGTGACACGTATGCATTGCAATAAAGGGCCTTCTCGACCACTTGTTAGATTGTAAATATCAGAGTAGCAGACCGGCCTGCGACGTCTTCAAAATACTGATAAATAGTGCAGTGAAAAAGATGTGTAAGTGTTGTAAATTATACAGACACAAAGTGTGAAGTGAGAATTACATATGATCCGAGCTATAAACACTAACAAAGCTTTCCAACACCTTTCGCTCTGTGATTAGAGTGTTGCGGCTCAGGAAGAAGAGCGGGCTGTGGGGGCTATTTCCTGCCTTTTCCGTGATTTGAGTGTGCAGTGTGGCATTGCGTAATATCATTGCTATCTTTGGCCTAATAAAAACACTCAAGCTGTAGCATGGCCCTGGCTTCACTTCCTGGTGCAGGGCAGGCTGTGCTTTATGGAAGGCATGGAGGGAGGGAAGGATGGTCTCTGCTGCAGCTCTGACCTCATACAGTGCCCCTGCTATTACTAGTGAGCGACAGGCGCTGAGGTGGTGGTATTGGTGGTGGTTGTGGTATTGGTATTGGTGGTATTGGTGATGCTGGTATTGGTGGTGATGGTAATGATATTGGTGGTGGTGGTATTGGGGGAGGTGGTGGTATTGGTGGTAGCGGTATTGGTTTTGGTTGTGGTGGTATTGGTGGTACTGGTATTGGTGGTGGTACTGGTATTGGTGGTGGCGGTACTGGTATTGGTGGTGGTAGTGGTGGTATTGGTGTAGTGGTGGTGCTATTGGAAGTATTGGTGGTGATATTGGTGGTGGTAGTGATGATGGTATTGGTGTTGGTGGTATTGGTGGTGGTATTGGTTGTGGTGGTGGTGGGGTTATTGGGGGTATTGGTGGTGGCGGTATTATTGGTGGTGGTATTGGTGGTGGTGGTATTGGTGGTGGTGGCTGTATTGGTGGTGGTGGTATTGGTAGTTGTGGTATTGGTGGTATTGGTGTTGGTGGTGGTATTAGTAGTGTCGTATTGGTGGTGGTATTGGTAGTGGTGCTATTGGTGGTGGTGGTATTGGTGGTGGTGGTATTGGTGGTGGTGGTATTAGTAGTGTGGTATTGGTAATGGTGGTATTGGTGGTATCGGTAGTGGTGCTGTTGGTATTGGTATTGATGGTGGTGGTTTTGGTGGGGGTGGTATTGGTGAGGGTAATATTGATGGTGGTATTGGTATTGGTGGTGGTGGTATTGGATTGGTGGTGGTGGTGGTATTGGTGGTGGTATTGGTGGTGGGGGTATTGGAGGTGGTTGTATTGATGGCGGTGGTGGTATTGGTGGTGGTATTGATGGAGGTATTGGTGGTGGTGGTGGTAGTATTGGTGGTGGTATTGGTGGTGGTGATGGTAGTGGTATTGGTGGTGGTTTTGGTATTGGTGGCAGTGGTATTGGTGGTGGTAGTATTGGTGGTGGTGGTATTGATGGTGGTGGTAGTGGTATTGGTGGTGGTATTCGTGGTAGTGGTGGTATTGGTGGTGGTATTGGTGGTGTTGGTGTTTGTATTGGTATTGGTGGTGGTGTTATTGGTGTTGGTGGTATTGGTGGTGGTATTGGTGGTGGTGGTGGTATTGGTGATGGTATTGGTGGTGGTGGTATTGGTGGTGGTGGTCGTGGTATTTGTGGTGTTGATGGTGTTGGTGTTGGTGGTGGTGGTATTGACAGTGGTGGTGGTATTGGTGGTGGTATTGGCGGTGGGGGTGGTATTGGGGGTGGGGGTGGTATTGGTGGTGGGGGTGGTAGTGGTATTGGTGGTGGTGGTATTGGTGGTGGTATTGGTAGTGGTGGTATTGGTGGTGGTAGTGGTATTGGTATTGGTGGTGGTGGTATTGGTGGTGGTGGTATTGGTGGTGGTATTGGTGATGGTATTGGTGGTGGTGGTATTGGTGGTGGTGGTCGTGGTATTTGTGGTGTTGATGGTGTTGGTGTTGGTGGTGGTGGTATTGACAGTGGTGGTGGTATTGGTGGTGGTATTGGCGGTGGGGGTGGTATTGGGGGTGGGGGTGGGGGTGGTATTGGTGGTGGGGGTGGTAGTGGTATTGGTGGTGGTGGTATTGGTGGTGGTATTGGTAGTGGTGGTATTGGTGGTGGTAGTGGTATTGGTATTGGTGGTGGTGGTATTGGTGGTGGTGGTATTAGCGGTGGTGATATTGGTGATGGTGTTATTGGTGATGGTGGTGGTATTGGTGATGGTGGTGGTATTGGTGATGGTGGTATTGGTGGTGGTACTAGTGATGGTATTGGTGGTGGTGGTATTGTTGGTGGTGGTGGTGGTGATAGTGGTATTGGAGGTGGTATTTGTGGTGATGATGGTGTTGGTGTTGGTGGTATTGTCAGTGTTGGTGGTATTGGTGGTGGTATTGGCGGTGGTGGTGGTGGTATTGGTGGTGGTGGTATTGGTACAGGTGGTGGTGTTGATGGTGGGGTTATTGGTGGTGGTGGTATGGTGGTGGTGTTGTAAATAAAACAGGATTTTGAGAACATCCCGTCAGGTAGCTTTAGTACAGATGACATGTAACACAGATGTTCTGTTTCAGCTTCAGCCCATTAGCACAGGAGTATGTGCAACTTGGAATTCACAACTTAATTTGCTAATCATTTCTAAACCCACTTTACTTAGGGGGGTTTTGAATCAGACACAAGATAATGCCAGGTTAAAGTGATTGAAAGCAGGACCCCGTGGTACGGGGGCGGCCGTGCTGCATTAAAAAACACAAGCAGTTTCAGCTGAAGCAGCCCATGTCTGGCCTGCAGTAAGAGAAGCTCAATAAAGTAAATAGTGCTTACAGACTAAATAACAGGTCCTGTGTAGAAACCGAAGTAAAAGGGCCAGTCGCCATGGGAGCGTACAAATGAAGACAAGGCCATACTAAGGAGGGACTAACAAGCCTATTAACGAATCCGAAGGCAGCATTTACGAAAGACAATGACATCAGCCAATGAAAAATATGGGAGAAGAGTGGGCGCTGCTTCTCTCCCATACTCTACTACAGTAGTCTGGCAGAGCGAGCAGCGCATACACATTTGCGCTGCCGCTAGGCTCGACCTAAAAATGAAAAGAAAACGTTTTTTTTTTTTTTTTTTAACGCAACCTGTTTTTCTTTAAGGAAAACGGGCTGCATTTAAAAAAAATGATTGCTCCCCGTAATTTTAGCGATGCCTAATGGGCCACATTTAGCGACCTACCTCATTAATATTCATGGGGTAGGTCAATTTGAGACCCCCTACAAATCACTACATGAAACCTATGGAGTTTCATTCATTGGAAATAGCGATTACATAAATGCGATTCACAGAAAATCGCAATTAGGTAATTGCTATTCCTACTATTGATACCTTTGGCCCATAGATTCCGTAAGTCACAAAGTTGTATTTTCCATTTTTATAGATCATGAAATTCATGAAATAGGTTAATCGTATTAATCTGTTTAACAAATTGTATGGGGGCTTTATCACTAGCTCCTAGGTGGCTGATTGACTCAGTTTCCCCAACACGAAGGCTTCAGGGCAAACCCCTGCGGCGTTGCGGCCTCTCTGCTTGTGAAGGGTGCTTTACCGCTGATGTTGACAATCCTTCCTATTAGTATCTCTAAAGAGACATGCATTTCTAAATCTGTGTTTGAACTGACTGTACATTGTCGCAGCTCCATAATCCCAATAAACATTTAAATAGGCGCTGGACCCTTTACAAGCGCATTTCACAGCTCATGTTTAGGCTGCAGGGCTCCTCAAAGCTTTACAGCCCACACCCATTTTCTCAGATGCTCCTGATTGTCAGCGAGCAGGACCATAAACAGAAGTAGAGTGCTTCTGTTCACAAAGAGGGCCACATGAGAAGGTTTGAAGGGCTGCATGCGGTCCCCGGGCCATATAATGAGTACCCCAGCTCTGCAGGGTCGGGCTGCCGGCGCTCGATGAGCGAGCCTCCCCACTCCAATAGCTGCTTCCCAGCTTTTTGAACAACAATATTTTGCAAGTGATTTTCTCATGTCATCACATCACTGTGATTACAGAACCTTTGTGTAGTATCCTCATATTTGTTCCTATACTCCTCTGCATCTAGCTGCTCAGCCAGTGTAAGTGTTCCGGTTAGTTGAGGATGGGCTGAGCAGCTAGGAGGCTGCTCCTGGTGGGGCTTATTATATCTACATCTAAGAGCTTAATAAATATCATCTACTTTTACCTGGCCACGTCTACAGCGTCTACTTATGACACCTGAACATGTGGGACCAGCCTACTACACTTTGGTTCCAGTGTTTGTCCATTGGTCACTTTTAGTTACTTGACAAGGAGCTGGTCCCTGTACTGATGTTTGAGGTTTCAGCCCTTCACCTCTTGTCTTTACTGGTGGTTGATCTTTCCCCTCTACTTGCGCGAGTGACAAAGTTCCACTGGGCACTGTGAGTATGGTGTCCATAACTTGTTGGGAAACATTATGGTTGACCGTGCACATTAGGTTGTGCAGTGTGGGATATCGCAGGTATATTTGTAGATAGTTGTGCATCATCTCTTCAATGTCCTTGTTCTCTTCTACTGCAAACCTCAATGTTTTATTGAGGCTTCAGGTGAATCTTTCGACGAACCTGTTGGCCTGGGGCCACCAACGGGGATGGGACGGTGATTTTGCATTGGCAGTTTCCCAGGTACGACTGGAGTTCACGTCCCTGAAAAGGAGATCCACTGTCTTTTTTTAACTCTGAGGATGACATTTGCGGCAACAATTTTCTGTAGCTTTAGATGGACATGGTCAAAAGCTGTGGACTGGACCATCTTGATTACTGCCTTTTGGAGCAGTGGGTCATGAAGACCAATAGATGTCTTCCATCATGAAGAATGCAGGAATCAGAACTGGCTTTGATCCATAGGACCCTTAAATCTGTGTCAAGAACCTACCAGTGATTGCAAGTGTTCAGGAAAGACTATGTGTTCCTCACACAGACGGGCAGAATGCTGCCAGACACCACACTGTCATACTGAGAGGTGTTCCATGTGCCACACAGAGCATTGACAAGAACAGCAGCAGTGGGTCTGCAGAGTAAGTTCTTGGCAAAGAATGTGAATCTGTGGCTTCTTCATGTGCCAAACCAACGCCATAGGTTTTGGGAAAGATGTCTGGACAAGCCTTATAAACTGCCCATTCCAAAATGGTGGCCTATCCAGCGAATTCTATCTGTTGTTCTCAATATAAGATGAAGTAAAGTATTTTCCTATGATATCAGTTGTTGTTTGAATCATATATAAGGAGACATTTACAAGTGATGGATGTGTCAAAGAGCATTTGTTCACTTATTTTTCATCACATTTCTCACCCTCTTGCTACTATTTTGTCACTGATTTTTGCTTCTTGTAGTTGGTATTTCTAATGGATCCATTCAATATTGTTGCTTGGCTTTTTCTATTCCCTGCTGCCGGGATGTATAATGTGTGATTTATTACCAATAACTTCAGTATTAATCATCATCTTTAGTCAAAAGCTACAAGATTGCCACTTTTTTTTTACCCTTTTTGTCTTTTTCTGTTAACAGGGACACTCCTAATGAGACACTGGACACCTTTCACTTATACTGCTCTGTGTAGGGTGGCACAGCGGCTACTGGAAGGAGTCACCTTTTACTTGGCCAGTCAAGAAGACTCAAGAGGTCTCCTCAGCATCCAGTCATTGACGGGGGCTATGCAAGCTTCCTCTGTATTCACAGGAGCTGAACAGTCACTTCGTACTGTCATTTGGAACAGCTGCCATGTGCTCAATCGAATCATCCATTACAGGAACACCTTCTCTAGTCCGGCTTTCGTCTTAGCTATTCCAGAATGGCCCTGGTGAGCAAGCTTAATGACCCTATCTTGTAGGGTTGGTGGGACTATGAAATTACAGTCAAATAGTATGAGTCTATCATCTGTGATGCTCAGTTCATGGTGGACTCTCCATAGAGCTGTTAAGGCGCGTTGGCTGCTGGTGCCTCTGCCTCCTTTCCCGCTTAGGAAGATCTTCCAAGAATTGTTGCTGGTCATGGTATGCGATTGTTGGAGGTTCTCAACACTGCTTGTATGCTTATTTATTTATTTAATTTTAGGAGTTTTATATAGCGCTGGCTGGACCCAAGGGTATCAGAGCACTTTACAGCATATACAGTTATGTGCAGGTATACGGTACAGAAAATTGGAAGAGCATGCGAGATCGCTTCTGTAAGGGAACATAAGCCTGAGCGAAGGGGCAGAGGGGAGTGGGGAGCAAGACAACCAGACGATCATCTAAGCGTAGTCATTGTTCAATTAATTCGTACACATAAAGTTTTCTTAATCTAATTCAGTGTAGTTGCTCTCAGATAAGGGTCAGGAGGGGCGTTGGTTAGGAACTTCTTTTGTTCTGTCAGATTGTTCGGGATCGGTCGAGGAAGAGGGCTTTGAGTAATGCCTTGAATTTAGGAAACGAGGGGGTTGTTCTGATGTGTGGGGGGTGGAGTTCCAGATATTTGGTGCATTTCCAGAAAAGGATTTGGTTGCGGTTTCTTTTTTGTGAGTTTTTAGAGGGATGAGTAGAAGAGAGTTGGAACTCCTGAGGTTTCTGGACTGGCCGGCCCTTTTGAGTTTGACAGCCAGGTATTCCAGTTTGCCTGTGTGCAGGGCTTTGTGAGTGAGGCAGGCTGTTCTAAAGCTGGCTCGCAACTCGACTGGGAGCCATTTAAGTTCTCAAAGAGCTGGAGATATGTGTTAGTTCCTGTAACCATTCTGGCAGCTGCATTGAAGGTTGTCTTCAGGGGGGCGAGGTGGGATTTTGCTGTCCCTGTCAGGGCAGCAATCCCATAGTCTATTCTGGAGAGTACCAGTGCTTGGGTGGCTTGTTGAAGGTCCTTGGGTGGGAGGAAGGGTTTTATTTTGTATAATAGTTTCAGATTGAGAAAGACATTTTTGGCGGATCTGGTGATATGTTTCTTCATGTCCAGTTTCGGGTCGAGGGTTAAACCTTAGAGATTTTACCGACTCCGCTAAGGTGAGGTTGCAATTGAGGGCGTCAATGGCTTTAAGCCATTCTTCAATTTGGGGGTTTTCATCTTTGTTGGAGATGAGGAGTATTTCCGTTTTCTCTTGGTTAAGTTTCGGGTGATTACTTGTGAGCCAGTGTTGAACCTCCTTAAGCGAAGGTATTAAGTCTCTGGATGTCATCGATTCAAGTGGTTTCCAGATAGAGCTGCACGTTGTCAGCATATAAATGAAAAGGGATGTCGGATTTCCTGAGTAGAGAGGTGAGGGGTTTGATGTAAATGTTGAAAAGCTTGAGGGGTTAGCACTGACCCTTGAGGAACCCCCTGGTGACAGGGTGGAGGTCAGATACAAAGTTTTTAATTTTTATTATTTGGGAACGGTTGTGGAGAAAGGAAGAGAACCAATGGAGGACCGTCTCCTGAAGACCGGCCCTTTCTTGTAAAACCTTGATGAGCAATTTGTGGTCAACTGTATCGCATGCGGCCGATAAGTCTAGGAGGATGAGGAGGCAGCATTGATCCGAGTCAAGTGACTTGAGTAGATCGTCAATGACATTGAGGATTGCAGATTCGGTACTGCAGCCTTTTCTGAAGCCCGATTGATGGGGGTCTAGGAGATTGATGTTATCCAGGTGTTGGGTTAACTGAGGAAGTACACATCTTCCTTGGATCTTAGACAAAAGAGGTAGGTTTGATACAGGTCTGAAGTTGTTCAGATCCTCAGTGTCTAGCCCTGTTTTTTTCAGCAGTGGTGTGACTTGGCCTACTATGAGGCATTCAGGAACGGTTCCAGAGCTCAATGAGCTGTTAATGATCCTGCACCAAAGTGGGGCTAGGACGTGCTTCAGGTCTTTAGCCAGGTGAGGGGGAAGCTGATCCAGGGCGTGTGATGATGGTTTGGCGTTGGAGATTAGTTTGACTATCTCTGCTTCTTGGATGGGAATGAAGGTGGACCAAGGTTTTGGGGGGTTCAGAGCGGTGCTAACGAGAAATTTGGTCGATTCGATCTCTGTGGAGGGGGTGGGGTTTGAGCCAAGTGAGAGTTCGATCTGGTTTTTGGCAGTATCTAGCGCCGAGCAGACGAAAGCGGTCTTTGTGGTCTTGATTTGCTTTTTGTACATCCTACGGGCTACTAGGAGTTGATCACGATGTAGGACGGAAGGATTGTTCCTCCAGATTCTTTCAGCGGCTCTTTAATTGTCTTATTTCCACATTGATGTCGGAGGAGAACCATGATCTGGAGGGAATGATCCTGGAGTTTTTTAGTTTCAAGGGGGCAAATTGATTCAGAGTGTGTGTCAGATTAGAGTTGGAAAGAGAAGTGAGTTCGGTAGTTAAGAGATGGACAGTGGTGTTGGGGAGGAGCGAGCTAATTCTTTCTTCTACGTCCGCTCGAGGGATCTGGGCTGTGTTCTTGACCCATTTGGGAGGGTCGAGCTTGGGGATTAGATTGGACATGATCGCATGATTGATGTGAAAAAGAACTATGTGGTGATCGGACCAGTCGACGGGGAGGATGTGGTCGATGGAGATTTAATTACTTTCCGCTATAATTGCGTCTAGGATTGCTCCTCGATTGTGTGTTTCTTCTAAGCAATGTTGGGTCAGATTGTATTCAAGGTTTTGAATGAACAGGTTTTTTGTTTCGTTCCATCTTAGATTAAGGTCGCCCAGAATTATATTGTTGGAGTTGCCGAGTGCACAATGGGCAATCAGGTCGGCAAGGTGAACCCCAAATTCTGAGGAATTACCTTGGGGACAATATAGAAGGTGGCAGAGTGTAGGCCTAGTGTCATGTGTTTTGATGATGACTGAGACACATTCAAAGGAGCTGTACAAGCAGGAGGAGGTTTCCGTAATGGAGATGTTGTTCTTGTGGATAATTGCTATGCCCCCTCCTCTTTTTGCTTGTCTGTCTTTGTTAATCATTGTGAATCCGGGAGGCACCAGCTTGTTCATGCTGGGATAAGAGAGATTATTGAGCCAGGTCTCCGTTATGAAAGCTATGTCTATATCATGGGAGAGGATGGCTTCAGCTAGCTTAATTGCATGTTTGGAGGCTGATCTGCAGTTAAGGAGCATGCAGTTAATGGGGGGGCCTTCTTTGTCCCTGTTGTCGGTGGCTTGGGGTCTAGTTAGGGAGGATAGGTGGGCTGGGGGTCTAGGGACGCTTAAAGGCGGCTGTTCACATCTAAATCCTTGGCTAGAGGACATGGTGGAGAATTTCGTTGGAGGATCGTAGGATGAGGATAGTTGAGTCACTTCCTGAGGGGAAAGTGAGGTTGATGCTCTTCTGGGCCTTTCGTAACACTTATCAATCCCTTTTCTATTGAACCAGAGTCGGGGTATGTGGGGACTAAGAGGATTGCTTGGGGGTGGAACAGTGTCTTGTTTGGGTTGAGTGGGACTGGATAGCTCGATGGGTGGCTGTGTGTATTTTCGGAGCAAGGTCAGGTTGTAAAGAGTTCAGGCCTCGGATCAGGATTTTGAGCTGAGATTCTAGGGTGATGAGGCGTTGCGTCAAGATATCCAGGGAGGGAGGGGGATGTCTGGAGTAACGATGCCCTTGGTTGATGGGGGACGGTCCGAGGAGGGAGGGAGGGTGTCTGGGGAAGAATTGCCCTCTGGGTGGAGGGACGGATCCCTGTCGAGGTGGATGTTAGTAAAGATGTGTGTGTCCTGATCCTGGAGGTTGCTGGGGGAGGGGCATCCTGGTGAGATTAAGGGAGGGCTCATTGTCAGAGGGAGTGACTCCTTGTGACTAGTGTCCGTTCTCTTGTGGCATGAGGATAAGTAAGGCTGTGGAGGGGTTGATCCAGAGAATAAATCTCGTTCCTGGCAGATCTTTGCGGTATGGGAAGGGAGGGGGGGCAGGGGTGGGCGTGTCATCTGTCAAAGGGGGAAAGATCATTGATCTGGGGTTCATCGATACAGTAGGAGTCTCGAGATGGTGGGGAGGGTGATCTCGAAGTGGAAGAGAGAGGGGTCCCGTGTCTCCCTTGTCTTGAGAGGCTCGCTAGTGGGAGGGATGAGGTCGGTCTTGATCGTGAGGTGTACCCAGAGGCCTCTTTTAAAGATGGGAATAGCTCCACCAGGAACATTCCTCTAAAGCATGCCTATTGAGCCACAAAGGTAACTTACTTGTCAATGTCGTGGGGCTGCAGCATTGCCAGCTTGTCATGAGATGATGGGGTGTCCCAACAGTTAGTCAGCATGATTAGACGGGGAGTAGGGCAGGCAGTATATTATCTATATGTCCAAAAAGATTTTTAGGCAGAGAAAAGTTCTCCAGTACTCAATAACATAGTTAGGCTCATAATTTAAATTCATGACATAGTGGTTTATTTTGAAACACTTTCTATTTACAGTATTTGTACAGCCAGCACGTGTTTCGCTCCTCAGACAACGTGCAGCTTGGTGCTTTTTCAAGGCTGTATGATAATGTGTTACAACAATAAATTTGATTAAGTAATCAACAAGCACAGCCAACATACAAAAAATAGGATAAAACGTAATAAATTAAATGCGAGACATGCAAACAAGAAGACATAATGAACAAACAAATTAGTCATCTCTTAAACGAGCCATTGTTTCTTTGTGTCTAGCAAAAAAACAAGTTGACCCATCTAGTCTCTTGTATCCTGGCTGTTTTGGTAATTGATCTTCCTGATCCTGCACCCACTGGTCCTGGCCCTCTTTGCCCTCTTTCTCCTTGTTTGAGTCCACCAGAGTCTGGTTATTTTGGTCCATGTCCTATCGACAACCCTTGTCAAATCCTCTTTGGTCTTCACGGCTTTGGATGGTCTTGATGGCTCTTATTCTCCTTACCCTGGTCCTGGCACCCCAGATTCTGGTAGATTTGTCCCACTTGTTACTCCATGACCTGGTTCCCTAGGCCCTGATCTACATGGCCCTCCTGGACCTGTTTGCAGTCCTCCTGGTCGTTATCCTTTTGGTGTGCTAAGTCCTCCTTGCTCTATTCCTCCTTGTGTCTTCGATCCTGGACCCCCAGGTCTTCCTAGACCCTGTCCTGCTTATCTTGATCTCCTGGTGCCACAGCCCATTTTCCTCCAGTTCCTTTTTGTTCCTCCTAGTCCTCTCAATCCTTCTCCCACTGCTCCCAGTGCAACTAGTTCTGTTTCTTCTTGTCCTGTTCCTCCCCGTCCATTTGCTTCTGGTCCTCTTTAGTCTTGGTCACCCTAGTCCCCATGGATTAGGTCTCCCTGCTTCTGGTCCTTCTTGTCCAGGTTCTCATGGCTCTGGTCAACCTAGCCCTACTGGTGGTCTACCTCTTCCACTTGTCACCCCTGTTATGCCGGTTCTTACCCGATTTCACAAATTTTCAATCAGTAACCATGACACCCATCTTGCCAAACAATTACTAAAGCTATCCGGTCTTTCATGTATCCCTTTTTAAACTCTATCAATCAGGTACTCAAACCAAACCATCTTACAGTTCCATGATGGTTGCCATACACAATGAATGAGGTCCACAAAACTGTAAACTCAAAAAAAGATAAGGGGAAATTGTATTATCTGATCGATTAGAAAGGTTACCACTGTGATTACCGGTCCTGAGAACCTACATCACATGCCCATGCCCGCTGTCCGGTACGCAACTTTCATGCTCACCATCCAGATAAGCCAGTTCCAGTCAGACAGACTTTGGAGATTTGAACTGTCATACCCCAGACTGCCTTTGCTGTTTGTTCCCCATTGTTGTAACTGTTTTGTAGTTGGACAGGTGCCATGTGCTCTACTATACAATTTTCACTGTTTTCTAATTGAGTAATTGCCATATACTCTACTAAGCACTTTTTAAAATAATCTGTTTGTTCGAATTTTATAGCATTGCATTCAACACAGTTGAAAACACATTCACACAACTCCCAGCCCGACAACAGTGACATGATGTCCCCGGCAATCAAATACATAATATCCTGCCCTCGTTTCCTTAAGGCTTTCGCTCCTCCTGAATTATCTCATTGACCTTATAGGTCTGTTGTTGCTCCTTTGATCTCCAGTATGTCTCAGTTTTGTCCACAGTCCCTATCTTATTAATCAGCTTCAGTTCCATCACTCAGGGTGTGTCACTCTTAGTACATGTCTTTCACGAGTCCTTTCCAGGGACCCCATACTTTGTTAAATTAGCTGGGGCATAACCTGGCCTTATATATGTGTTGTTCTGCCTGCATGCACCAGTCCATGTTTGCCTCCCATCTGTGGCTCGCCTCACTGTTGTATGACATTGCGTCTAGCTACCATTAAGGCAATGTTACAAAACAGGAATGCGTATCTATCTAGTGTTTGCTCTCCCCAGATGCCCAGCAGAACTACCTTAGGGCTGAGCTCCAGAGGCTGCTCTAGGGCCTGCGATATGCTGTTTGGATCACCCACCGGAACGGACATAACCTCTGGCAATCCCATAGCATGAGTTTCAATGCACCTCGATGAGTGCACCCCCTTAGACACCTATCTGATGTAGTCTTTCTCATAGTGAATAGTCACTTCATAGTATAATATGCTATATGTAGAATTTTGAGTTGGATAAGTCTAAATCCTGCTCGAATTGCTAGTTTGCTTAGGTATCTGCAGGCATCATTACATTCATTGTCTTCTAGTGCTCCAAGATCTTACTGCCACACAGTCCTCTCGTGGGAGGCGGGGGGGGGTGCTGTTGCCCAGTAGTGTGCTGTAGATCAGTGATATGGCATGGGGGTGTAGTAGGAACCCCAGCCCTCTGTATCAAGCTGGCTCTCCTGTGTCATCTTGTCTGGGTAGTCTGTGCATTCCTGCAGGATGTGCCTCACTTATTGGTAGTGCAGATATTAGATCCCTGTAAGTTTGTATTGTTTCTGGAGGTCTGCAAAGGTTATCAAGCATGTGTCTGTCCATAGGTCTCCCAGCTCCGTAATTCACAGAAGATTCCAATTCCTGCATTGTAGCCATGGCTGCTGTGTCGAACAGGGGTATTTCCAACGTGAATGTGTTCCTCAGCATATGCGGTGGGAAGCCTCCATCCATGTTCTGATTACCATCTCTGTGGGGGGTGGCAATGAGGTTAGTTTCCCTTTCCCGTACAGCTGCCTAACATATCCTAGCAGTCCCATGGCATGTCTGTCTGCTATAAGTGAAGGCTTGCTTTTTTACGTGAAAGACCAGTTGTTTAGTACCACTAGCTGTTACATTGTAGTAAAGGCACTGATTCGGTACAGCAATTCCATTGTCAAAGACTTTTCCAGACTGTGTTGTCAGTGTTATGTGTGGGGCATGTCTGTCTCACAACAGGAGTTGGGTCACAGCGTCGGCCATCACAAAGAAGCAATTGGGGATCACAAAGTGGGAGTTATGGAGAGCATATAGGAATTTAGGCATCAATATAATTTTTTATAGGGCTGTGCAGCCCATCAGGGATAAAGGTAGCTTGCAGCAATGGCCCACATCTTGTTTATATTCCTAAAGTAGTCTACCCAGTCTGTTGTAAAACAAAAGTTGTTAGTCTCTGGTGATATAAATCCCCAGATAGCGGAACCCCCTCACCGTCTGTGGGTATCGGGCATTTCCTGCTCCCCATAGGCCTCCATCCCACAAAGGGTTAGAGGCAGTATTTGACCCAATTAATGCTCAGTCTGGGAAATTGTCCCAAGGTCACAAAGGTGTTAAGGATCCTGTTGGCCGAGTCGCCCTGCTCCACGAGATTGAGTAGGACAGTGTCTGCTTAGAGTGAGACAACATCCTCCCATTTATGATCCCAGCGTAGGCCTGCCGTGGATCCAGTTGCCAATTGTTTCCATTGCAATTGCAAAGAGGGGGGAGGGGGGCAAGGCCAACCCTGTCTCATCCTCTGCTATGCACTTTTCACTGTTTTCTAGTTGGATAAATGCCATGTACTCTGTGTCCCTTCACATGGACTCGAATTTCTTATAGTAATTCTTGTTTGGCATGTTTCATTAAGGACTCATAACACACAAGGTGATGGACGGAATGTCGCACATTGGCAAAACATTCACCCCCAGTCACAGATCTGGGTTTAATCCATCGTTACTTTTGCTCACCAAGCCACCCCAGTTCAGACATGGCCATATGCAAATCAGTCTTGACCCTGTGCCTCATGGGAACAGTCCAGACTGCACTGTCAAGCCATGTCTTTCCTGGACCGGAATCAAGCATCCTAGGACCGGTTTCTGGCTATCAGCCGTCATCAGCCAGCATAGCTTGACTCCAGTGGCCTAGTGAGCAAGGGACCCATGTCAGGGCATACCCTTCCCACATAGGGCAAACAGCAAAACACACAAGGTGATGGACGGAATGTTGCACATTGGCAAAACATTCACCCCCAGTCACAGATCTGGGTTTAATCCATCGTTATTTTGCTCATTGAGGACTCATGCCTCAGGCTGATTGTAAAGAGTTCATGTATGGTTGTCTGAAATGGTTGTGTTCTTGTTGCAGAGGACCTCTCCTGGCAGAAAAAGCGCAACTTGCTACTAGAACCAGAGGGAACCTGCTCAGAAGGATTAACACCCACAACCATCCTTTTTATGGGAACTCCAGGTACACCAGAAATTCTCTCTCTCTTTCTCACTGCAGACCCCTTCCTGCAAGGTCAGTCATCGCTATTACTCATATCTTCTGATACTAAGGATTAACCTCAAGGGGAAGTGGTTGAAGATCTTTGCTTCCACAGACGACCTGGGAAGTCAGTTGAGTAGCCTTGGTGTGGCACCTATAAGGAGCTAAGACAGTGCTTGGGATCCTGCCCATCTTTTTCGATCCTCATTGCCTAAGGAATCCACGAATATGCACTCGGATTGTCCCACTTTATCAGTTATAGTGTGTTCCTTGAAGAATGCACAGTATGTCAGCTAAATAGAGTAAATTGTGCTTGTGTGAGGTGATGTAGTTGAACTACGCCTCTAGCATGCACAACCTAGACATCCACCTCTAGAGTGCTGAGTTTTTAAACAGCGCTTTGTAGATTGATCGTGCCCAGCCCCTGCTTCTCCTCTTGTAATCAGGAGGGTGGAGACTAGGCTGAGGCAGAGAGACATGTCCTCTGTTCTGACAGTGTTAATGAAAAAACAAACCTTGCGTTCTCATTAACAATTCAAAAATTAATGATTAGCAGAGTTGGAGCATAGGCTCTGGGCATTATTTGGTGCCACAGGTAGAAGCAGGGCTTTAAGGGGGCCTGGTCTTGCCAGTGCTCAGCACCGGCAGTTCTTAAAAGCAGGTGCCGAGATGGGTCTCTATTGGGCTCTCCTTTTTTGCCCTCACCATGAAAGAAACAAATCTTGCCTCTGCAGCAATACCACCCTTCACTGCCTTTGATGTAACTTCAAAGAGACTCGTTATAGTTCTTTCACAGTCCCACCATTTCAAAACGGAAGCATTTTCAATATGCTATACTACAAAGGCATGGTTGTTGATTATTTATTTTATGCAACTAACAACCGTCGACAAAGCCAATAGTACAGGCTTGTTGTAAGTGTAATGTTACTTGCTGTATTATATATCAGGATGTAATGACAGAAGTAGCAAAATACCAGTGGGGCGGCGTACTAAGCTAAGCATAGATTTTCAACGTATGCGCCTTTAAGCCACGCCCTTAATTACATTGGCTACGGGCCTTTCAGAGACCCTCCAGTTTTTTTTATCCCGCTTAAAGCCCTGGGTAGATGGGCCACTCCCAGAAGCCCCAGTAGAGGACCTTCCACTGTAAAGCTGTGCCTGGGCACTAGGGCAGGGCTCGAGTCGGGGTACCACGCGGGTGGACGGCGTCCCCCCACTTATTTTACCGGGAGCTCAATAACTGGAGCAAATGGTTCCACACATTCACTCTTTGGCCTCTCGGGGGCGAGATCGGAACCCATTCAGAACGCTGCTCACGTGCTGGCTTCTCCGATTCAATCGCATCTAAGGGGGAGCGAGGGGAGGCAATGAGTCTGATGGTGCAAACCACCTTTCGTGACGTCACTTCCTGTCGTGACGTCAGCGTCCCCCCACTTCTTTTTTTAGGAATTGTGCCCTGCACTAGGGTGTTTGCTTATCTGATCATGAACGCATGTAGGGCCCAAGTGGAGTGCTACAAACCTTGTCAGAGGAAAAACCACCTGCAACCAAGTACTCTGCCGTCCTGGACCCCAGCCACCAGTTGTCTAACACCCTTTACACTGCCTTAACAGAACCAAAGCGCCTGTGCCTTCTCCTGCCTTCCCCAGGTCCCATGATCCGGCTTCGGAGCCAGCATCTACAGGGACCTGACACACAGCAGAGCTCCATAGGTTAACAAGCACAATTGCAGAATCAAAAGAACACCTAAGGACACAGGAGGAACCGGATACCCTAAACATGGAGCGCAAAAAATACCAGGATGCTACTAGCATCATTACCAGATCTTTCCCCGCCCTCTCATTAAAAAGAAGCTTGCGACGCCCAGTAACCTCAATTACTGGAAGGAAAACGACAGATGAAAGACTTTCTCAAATTTACTTTTTTCATTAGCGCAAATCCCTGTGGCACGCCAGCCAGATAATGTGCTTATTTTGGAGCATTTCCATCCGTGTGCCTTGTGTTTTTTCCTGAACGCCCAAAGCCTTGTTCGGAGTTTTTTCCCCGCAGGCCTGCACATCACTGAGGAGCAGTGCAGGATGCCTGACTATCTGTGTTCTGCCTGTTACTGTATGTGAGGGTGTTTGCCAGCCTTGAAACTGCGAGACTGCCTTTTTACACCTGTGCGTTTGCAAATCTATTTGGAATATGTGCGAGTGTTGTCGCTGTGTTTGTGTTACGGAACCGGTTTGTGAGTGCTGACCTTGTGGTTTGTGTGCATCTATGACGTGTGAGCGCCGTCGCTGTGCACACTGTGCCCGTGTTCAATGTGTATATATTTCGGAATGTATATTCAAGGCCACTGGAATTATGCAGCAGGGCAGGGCCACATTATTTGGCAGGGTTGAGTAATTTATGCTGCAAGAGAAGGCAAATTATGCGGCGCCATGTGGCACATTTTGTCATAGTATTTCTTGACATTCTTACAGATTGGTTGTACCTCATTAGTACCAGTTTAACATCCAAATATAGCGATAAGCAACAGAAAGAGGACCAATCAACCTTTTCAGAAGGCTTTCCACTGCTCAGCAACATGTGTTGTTGTGTTTTTAGTAACTTTTGAACTGTCTGAGCTAGAAACAAAATGTTTTTTTGTTTGTTAAAATCTGCAAATTATGGAGATGATGAATTATGAGGCAAATCTATAACTACGCAGGAAAACGCCATGGCCGCACAATCGCACAATGCCAGTGCCTTGCATGTATTTCATGTGTGTCTCTTCTGCCCACTTGTACACTGTAAACGTGTTTCTGGACATGTACATGATGCATGTGGGCTTTACTACTGTGTATAGTGTGAATGTTTCTATAAATCTGTGATGTTTGAGTGTACGTGTTTCCGCACCTCTGTGTGACGTATGTGGGTGCTGCCACTGTCTACACTGTGCATGCGTTTCTGTACTTGCGTTTGTGATGTGGGGATGCTGGTCTTGGGTATAGAGTATATGTATTTCCATCCCTGTATGTTCTGCATGTAGGTGCTGCCCCTCTGTATATGTTTCTGTAGCTGTGTATGCCGTGTGTGGGTGCTTCTGTGGACTGTGTTCTTTATATACCTGTATATAATGTGTGTCCATGCTGTCCCTGTGTACAGTGCGCTTGTGATTCTGTATCTGTGTGATGTTTTGAGTGCTGCTCAGTGTGCAAGGGTCTGTGTTTTTGCGCCTGTGTGTGGTGTATGTGCTGCCCATGTGTACAGTATGCATGTGTTTATGTGTTTCTGTATCTGTACAGGACAGGATGTGTGTGGGTGCTGTTCCCGAGTACGGTGCACACGTTTCTGAACCTGTGTGTGATGTGTGTGAGTATTGCACATGTCTAACTTGGATGTGTTTCTGTGCCTGCTTGTATAATGTGCATGAGGGCTGCTCATGTGTATAGTGTGTATGTGTTTCTGTACCTGTTTATGATGTGGGTTGGTGCTGCCTCTATGTGAGGGGTGTATGTATTTCTGTACCTGTGTATGATGTGAGTTAGTGTTGCCTGTATGTGTATAGTGTGTATGTGTTTTTGTACCAGTGTATGATGTGGGTTGGTGTTGCCTCTATGTGAGGTGTGTATGTGTTTCTGTGCCTGTGTATGATGTGGGTTGGTGTTGCCTCTATGTATATAGTGTGTATGTGTTTTTGTACCAGTGTATGATGTGGGTTGGTGTTGCCTCCGTGTATAGAGTGTATGTGTTTCTGTACCTGTGTATGATGTGGCTTGGTGTTGCCTCTATGTGTATAGTGTGTATATGTTTCTGTACCTGTGTATGATATGGGGTGGTGTTGCTTCTATGTGCACTGTGTATGTGTTTCTGTACCTGTGCATGATGTGAGTTGATGTTGCCTCTTTGTGTATAATCTGTATGTGTTTCTGTACCTGTGTATGATGTGGGTTGGGGCTGTCTCTATGTGCAGTGTGTATGTGTTTCTGTACCTGTGTATGATGTGAGTTGGTGTTGCCTCTGAGTGTATACTGTGTATGTGTTTCTGTACCAGTGTATGATGTTGGTTGGTGCTGCCTCTATGTGCAGTGTGTATGTGTTTCTGTACCTGTGTATGATGTGAGTTGGTGTTGCCTCTATGTGTATAGTGTGTATGTATTTCTGTACCTGTGTATGATGTGAGTTGGTGTTGGCTCTATGTTTATAGTCTGTGTTTCTGTACCTTTGTATGATGTGAGATGGTGTTGCCTCTATGTGTATAGTGTGTATGTGTTTCTGTGCCAGTGTATGATGTGGGTTGGTGTTGCTTCTATGTGCAGTGTGTATGTGTTTCTGTACCAGTGTATGATGTGGGTTGGTGTTGCCTCTATGTGTATAGTGTGTATGTGTTTCTGTGCCAGTGTATGATGTGGGTTGGTGTTGCTTCTATGTGCAGTGTGTATGTGTTTCTGTACCAGTGTATGATGTGAGATGGTGTTGCCTCTATGTGTATAGTGTGTATGTGTTTCTGTGCCAGTGTATGATGTGGGTTGGTGTTGCTTCTATGTGCAGTGTGTATGTGTTTCTGTGCCAGTGTATGATGTGGGTTGGTGTTGCTTCTATGTGCAGTGTGTATGTGTTTCTGTACCAGTGTATGATGTGGGTTGGTGTTGCCTCTATGTGTATAGTGTGTGTGTTTTTGTACCAGTGTATGATGTGGTTGGTAGGCTCTGTGAAGGGTTTGAGGGGGAGCAGGACAGTGATGCTCAAGCAGGTAATTAGTAATAATGTGGAGGTTATTTAAAGAACAAAATTATTTACGGTGCTGCCAGGGGAGGACCCTGAACCCCTGTGTGAGTTAAGGGCAAAAGCCCCTAACACTGCAAAACATACAATAGGTACTGGGCACACGTATAGGCTAGACAGTTTAGATACAGCAAAGTAGTTTTAAGAAAGTCGACACCGGTAGTTCAATGAAAGTTGTTTTATTTAGAAGATATTCTTCGAAGGAAAACAACGCCAGCCTGGCGTTGTTTTCCTTCTACGAATATCTTCTACATAAAACAACTTTCATTGAACTACCGGTGTCGACTTTCTTATAAACTACTTCGCTGTATCTAAATTGTCTAGCGGCTCTAGCCTATACCAGTACCTATTGTATATGATGCGGTTGGTGTTGCCTCTATGTGCAGTGTGTATGTGGTTCTGTACCAGTGTATGATGTGGGTTGGTGTTGCCTCTATGTGCAGTGTGTATGTTTCTGTACTTGTTTATAATGTGGCTTGGTGAGGCCTCTATGTGTATAGTGTGTATGTGTTTATGTGCCAGTGTATGATGTGGGTTTGTGTTGCCTCTATGTGCAGTATGTATGTGTTTCTGTACCTGTGTATGATGTGAGATGGTGTTGCCTCTGTGTGTATAGTGTGTATGTGTTTATGTGCCAGTGTATGATGTGGGTTGGTGTTGCCTCTATGTGCAGTGTGTATGTGTTTCTTTACCAGTGTATGATGTGGGTTGGTGTTGCCTCTATGTGCAGTGTGTATGTGTTTCTGTACCTGTTTATGATGTGGCTGGGTATTGCCTCTATGTGTATCGTGTGTATGTGTTTTTGTACCAGTGTATGATGTGGGTTGGTGTTGCCTCTATGTGCAGTGTGTATGTGTTTCTGTACCAGTGTATGATGTGGCTTGGTGTTGCCTCTATGTGCAGTGTGTATGTGTTTCTGTACCTGTTTATGATGTGGCTGGGTGTTGCCTCTATGTGTATCGTGTGTATGTGTTTTTGTACCAGTGTATGATGTGGGTTGGTGTTGCCTCTATGTGCAGTGTGTATGTGTTTCTGTACCAGTGTATGATGTGGCTTGGTGTTGCCTCTATGTGCAGTGTGTATGTGTTTCTGTACCTGTTTATGATGTGGCTGGGTGTTGCCTCTATGTGTATCGTGTGTATGTGTTTTGTACCAGTGTATGATGTGGGTTGGTGTTGCCTCTGTGTATAGTGTGTATATGCTTCTGTACCTGTGCATGATGTGGCTTGGTGTTGCCTCTATGTGTATAGTGTGTATGTGTTTCTGTGCCTGTGTATGATATGGGGTGGTGTATACTGTGTATATGTTTCTGTACGTGTGTGTGATGTGTATTGGTGCTGCCTTTATGTACAGTGTGTATGGGTTTCTATATCTGTATATGATGTGCTGGTGCTGTATCTCTGCACAGTGTGCATATGTTTCTGATCCCGTGTCTGTGTGTTGGCGCTGCCTTGGTGTTCAGTGTGCATGTGTCTTCGTACCTGTCAGGGATGTGCGCGAGTGCTGCCCCTGTTAGCGTGCGCGTGTTTCTTCTGCATCTGCACGTGTGATGTGCGTGAGGGCTGCTCCTGTTAGCGTACATGTGTTTCTGTGCTTGTATATTGTGTGTGCTGGTGCTGCCTGTGCTCAGTGTGCCTGTGTCTTTGTACCTGTCTGTGTTGTCGCTCCCGTGTTATCATTAGCACAGGAGCCGCTTCTCATTTGAAAAGTCTAATTTTGCAACCATTAAAATGCAAATTTGAGTTGGTGCAGAAGCTGTGAACTCGGTTGTCATGACAACCGCAGTCAAAGAGGAGGTGGGGGGGAGCCAATGAAGTCCTGATGGGGGCTCTTTAAAAATGTAAAGAACTTGAGGCAAAACCGGGTGGCGATCACACGCTCCCTACTGCGCTGCCCTCACACACTTCAGCAGACACTCACCGGTTCCCTCACAGCACTGGCCTTTATTGCGGCAATAGGGTCTCATCCTTTCACGTAGCCCTGGGCTTTACAATCCTTCTCCCTTGCTGGCCCCATTTACCACAAGAAAGGCCTTATACAGGTCATCAAAAATCGTACTCCTTCCTCGTATCACTGGCCTAACCCACGTTAGCGGAGGTTCACCTATTCCCGGTGCCTCTAGGTTTACCTACTTCAATGCAGCCCTGTTCATTCCCTATGAAGCTGGGCTCTGACTTCAGAGCAGCCTGCACATGCCCCATGGAACTCGCCCCTCTGACTGGGACGCTCACTCTCCCCCATGGCGTTTGTCTCAGTTCTAATAATAATAGAAAAAGAGGGAGGTACCCTAATACTCAGAAAAGGGACGGGGTAGCGCAACAAAGAACAACAAGCATTTGCAATGCAATAGGTCTCGCATTAGGAAAGTTTGAGCTATTGGTCTTGTAAATGACACATTTTTTATTTATGTGTTTGTTTTCAAAATAGCGAAATTAATAGCTTTGTCATTTTCAATGCCAATACTTTTATCTTTTGTAATTGTGACACCTATAGGCATTTGTAATGCAACATGTTTTGTATTTACGTGACTTAGATGTATTGATATTACAAATAACAATGGCTTTTAATTTTTTTCAATAATTAATACTTAAATAAAAGTTATTGTAACTTATAATGGCAATATCTTAAACTTTTGTAAATAACTTTTGTGAAGAATATGTTCAGTGTATTTTATTGTGATGAAAATCCAAGAACAGAAGTGAAATATTACCAACTTTTTGTGACATTTGTAATAAAGCTTGAAACATTGAGAGAACATATTTGAACCAGTTGTTGTTGAATGGTTGCACAGATTGATACTGTGGTGGCGCTGAGTGATGGTGTGGCGTTTAGTGATGTTATGGTGCCCCTGAGTGATGCTGTGGTGCCCCTGAGTGATGCTGTGGTGCCCCTGAGTGATGCTGTGGTGGTGCCATAGATTGAGTGAGGGCGATAGATAGGGTCAGGGCGATAGATAGGGTCAGGGCGATAGATAGGGTCAGGGCGATAGATAGGGTCAGGGCGATAGATAGGGTCAGGGCGATAGATAGATGTGTGCGGTTGTGTGTGTGCGGTTGTATGTGTGCGGTTGTGTGTGTGCGGTTGTATGTGTGTGGTTGTATGTGTGTGGTTGTATGTGTGTGGTTGTATGTGTGTGGTTGGGTGTGTGGTTGGGCGTGGTTGTGTGCGTGGTTGTGTGCGTGGTTGTGTGCGTGGTTGTGTGTGTGTGCGTGGTTGTATGTGTGTGAGGGTGTGAGTGAGGGTGTGTGATGGTGAGGTGTGAGGGTGGGTGAGGATGAGGCTGTGAGGGTGTGTGATGGTGAGGTGTGAGGGTGAGTGAGGATGAGGGTGTGAGGGGGTGTGAAGGTGAGTGTGTGTGGGGGTGTGATGGTGTGAGTGAGGGTGTGAGGATGTGAGGGTGTGTGATGGTGAGGAGGTGTGATGGTGAGGAGGTGTGATGGTGAGGAGGTGTGATGGTGAGGAGGTGTGATGGTGAGGAGGTGTGATGGTGAGGAGGTGTGAGGGTGAGGAGGTGTGAGGGTGAGGAGGTGTGAGGGTGAGGAGGTGTGAGGGTGAGGAGGTGTGAGGGTGAGGAGGTGTGAGGGTGAGGAGGTGTGAGGGTGAGGAGGGGTGAGGAGGTGTGAGGGTGAGTGAGGTGTGAGGGTGAGTGAGGATGAGGGTTTGAGGGTGAGTGAGGATGAGGGGGTGAAGGTGAGTGAGGGTGGGTGAGGGTGCGAGGGTGGGTGAGGGTGCGAGGGTGGGTGAGGATGTGAAGGTGTGATGGTGAGGAGGTGTGAGGGTGAGTGTGTGTGAGGGTGTGAAGGTGAGTGAGGGTGTGAGGGTGGGTGAGGGGTGTGAGGGTGGGTGAGGATGAGGGGGTGAGGGGTGAGAGGGTGGGTGAGGGTGTGAGTGAGGGCGTGAGGATGTGAGGGTGTGTGAAGGTGAGGAGGTGTGATGTGAGTGAGGGTGGGTGAATGAGGGTGTGAGGGTGACGAGGGTGAGTGATGGTGTGTGAGGCGGAGGGTGTGAGGGTGAGGGTGAGTGAGGGTGAGTGAGGGTGTGTGAGGGGTGAAGGTGAAAGGGTGTGAGGGTGAGTGAGGGTGGGAGGGTGAGTGAGGGTGGGAGGGGGAGTGCGGGTGTGTGAGGGTGAGTGCGGGTGTGTGAGGGTGAGTGCGGGTGTAGGAGGATGAGGGGGTGAGGGGTGAAGGTGAGGGGGTGTGAAGGTGAGTGGGGGTGTGAGGGTGATGGGGTGTGAGGGTGAGTGATGGGGGGGTGAGGCTGAGGGTGTGAGGGAGAGTGAGGGGGGGTGAGGGTGAGTGAGGGTGTGTGAGGGTGTAAGGGTGAGTGAGGGTGTGAGGGTGAGGGATGGTGTATGAGGATGAGGGGGTGAGGGGGTGAGGGTGTGTGAGGGTGAGGGGGTGTGAGGGTGTGAAGGTGAGTGAGGGGTGAGGGTGAGTGCGGGTGTGAGGGTTGTGAGGGTGAGGGGTGTGTGAGGATGAGGGGGTGAGGGGGTGTGAAGGTGAGTGATGGTGTGTGAGGGTTGGTGAGGGTGCGAGGATGTGAGGGTATGCGATGGTGAGGAGGTGTGAGGGTGAGTGAGGATGAGGGGGTGAGGGTGTGAGGGTGGGGGGTGTCAAAGTGAGTGAGGGTGTGTGAGGGTGAATGAGGGTGAATGAGGGTGTGTGAGGGTGGGTGAGGGGGTGTGATGGTGAGGAGGTGTGAGGGTGAATGAGGATGAGGGGATGAGGGGATGAGGGGGTGAGGGGGTGTTAGGGTGTGAGTGAGGGTAAGGGTGTGTTGGTGAGGGTGTGTTGGTGGGTGAGGATGTGAGGGTGTGTGATGGTAAGGAGGTGTGAGGGTGAGTGAGGATGAGGGTGTGTGAGGGTATGAAGGTGGGTGAGGGTGTGAGTGAGGGTGGGTGAGGGGCGAAGGCGAGTGAGGGGGTGAGGGTGAGTGAGGGTGTGTGAGGATAAGGGTGAGGGGGTGAGGGGGTGTGACGGTCTGAAGGTGTCTGAAGGTGTGTGAGGGTGTGTGAGGGTGTGTGAGTGAGGATGAGTGAGGATGAGTGAGGGTAGGGTGAGGCGGTGTGAGGGTGAGGAGGTGTGAGGGTGAGGAGGTGTGAGGGTGAGGAGGTGTGAGGGTGAGGAGGTGTGAGGGTGAGTGAGGGTGAGTGAGGGTGTGAGGCCTGCAGTTTTGGCCTGCAGGTGGCGATAGGCGACCACGTCCCGAAAGAAGGTTCACATCACAGGAGGGGGATAAAAGTTTGCGGCATTTAAAAACCAGTGGCTTACATAATGTCATCGACTTTCACTTAAAATAGTCACTCTCAGTGAGAGACGGGTAGATTCCATGTGCGGCAAGAGGGCCTGTAAGCCGACATCACAGGGTGTGGATAGAGGGGAGGGTGTAAGTAGGGAGGGAGAGCGAGAGCAGGGAGATGAGAGAAGAGTTGAAGAGAAAGGCAGAGGGGAAAAGAAATTGTATTGAGGCGGTTGATATAAAGCAGAGAAGAGAGAAACAAAGGGGCAATATGTAGGAAAAAAGGCTTCATTTGTGTAGCTTTCGTGAGTGTCTGCCACCAGGACAATTAAATTCACTCAGTGAAGGCGCTGTTTAACAGTGGGCTATACAAAACGAATCTATCAGGTTTTTTTTGCTTAAAGTCCAAAATCATTGTGTTGTTTGAAAGTTTATTTGTTCAGGCAGTCCTGTATTTTTAGTCATCGCCACTTGTATGTTGGACCGGGGAAACCCATGCTTGAATGGGAACAAAGCTAAGTGCCTACTGTAACGCACAAAGGAATCTATTTCTTATATTCATTTTATTACAACGACATAACTGCCGCCTTCTACTCGCAGTGAAGTGCCTCTCAAAAAGTTTCATACGTTATCAAAATGTCACTCATATAGTGAGATGCGTGATGAGAGATAGCATATGCGGGTATGGGATAAGAGAATCAGTGCATAGGCTAGTAATAGTGTTTATAAAAAAAATAATTAAAAAGACATTTACCGTAAACCTCTTGTGCTCGTCTGATGGCTCTGATCGTCCAGCGGCTGTTCCAGCGAAAGCAGGCCGGGCTGGGCGGAAGTCAGGCAGCCCTCCTCGAGACAGAGGCGGGGCCTGACCAGAAGCAGGAAGTCGACCGCGACCGGAGCTTCCCAGGAGGCAGGCTGCAATGGCTGGCGCAAGGCTCCGGAGCAGAGAGAGGAGAGCCCTGCATGCAGCCGGCGTCCGCCCGGGAAGCCAAGGAGCGGAGTGCCAGTGTCCCTGTGCCCGTTGACGCCGGAGGGAGCAGCCCGGAGCGGGACGAGTAGAAGTCCGGGTGAGTGGGGCTCCGTGCTTGCGTGTCTGTGTGTATGCAGGGGGTGCAGGGCGGCAGTGTGTATGTGTGTGTGTGTGTGTGCGCCTGTGTGTGCGTGCGTGCATGCAGAGGGGTGGGGGCCACTCATTTAAATGTAAAAGTAAATATGACGCCAAAATAATAAATAAATAAACCAGCAGCTTGACCCATTTATTCACTGTGATGCTTCCGATAATTAAAAATGTGCCTTTACAAAGAAGTGTTTTAAAAAGAATACCAGCGTGCATGTTCATTACAAGACGGCTAGAAATAATTACTCATGATGTTCAAAGCAAGCCTGTTCATTTCAAGCTACCCTCAGCCAGCCTCGGAAAAAACGAAAGTAATACAAAAGCGAAACTGACACTGCCACTGCAGACAATGCTGCGCGCTCCCGAGGTGAAATCCGGCACTGAACACGCTCGTAACACTTTGGTGTCCACTCTCCTAAAAACGGATCACATTAGTTGTCGAGCTGACAGCATTCATGCTTCGCATGAATGCTAACGTCAGCTCGACCTAAAAAACAGTCCCTAATCAAAACAAGCGTAAATATGTGGATGGACAACAGGCTATGCAGTGCAATAAATAAATACAGTTGCAATAAATTCAGAGTGCAGTGAGTATCAATTAGATACAAAAGACAAGTAGGTACATAAAAACAATAGTCAAACTAATATGTCAGTATAAAAATGTATTAAAATGTAGACAATACAATTACATGTCGGCTTAAAAACATCTCATGCTAGGAATACAATATTGTTGGTGTACATCACAAGAAAACTACAAAACTGTTGACGCGGAATTTTGGTGAGATGTAACTCCTTCACCTTCTTCAGGACAGAGTTTTCTAAATATAATCTAATTAAAATTTCAAGTTAACAAGGCTTTTATGTCACTCGATAAAAGCGGAAGGAAAACTCTCCTCCGTAAGGTTTATAAAAAAGAAGACCTTTGTGTTGGTAACTATTCCTTAAAATTTGCATTCGTTGGAGGAGCAGGAAGGAAGTAGGAAGAGGCAGTGGGTGGGCCAGAGGGGCAGTTGCCCTGGGTGCAAAATTTTAAGGGGCATTGTTAGGGGTGCAAAATTTTAACAAGCATTTGCAATGCAATAGGTCTCGCAGTTGTGAGAGTTTGAGCTATTGGCATTTTAAATGCCAGTGCCTTTTATTTATGTATTGGTTTTTAAAACATAAATAAAAGGCATTGTCATTTACAATGCCAATATCTTAAACTCTCGCAAATGCGAGACCTATTGCATTGCGAATGCTTCTTATTTTAATATTGCATTTATATCATTTTGTTAATTATCAACAAACCAGACTCTCTAGGGTTTTATGAATCTGTCATGCTATTGCAAATGGATTAAAAAAAATATGTCATATGTTGGAAAGTGAAATATGTACATCGGAGATACCATAGTAAAAACTATCCATAAGAAATGTGATCTTCATAAATATTGAATATTTTAAGATGATCATAACCATGGAACGGAAAGGGATGTCTCATCCATTAGAGCAGAGGTGCCTCACCCCCCCCCCCAATAAAATGCCACCCGAAAAGAAAAAGGAAAATAAAGTACATTTATTACCATTTTATTTTTCATCAACCCGTCCCGAACAAGTGTCAGGACAGGGTCTGCGGTGTGGCAGGGTCATGGAGTGGTGGTGGGCTGCCTGTGCACTTAAGTTTAATATGTGCATGGCTCTTTTTGGCCGGCTGTCTTGTGACGGCCAGACATGCACACTTTTAACCTCTCTAACCCTGCTGTCTTAAGACAGTTGGGTTGAGAGCCACATAGGCATCCAGTGCCCTTGGGAGTGCTGAGCTAGGCCACTCCCTCTAATCTTGGTGCTTCTCTCATGCTGGTTAACAGCATGAGAGCAGCACCAGGATAGGTTAAGGGAGTTTGCTGGGGCCTGTGCTGAACACCGGACTGGAGCAAAGAGGACATGTCGTGCAGCACGTAAGGTAAGTGAATTTTTATTTTTATTTATTTTATTTGCACCTTACATGTAGCGTGTGATGTTGCATGCACCCAACCACCACCCATTTGCCTACCCCACTACTCGACGTAGATGCCAGCTGCTACCCAGAACAAATTCCAAGACTTTGAGGTGTGGCAGCCTCATTAGATATTTTTCGGACATAGTTTATTTTGGTCCCAGGAGAAACGAGTTTGAGACATTACCATTGTAAATGACAATGCCTTTTATTTATGTTTTGTGTTCTAAAACAAACAAAAGGCATTGTTATTTACAATACCTAAACTTTTGCAAATGCAAGACTTATTGCATTGCAATAAAGGGCCTTCTAGACAGCTTGTTAGATTGTAAATATCAGAGGAAGAGTCCGGCCTGCGACATCTTCAAAGTAGTGATAAATTGTGCAGTGAATAAGATGTGTAAGTGTTGTAAATTACACGGACACAAAGTGTGAAGTGAGAGTTACATACAATCTAGAGGTGGTGGTACTTGTGGTACTGGTAGTACTGGTGGTGGTGGTGTTATTGGTGGTGGTGATACTGGTAGTACTGGTGGTGGTGGTACTGGTGGTGGTGGTACTGGTGATAGTACTGGTGGTGGTTGTACTGGTGGTGGGACTGGTGGTGGTGGTAGTACTGGTAGTGGTAGTATATGTGGTGGTGGTACTGATAGTGGTGGTACTGGTGGTGGTGGTAGTGGTAGAATTGGTGGTGGTGGTACTGGTAGTGGTGGTAGTGGTAGTATTGGGGTGGTGGTACTGGTAGTGGTGGTACTGGTGGTGGTGTTACTGGTAGTGGTAGTATTGGTGGTGGTACTGGTAGCAGTAGTATTAGTGGTGGTGGTAGTACTGGTGTTGGGGTGGTACTTGTAGTTGTACTGGTGGTTTTAGTGGTGGTACTGGTGGCGGTAGTACTGGTGGTATTGGTGGTGGTAGCACTGGTGGTGGTATTGGTACTGGTGGTGGACCTGGTACTGGTGGTACTGTCAGTACTTGTGCTACTGGTATTGGTAGTATTGGTGGTGGTGGTAGTACTGGTAGTGGTAGTATATGTGGTGGTGGTATTGGTGGTGGTGGTACTGGTAGTGGTAGAATTGGTGGTGGTGGTACTGGCAGTGGTAGAATATGTGGTGGTGGTACTGGTAGTGGTTGTACTTGTGATGGTGGTACTGGTAGTGGTAGTATTGGTGGTGGTGGTACTGGAAGCGGTAGTATTGGTGGTGGTGATAGTACTGGTGTTGGTACTTGTAGTTGTACTGGTGGTTTTAGTGGTGGTACTGGTGGTGGTATTAGTACTGGTGGTGGACCTGGTACTGGTGGTACTGTTGGTACTTGTGCTACTGGTAGTGTTAGTATTGGTGGTGGTGGTACTGGTGGTGGTGGTACTGGTGGTGGTGGTGGTAGTATATGTGGTGGTAGTACTGGTAGTGGTAGTACTGGTAGTGGTAGAATTGGTGGTGATGGTACTGGTAGCAGTAGTCTTGGTGGTGGTGGTACTGCTGGCTGTAGTCCTGGTAGTGGTAGTACTGGTGGTGGTGGTACTGGTGGTGGTTGTATTGGTGGTGGTACCGGTAGAGGTAGTATTGGTGGTGGTGGTACTGGTAGTGGTAGTACTGGTGGTGATGGTACTGGTGGCACTGGTAATACCGGTAGTGGTAGTATTGGTGGTGGTGGTACTGGCAGTGGTAGTATATGTGGTGGAGGTACTGGTAGTGTTAGAATTGGTGGTGGTGGTACTGGTAGCAGTAGTATTGGTGGTGGTGGTACTGCTGGCTGTAGTACTGGTAGTGGTAGTACTGGTGGTGGTGGTACTGGTGGTGGTAGTAATGGTCGTGGTACTGGTAGTGGTAGTACTGGTGGTGGTAGTACTGGAGGTGGTGGTACTGGTATTGGTGGTACTGGTAGTACTGGTGGTGGTACTGGTAGTACTGGTGGTGGTAGTACTGGTGGTGGTAGTACTGGTGGTGGTGGTGGTGGTACTGGTAGTGGTAGTACTGGTGGTGGTGGTACTGGTAGTACTGGTGGTGGTGGTACTGGTAGTACTGGTGGTGGTGGTACTGGTAGTGGTAGTAGTGGTAGTACTGGAGGTGGTGGTACTGGTGGTGGTAGTACTGGTGGTGGTAGTACTGGTGGTGGTAGTACTGGTGGTGGTAGTACTGGTGGTGGTGGTAATGGTGGTAGTACTGGTAGTGGTAGTACTGGTGGTCATGGTACTAGTAGTACTGGTGGTGGTGGTAGTGGTAGTACTGGTGGCTGTAGTACTGGTAGTACTGGTGGTGGTGGTGGTACTGGTAGTGGTAGTACTGGTGGTGGTGGTGGTACTGGTAGTACTGGTGGTGGCAGTACCGGTGGTGGTAGTAGTGGTACTGGTAGTACTGGTAGTGGTAGTACTGGTAGTGGTAGTACTGGTGGTAGTGGTGGTACTGGTGGTGGTGGTACTGGTGGTGGTAGTACTGGTAGTGGTAGTATTGGTGGTGGTGGTGGTACTGGTGGTGGTGATACTGGCGGTGGTAGTACTGGTGGTGGTAGTACTGGTGGTGGTGGTACTGGTGGTAGTACTGGTAGTGGTAGTACTGGTGGTCGTGGTACTAGTAGTAATGGTGGTGGTGGTAGTGGTAGTACTGGTGGCTGTAGTACTGGTAGTACTGGTGGTGGTGGTGGTACTGGTAGTGGTAGTACTGGTGGTGGTGGTGGTACTGGTAGTACTGGTGGTGGCAGTACCGGTGGTGGTAGTAGTGGTACTGGTAGTACTGGTAGTGGTAGTACTGGTAGTGGTAGTACTGGTAGTGGTGGTACTGGTGGTACTGGTGGTGGTGGTAGTACTGGTGGTGGTGGTAGTGGTAGTACTGGTGGCTGTAGTAGTGGTAGTACTAGTGGCTGTAGTAGTGGTAGTACTGGTGGTGGTAGTACTGGTAGTACTGGTGGTGGTGGTACGGGTAGTGGTAGTACTGGTGGTGGTGGTACTGGTAGTACTGGTGGTACTGGTAGTACTGGTGGTGGTGGTACTGGTAGTGGTAGTAGTGGTAGTACTGGAGGTGGTGGTACTGGTGGTGGTAGTACTGGTGGTGGTAGTACTGGTGGTGGTGGTACTGGTAGTGGTGGTACTGGTGGTGGTGGTACTGGTAGTGGTAGTACTGGTGGTGGTGGTACTGGTAGTGGTAGTACTGGTGGTGGTGGTACCGGTAGTGGTAGTACTGGTGGTGGTGGTACTGGTAGTACTGGTGGTGGTGGTGGTGGTGGTACTGGTAATGGTAGTATTGGTGGTGGTGGTGGTACTGGTAGTATTGGTGGTGGTGGTACTGGTGGTACTGGTGGTGGCAGTACCGGTGGTGGTAGTAGTGGTACTGGTAGTACTGGTAGTGGTAGTACTGGTAGTGGTAGTACTGGTGGTAGTGGTGGTACTGGTGGTGGTGGTACTGGTGGTGGTAGTACTGGTAGTGGTAGTACTGGTGGTGGTGGTGGTACTGGTAGTACTGGTGGTGGCAGTACCGGTGGTGGTAGTAGTGGTACTGGTAGTACTGGTAGTGGTAGTACTGGTAGTGGTAGTACTGGTGGTAGTGGTGGTACTGGTGGTGGTGGTACTGGTGGTGGTAGTACTGGTAGTGGTAGTATTGGTGGTGGTGGTGGTACTGGTGGTGGTGATACTGGCGGTGGTAGTACTGGTGGTGGTAGTACTGGTGGTGGTGGTACTGGTGGTAGTACTGGTAGTGGTAGTACTGGTGGTCGTGGTACTAGTAGTAATGGTGGTGGTGGTAGTGGTAGTACTGGTGGCTGTAGTACTGGTAGTACTGGTGGTGGTGGTGGTACTGGTAGTGGTAGTACTGGTGGTGGTGGTGGTACTGGTAGTACTGGTGGTGGCAGTACCGGTGGTGGTAGTAGTGGTACTGGTAGTACTGGTAGTGGTAGTACTGGTAGTGGTAGTACTGGTAGTGGTGGTACTGGTGGTACTGGTGGTGGTGGTAGTACTGGTGGTGGTGGTAGTGGTAGTACTGGTGGCTGTAGTAGTGGTAGTACTAGTGGCTGTAGTAGTGGTAGTACTGGTGGTGGTAGTACTGGTAGTACTGGTGGTGGTGGTACGGGTAGTGGTAGTACTGGTGGTGGTGGTACTGGTAGTACTGGTGGTACTGGTAGTACTGGTGGTGGTGGTACTGGTAGTGGTAGTAGTGGTAGTACTGGAGGTGGTGGTACTGGTGGTGGTAGTACTGGTGGTGGTAGTACTGGTGGTGGTGGTACTGGTAGTGGTGGTACTGGTGGTGGTGGTACTGGTAGTGGTAGTACTGGTGGTGGTGGTACTGGTAGTGGTAGTACTGGTGGTGGTGGTACCGGTAGTGGTAGTACTGGTGGTGGTGGTACTGGTAGTACTGGTGGTGGTGGTGGTGGTGGTACTGGTAATGGTAGTATTGGTGGTGGTGGTGGTACTGGTAGTATTGGTGGTGGTGGTACTGGTGGTACTGGTAGTGGTAGTGCAGGTGGTGGTGGTACTGGTAGTGGTAGTACTGGTGGTGGTGGTACTGGTAGTACTGGTGGTGGTGGTACTGGTAGTGGTAGTAGTGTTAGTTCTGGAGGTGTTGGTACTGGTGGTGGTAGTACTGGTGGTGGTAGTACTGGTGGTGGTAGTGGTAGTACTGGAGGTGGTAGTACTGGTGGTGGTAGTACTGGTGGTGGTACTGGTAGTGGTAGTACTGGTGGTAGTGGTGGTACTGGTGGTGGTGGTACTGGTGGTGGTGGTACTGGTGGTGGTGGTACTGGTAGTGGTAGTACTGGTGGTGGTGGTACTGGTAGTGGTAGTACTGGTGGCGGTACCGGTAGTGGTAGTACTGGTGGTGGTGGTACTGGTAGTACTGGTGGTGGTGGTGGTGGTGGTACTGGTAGTGGTAGTATTGGTGGTGGTGGTACTGGTAGTATTGGTGGTGGTGGTGGTACTGGTAGTGGTAGTACTGGTGGTGGTGGTACTGGTAGTGGTAGTATTGGTGGTGGTATTACTGGTAGTGGTAGTACTGGTAGTGGTGGTACTGGTAGTGGTAGTATTGGTGGTGTTACTGGTAGTGGTAGTACTGGTGGTGGTGGTACTGATAGTGGCAGTATTGGTGGTGGTGGTGGTACTGGTAGTGGTAGTATTACTGGTGGTGGTGGTACTGGTGGTGGTGGTGGTAGTACTGGTAGTGGTAGTATTGGTAGTGGTAGTACTGGTGGTGGTGGTAATGGTAGTGTTAGTACTGGTGGTGGTGGTACTGGTAGTGGTAGTATTGGTGGTGGTAGTACTGGTAGTGGTAGTATTGGTGGTGGTGGTACTGGTAGTGGTAGTATTGGTGGTGGTGGTGGTACTGGTAGTGGTAGTACTGGTGGTGGTGTTACTGATAGTGGCAGTATTGGTGGTGGTGCTGGTACTGGTAGTGGTAGTATTAGTGGTAGTGGTGGTACTGGTGGTGGTGGTACTGGTGGTGGTGGTACTGGTAGTGGTAGTACTGGTGGTGGTGGTACTGGTGGTGGTAGTACTGGTGGTGGTGGTACTGGTGGTGGTGATGGTACTGGTAGTGGTAGTACTGGTAGTAGTGGTAGTACTGGTGGTGGTGGTACTGGTAGTACTGGTGGTGGTGGTAGTACTGGTGGTGGTGGTAGTGGTAGTACTGGTGGCTGTAGTAGTGGTAGTACTGGTGGCTGTAGTGGTAGTACTGGTGGTGGTAGTAGTGGTAGTACTGGTGGTGGTAGTACTGGTAGTACTGGTGGTGGTGGTGGTGGTACTGGAAGTACTGGTGGTGGTGGTACTGGTAGTACTGGTGGTGGTGGTACTGGTAGTACTGGTGGTGGCGGTACTGGTAGTGGTAGTAGTGGTAGTACTGGAGGTGGTGGTACTGGTGATGGTAGTACTGGTGGTGGTAGTACTGGTAGTGGTGGTACTGGTGGTGGTACTGGTGGTGGTACTGGTAGTGGTAGTGGTGGTACTGGTGATAGTAGGTGGTACTGGTGGTGGTGGTACTGGTGGTGGTAGTACTGGTAGTGGTAGTATTGGTAGTGGTAGTACTGGTGGTGGTGGTACTGGTGGTGGTGGTACTGGTGGTGGTGGTACTGGTAGTGGTAGTACTGGTAGTGGTAGTACTGGTGGTGTGGTACTGGTAGTACTGGTGGTAGTGGTAGTACTGGTGGCTGTAGTACTGGTAGTACTGGTGGTGGTGGTACTGGTAGTGGTAGTACTGGTGGTGGTGGTGGTAATGGTAGTACTGGTGGTGGTAGTACTGGTGGTGGTGGTACTGGTGTTGGTGGTAGTGGTACTGGTAGTGGTAGTACTGGTAGTGGTAGTACTGGTAGTGGTGGTACTGGTAGTACTGGTGGTGGTGGTGGTAGTACTGGTGGTGGTGGTAGTGGTAGTACTGGTGGTCGTAGTACTGGTAGTATTGGTGGTGGTGGTGGTGGTGGTACTGGTAGTGGTAGTACTGGTGGTGATGGTACTGGTAGTGGTAGTACTGGTGGTGGTGGTACTGGTAGTACTGGTGGTGGTGGTACTGGTAGTGGTAGTAGTGGTAGTACTGGCGGTGGCGGTACTGGTGGTGGTAGTACTGGTAGTACTGGTGGTGGTGGTGGTGGTACTGGTAGTGGTAGTACTGGTGGTGGTGGTGGTACTGGTAGTACTGGTTGTGGTGGTATTGGTAGTACTGGTGGTGGTGGTACTGGTAGTGGTAGTACTGGAGGTGGTGGTACTGGTGGTGGTAGTACTGGTGGTGGTAGTACTGGTGGTGGTAGTACTGGTAGTGGTGGTACTGGTGGTGGTGGTACTGGTAGTGGTAGTACTGGTGGTAGTGGTGGTACTGGTGGTGGTGGTACTGGTGGTGGTGGTACTGGTAGTGGTAGTATTGGTAGTGGTAGTACTGGTGGTGGTGGTACTGGTGGTGGTGGTACTGATAGTGGTGGTACTGGTAGTGGTAGTACTGGTGGTGGTGGTGGTACTGGTAGTACTGGTTGTGGTGGTACTGGTAGTACTGGTGGTGGTGGTACTGGTAGTGGTAGTACTGGAGGTGGTGGTACTGGTGGTGGTAGTACTGGTGGTGGTAGTACTGGTGGTGGTAGTACTGGTAGTGGTGGTAGTGGTGGTACTGGTGGTGGTGGTACTGGTAGTGGTAGTACGGGTGGTAGTGGTGGTACTGGTGGTGGTGGTACTGGTGGTGGTGGTACTGGTAGTGGTAGTATTGGTAGTGGTAGTACTGGTGGTGGTGGTACTGGTGGTGGTGGTACTGATAGTGGTGGTACTGGTAGTGGTAGTACTGGTAGTGGTAGTACTGGTGGTGGTGCTACTGGTAGTACTGGTGGTGGTGGTAGTGGTAGTACTGGTGGCTGTAGTACTGGTAGTACTGGTGGTGGTACTGGTAGTGGTAGTACTGGTGGTGGTGGTGGTACTGGTAGTACTGGTGGTGGTAGTACTGGTGCTGGTGGTACTGGTGGTGGTGGTAGTGGTACTGGTAGTACTGGTAGTGGTAGTACTGGAAGTGGTAGTACTGGTGGTGGTGGTACTGGTAGTACTGGTGGTGGTAGTACTGGTGGTGGTGGTAGTGGTAGTACTGGTGGCTGTAGTAGTGGTAGTACTGGTGGCTGTAGTAGTGGTAGTACTGGTGGTGGTAGTACTGGTAGTACTGGTGGTACTGGTGGTGGTAGTACTGGTGGTGGTGGTGGTACTGGTGGTGGTGGTACTGGTAGTGGTAATAGTGGTAGTACTGGAGGTGGTGGTACTGGAGGTGGTGGTACTGGTGGTGGTAGTACTGGTGGTGGTAGTACTGGTGGTGGTAGTACTGGTACTGGTGGTACTGGTGGTGGTGGTACTGGTAGTGGTAGTATACTGGTGGTGGTGGTACTGGTAGTGGTAGTACTGGTGGTGGTGGTACCGGTAGTGGTACTACTGGTGGTGGTACCGGTAGTGGTAGTACTGGTGGTGGTGGTACAGGTAGTACTGGTGGTGGTGGTGGTGGTGGGGGTACTGGTAGTGGTAGTATTGGTGGTGGTGGTACTGGTAGTATTGGTGGTGGTGGTACTGGTAGTGGTAGTACTGGTGGTGGTGGTACTGGTAGTGGTAGTACTGGTGGTGGTGGTACTGGTGGTGGTGGTAGTGGTACTGGTAGTACTGGTAGTGGTAGTACTGGTAGTGGTAGTACTGGTAGTGGTAGTACTGGTAGTGGTGGTACTGGTAGTACTGGTGGTGGTGGTGGTGGTAGTACTGGTGGTGGTGGTAGTGGTAGTACTGGTGGCTGTAGTAGTGGTAGTACTGGTGGTCGTAGTACTGGTAGTACTGGTGGTGGTGGTGGTGGTACTGGTAGTGGTAGTACTGGTGGTGGTGGTACTGGTAGTGGTAGTACTGGTGGTGGTGGTACTGGTAGTACTGGTTGTGGTGGTACTGGTAGTACTGGTGGTGGTGGTACTGGTAGTGGTAGTACTGGCGGTGGTGGTACTGGTGGTGGTAGTACTGGTGGTGGTAGTACTGGTGGTGGTAGTACTGGTGGTGGTGGTACTGGTAGTACTGGTTGTGGTGGTACTGGTAGTACTGGTGGTGGTGGTACTGGTAGTGGTAGTAGTGGTAGTACTGGAGGTGGTGGTACTGGTGCTGGTAGTACTGGTGGTGGTAGTACTGGTGGTGGTAGTACTGGTGGTAGTAGTACTGATAGTGGTGGTACTGGTGGTGGTGGTAGTGGTACTGGTAGTACTGGTAGTGGTAGTACTGGTAGTGGTAGTACTGGTAGTGGTAGTACTGGTAGTGGTGGTACTGGTAGTACTGGTGGTGGTGGTGGTGGTAGTACTGGTGGTGGTGGTAGTGGTAGTACTGGTGGCTGTAGTAGTGGTAGTACTGGTGGTCGTAGTACTGGTAGTACTGGTGGTGGTGGTGGTGGTACTGGTAGTGGTAGTACTGGTGGTGGTGGTACTGGTAGTGGTAGTACTGGTGGTGGTGGTACTGGTAGTACTGGTTGTGGTGGTACTGGTAGTACTGGTGGTGGTGGTACTGGTAGTGGTAGTACTGGCGGTGGTGGTACTGGTGGTGGTAGTACTGGTGGTGGTAGTACTGGTGGTGGTAGTACTGGTGGTGGTGGTACTGGTAGTACTGGTTGTGGTGGTACTGGTAGTACTGGTGGTGGTGGTACTGGTAGTGGTAGTAGTGGTAGTACTGGAGGTGGTGGTACTGGTGCTGGTAGTACTGGTGGTGGTAGTACTGGTGGTGGTAGTACTGGTGGTAGTAGTACTGATAGTGGTGGTACTGGTGGTGGTGGTACTGGTAGTAGTAGTACTGGTGGTAGTGGTGGTACTGGTGGTGGTGGTACTGGTGGTGGTGGTACTGGTAGTGGTAGTATTGGTAGTGGTAGTACTGGTGGTGGTGGTACTGGTGGTGGTGGTACTGGTAGTGGTGGTAGTGGTAGTACTGGTGGTGGTGGTACTGGTAGTACTGGTGGTGGTGGTAGTGGTAGTACTGGTGGTGGTGGTGGTACTGGTAGTACTGGTGGTGGTAGTACTGGTGGTGGTGGTACTGGTGGTGGTGGTAGTGGCACTGGTAGTACTGGTAGTGGTAGTACTGGTAGTGGTAGTACTGGTGGTGGTGGTACTGGTAGTACTGGTGGTGGTGGTAGTACTGGTGGTGGTGGTAGTGGTAGTACTGGTGGCTGTAGTAGTGGTAGTACTGGTGGCTGTAGTAGTGGTAGTACTGGTGGTGGTAGTACTGGTAGTACTGGTGGTGGTGGTACTGGTAGTGGTAGTACTGGTGGTGGTGGTACTGGTAGTACTGGCGGTGGTGGTACTGGTAGTGGTAATAGTGGTAGTACTGGAGGTGGTGGTACTGGAGGTGGTGGTACTGGTGGTGGTAGTACTGGTGGTGGTAGTACTGGTGGTGGTAGTACTGGTACTGGTGGTACTGGTGGTGGTGGTACTGGTAGTAGTAGTACTGGTGGTGGTGGTGGTACTGGTAGTGGTAGTACTGGTGGTGGTGGTACTGGTAGTGGTAGAACTGGTGGTGGTACCGGTAGTGGTAGTACTGGTGGTGGTGGTACTGGTAGTACTGGTGGTGGTGGTGGGGGTACTGGTAGTGGTAGTATTGGTGGTGGTGGTACTGGTAGTATTGGTGGTGGTGGTACTGGTAGTATTGGTGGTGGTGGTACTGGTGGTGGTGGTACTGGTGGTACTGGTAGTGGTAGTATTGGTGGTGGTAATACTGGTAGTGGTAGTACTGGTAGTGGTGGTACTGGTAGTGGTAGTACTGGTAGTGGTAGTATTGGTGGTGGTGGTAGTATTGGTGGTGGTAGTATTGGTGGTGGTGGTAGTATTGGTGGTGGTGGTGCTGGTAGTGGTAGTACTGGTGGTGGTGGTACTGGTAGTGGTAGTACTGGTGGTGGTGGTACTGGTGGTGGTGGTAGTGGTACTGGTAGTACTGGTAGTGGTAGTACTGGTAGTGGTAGTACTGGTAGTGGTAGTACTGGTAGTGGTGGTACTGGTAGTACTGGTTGTGGTGGTGGTGGTAGTACTGGTGGTGGTGGTAGTGGTAGTACTGGTGGCTGTAGTAGTGGTAGTACTGGTGGTCGTAGTACTGGTAGTACTGGAGGTGGTGGTGGTGGTACTGGTAGTGGTAGTACTGGTGGTGGTGGTACTGGTAGTGGTAGTACTGGTGGTGGTGGTACTGGTAGTACTGGTGGTGGTGGTACTGGTAGTGGTAGTAGTGGTAGTACTGGAGGTGGTGGTAATGGTGGTGGTAGTACTGGTGGTGGTAGTACTGGTAGTACTGGTGGTGGTGGTGGTAGTGGTAGTACTGGTGGTGATGGTACTGGTAGTACTGGTTGTGGTGGTACTGGTAGTACTGGTGGTGGTGGTACTGGTAGTGGTAGTAGTGGTAGTACTGGAGGTGGTGGTACTGGTGGTGGTAGTACTGGTGGTGGTAGTACTGGTGGTGGTAGTACTGGTGGCGCTGGTACTGGTAGTACTGGTTGTGGTGGTACTGGTAGTACTGGTGGTGGCGGTACTGGTAGTGGTAGTAGTGGTAGTACTGGAGGTGGTGGTACTGGTGGTGGTAGTACTGGTGGTGGTAGTACTGGTAGTGGTGGTACTGGTGGTGGTGGTACTGGTAGTAGTAGTACTGGTGGTAGTGGTGGTACTGGTGGTGGTGGTACTGGTGGTGGTGGTTCTGGTAGTGGTAGTATTGGTAGTGGTAGTACTGGTGGTGGTGGTACTGGTGGTGGTGGTACTGGTAGTGGTGGTACTGGTAGAGGTAGTAGTGGTAGTACTGGTGGTGGTGGTACTGGTAGTACTGGTGGTGGTGGTAGTGGTAGTACTGGTGGTGGTGGTGGTACTGGTAGTACTGGTGGTGGTAGTACTGGTGGTGGTGGTACTGGTAGTGGTGGTAGTGGTACTGGTAGTACTGGTAGTGGTAGTACTGGTAGTGGTAGTACTGGTGGTGGTGGTACTGGTAGTACTGGTGGTGGTGGTAGTACTGGTGGTGGTGGTAGTTGTAGTACTGGTGGTGGTGGTACTGGTAGTACTGGTGGTGGCGGTACTGGTAGTGGTAGTAGTGGTAGTACTGGAGGTGGTGGTACTGGTGATGGTAGTACTGGTGGTGGTAGTACTGGTAGTGGTGGTACTGGTGGTGGTACTGGTGGTGGTACTGGTAGTGGTAGTGGTGGTACTGGTGGTAGTAGGTGGTACTGGTGGTGGTGGTACTGGTGGTGGTAGTACTGGTAGTGGTAGTATTGGTAGTGGTAGTACTGGTGGTGGTGGTACTGGTGGTGGTGGTACTGGTGGTGGTGGTGGTGGTACTGGAAGTACTGGTGGTGGTGGTACTGGTAGTACTGGTGGTGGCGGTACTGGTAGTGGTAGTAGTGGTAGTACTGGAGGTGGTGGTACTGGTGATGGTAGTACTGGTGGTGGTAGTACTGGTAGTGGTGGTACTGGTGGTGGTACTGGTGGTGGTACTGGTAGTGGTAGTGGTGGTACTGGTGGTAGTAGGTGGTACTGGTGGTGGTGGTACTGGTGGTGGTAGTACTGGTAGTGGTAGTATTGGTAGTGGTAGTACTGGTGGTGGTGGTACTGGTGGTGGTGGTACTGGTGGTGGTGGTACTGGTAGTGGTAGTACTGGTAGTGGTAGTACTGGTGGTGTGGTACTGGTAGTACTGGTGGTAGTGGTAGTACTGGTGGCTGTAGTACTGGTAGTACTGGTGGTGGTGGTACTGGTAGTGGTAGTACTGGTGGTGGTGGTGGTACTGGTAGTACTGGTGGTGGTAGTACTGGTGGTGGTGGTACTGGTGTTGGTGGTAGTGGTACTGGTAGTGGTAGTACTGGTAGTGGTAGTACTGGTAGTGGTGGTACTGGTAGTACTGGTGGTGGTGGTGGTAGTACTGGTGGTGGTGGTAGTGGTAGTACTGGTGGTCGTAGTACTGGTAGTACTGGTGGTGGTGGTGGTGGTGGTACTGGTAGTGGTAGTACTGGTGGTGGTGGTACTGGTAGTGGTAGTACTGGTGGTGGTGGTACTGGTAGTACTGGTGGTGGTGGTACTGGTAGTGGTAGTAGTGGTAGTACTGGAGGTGGCGGTACTGGTGGTGGTAGTACTGGTAGTACTGGTGGTGGTGGTGGTGGTACTGGTAGTGGTAGTACTGGTGGTGGTGGTGGTACTGGTAGTACTGGTTGTGGTGGTACTGGTAGTACTGGTGGTGGTGGTACTGGTAGTGGTAGTACTGGAGGTGGTGGTACTGGTGGTGGTAGTACTGGTGGTGGTAGTACTGGTGGTGGTAGTACTGGTAGTGGTGGTACTGGTGGTGGTGGTACTGGTAGTGGTAGTACTGGTGGTAGTGGTGGTACTGGTGGTGGTGGTACTGGTGGTGGTGGTACTGGTAGTGGTAGTATTGGTAGTGGTAGTACTGGTGGTGGTGGTACTGGTGGTGGTGGTACTGATAGTGGTGGTACTGGTAGTGGTAGTACTGGTGGTGGTGGTGGTACTGGTAGTACTGGTTGTGGTGGTACTGGTAGTACTGGTGGTGGTGGTACTGGTAGTGGTAGTACTGGAGGTGGTGGTACTGGTGGTGGTAGTACTGGTGGTGGTAGTACTGGTGGTGGTAGTACTGGTAGTGGTGGTAGTGGTGGTACTGGTGGTGGTGGTACTGGTAGTGGTAGTACGGGTGGTAGTGGTGGTACTGGTGGTGGTGGTACTGGTGGTGGTGGTACTGGTAGTGGTAGTATTGGTAGTGGTAGTACTGGTGGTGGTGGTACTGGTGGTGGTGGTACTGATAGTGGTGGTACTGGTAGTGGTAGTACTGGTAGTGGTAGTACTGGTGGTGGTGCTACTGGTAGTACTGGTGGTGGTGGTAGTGGTAGTACTGGTGGCTGTAGTACTGGTAGTACTGGTGGTGGTACTGGTAGTGGTAGTACTGGTGGTGGTGGTGGTACTGGTAGTACTGGTGGTGGTAGTACTGGTGCTGGTGGTACTGGTGGTGGTGGTAGTGGTACTGGTAGTACTGGTAGTGGTAGTACTGGAAGTGGTAGTACTGGTGGTGGTGGTACTGGTAGTACTGGTGGTGGTAGTACTGGTGGTGGTGGTAGTGGTAGTACTGGTGGCTGTAGTAGTGGTAGTACTGGTGGCTGTAGTAGTGGTAGTACTGGTGGTGGTAGTACTGGTGGTACTGGTGGTGGTAGTACTGGTGGTGGTGGTGGTACTGGTGGTGGTGGTACTGGTAGTGGTAATAGTGGTAGTACTGGAGGTGGTGGTACTGGAGGTGGTGGTACTGGTGGTGGTAGTACTGGTGGTGGTAGTACTGGTGGTGGTAGTACTGCTACTGGTGGTACTGGTGGTGGTGGTACTGGTAGTGGTAGTATACTGGTGGTGGTGGTACTGGTAGTGGTAGTACTGGTGGTGGTGGTACCGGTAGTGGTAGTACTGGTGGTGGTACCGGTAGTGGTAGTACTGGTGGTGGTGGTACAGGTAGTACTGGTGGTGGTGGTGGTGGTGGGGGTACTGGTAGTGGTAGTATTGGTGGTGGTGGTACTGGTAGTATTGGTGGTGGTGGTACTGGTAGTGGTAGTACTGGTGGTGGTGGTACTGGTAGTGGTAGTACTGGTGGTGGTGGTACTGGTGGTGGTGGTAGTGGTACTGGTAGTACTGGTAGTGGTAGTACTGGTAGTGGTAGTACTGGTAGTGGTAGTACTGGTAGTGGTGGTACTGGTAGTACTGGTGGTGGTGGTGGTGGTAGTACTGGTGGTGGTGGTAGTGGTAGTACTGGTGGCTGTAGTAGTGGTAGTACTGGTGGTCGTAGTACTGGTAGTACTGGTGGTGGTGGTGGTGGTGGTACTGGTAGTGGTAGTACTGGTGGTGGTGGTACTGGTAGTGGTAGTACTGGTGGTGGTGGTACTGGTAGTACTGGTTGTGGTGGTACTGGTAGTACTGGTGGTGGTGGTACTGGTAGTGGTAGTACTGGAGGTGGTGGTACTGGTGGTGGTAGTACTGGTGGTGGTAGTACTGGTGGTGGTAGTACTGGTGGTGGTGGTACTGGTAGTACTGGTTGTGGTGGTACTGGTAGTACTGGTGGTGGTGGTACTGGTAGTGGTAGTAGTGGTAGTACTGGAGGTGGTGGTACTGGTGCTGGTAGTACTGGTGGTGGTAGTACTGGTGGTGGTAGTACTGGTGGTAGTAGTACTGATAGTGGTGGTACTGGTGGTGGTGGTACTGGTAGTAGTAGTACTGGTGGTAGTGGTGGTACTGGTGGTGGTGGTACTGGTGGTGGTGGTACTGGTAGTGGTAGTATTGGTAGTGGTAGTACTGGTGGTGGTGGTACTGGTGGTGGTGGTACTGGTAGTGGTGGTAGTGGTAGTACTGGTGGTGGTGGTACTGGTAGTACTGGTGGTGGTGGTAGTGGTAGTACTGGTGGTGGTGGTGGTACTGGTAGTACTGGTGGTGGTAGTACTGGTGGTGGTGGTACTGGTGGTGGTGGTAGTGGCACTGGTAGTACTGGTAGTGGTAGTACTGGTAGTGGTAGTACTGGTGGTGGTGGTACTGGTAGCACTGGTGGTGGTGGTAGTACTGGTGGTGGTGGTAGTGGTAGTACTGGTGGCTGTAGTAGTGGTAGTACTGGTGGCTGTAGTAGTGGTAGTACTGGTGGTGGTAGTACTGGTAGTACTGGTGGTGGTGGTACTGGTAGTGGTAGTACTGGTGGTGGTGGTACTGGTAGTACTGGTGGTGGTGGTACTGGTAGTGGTAATAGTGGTAGTACTGGAGGTGGTGGTACTGGAGGTGGTGGTACTGGTGGTGGTAGTACTGGTGGTGGTAGTACTGGTGGTGGTAGTACTGGTACTGGTGGTACTGGTGGTGGTGGTACTGGTAGTGGTAGTACTGGTGGTGGTGGTGGTACTGGTAGTGGTAGTACTGGTGGTGGTGGTACTGGTAGTGGTAGAACTGGTGGTGGTACCGGTAGTGGTAGTACTGGTGGTGGTGGTACTGGTAGTACTGGTGGTGGTGGTGGGGGTACTGGTAGTGGTAGTATTGGTGGTGGTGGTACTGGTAGTATTGGTGGTGGTGGTACTGGTAGTATTGGTGGTGGTGGTACTGGTGGTGGTGGTACTGGTGGTACTGGTAGTGGTAGTATTGGTGGTGGTAGTACTGGTAGTGGTAGTACTGGTAGTGGTGGTACTGGTAGTGGTAGTACTGGTAGTGGTAGTATTGGTGGTGGTGGTAGTATTGGTGGTGGTAGTATTGGTGGTGGTGGTAGTATTGGTGGTGGTGGTGCTGGTAGTGGTAGTACTGGTGGTGGTGGTACTGGTAGTGGTAGTACTGGTGGTGGTGGTACTGGTGGTGGTGGTAGTGGTACTGGTAGTACTGGTAGTGGTAGTACTGGTAGTGGTAGTACTGCTGGTGGTGGTACTGGTAGTGGTAGTACTGGTGGTGGTGGTACTGGTGGTGGTGGTAGTGGTACTGGTAGTACTGGTAGTGGTAGTACTGGTAGTGGTAGTACTGGTAGTGGTGGTACTGGTAGTACTGGTTGTGGTGGTGGTGGTAGTACTGGTGGTGGTGGTAGTGGTAGTACTGGTGGCTGTAGTAGTGGTAGTACTGGTGGTCGTAGTACTGGTAGTACTGGAGGTGGTGGTGGTGGTACTGGTAGTGGTAGTACTGGTGGTGGTGGTACTGGTAGTGGTAGTACTGGTGGTGGTGGTACTGGTAGTACTGGTGGTGGTGGTACTGGTAGTGGTAGTAGTGGTAGTACTGGAGGTGGTGGTAATGGTGGTGGTAGTACTGGTGGTGGTAGTACTGGTAGTACTGGTGGTGGTGGTGGTAGTGGTAGTACTGGTGGTGGTGGTACTGGTAGTACTGGTTGTGGTGGTACTGGTAGTACTGGTGGTGGTGGTACTGGTAGTGGTAGTAGTGGTAGTACTGGAGGTGGTGGTACTGGTGGTGGTAGTACTGGTGGTGGTAGTACTGGTGGTGGTAGTACTGGTGGCGGTGGTACTGGTAGTACTGGTTGTGGTGGTACTGGTAGTACTGGTGGTGGCGGTACTGGTAGTGGTAGTAGTGGTAGTACTGGAGGTGGTGGTACTGGTGGTGGTAGTACTGGTGGTGGTAGTACTGGTAGTGGTGGTACTGGTGGTGGTGGTACTGGTAGTAGTAGTACTGGTGGTAGTGGTGGTACTGGTGGTGGTGGTACTGGTGGTGGTGGTTCTGGTAGTGGTGGTACTGGTAGTGGTAGTAGTGGTAGTACTGGTGGTGGTGGTACTGGTAGTACTGGTGGTGGTGGTAGTACTGGTGGTGGTGGTGGTACTGGTAGTACTGGTGGTGGTAGTACTGGTGGTGGTGGTACTGGTAGTGGTGGTAGTGGTACTGGTAGTACTGGTAGTGGTAGTACTGGTAGTGGTAGTACTGGTGGTGGTGGTACTGGTAGTACTGGTGGTGGTGGTAGTACTGGTGGTGGTGGTAGTTGTAGTACTGGTGGCTGTAGTAGTGGTAGTACTGGTGGCTGTAGTAGTGATAGTACTGGTGGTGGTAGTACTGGTAGTACTGGTGGTGATGGTGGTACTGGTAGTGGTAGTACTGGTGGTGGTGGTACTGGTAGTACTGGTGGTGGTGTTACTGGTAGTGGTAATAGTGGTAGTACTGGAGGTGGTGGTACTGGTGGTGGTAGTACTGGTGGTGGTAGTACTGGTGGTGGTAGTACTGGTACTGGTGGTACTGTTGGTGGTGGTACTGGTAGTGGTAGTACTGGTGGTGGTGGTACTGGTAGTGGTAGTACTGGTGGTGGTGGTACTGGTAGTGGTAGAACTGGTGGTGGTACCGGTAGTGGTAGTACTGGTGGTGGTGGTACTGGTATTACTTGTGGTGGTGGTGGGGGTACTGGTAGTGGTAGTATTGGTGGTGGTGGTACTGGTAGTATTGGTGGTGGTGGCACTGGTAGTATTGGTGGTGGTGGTGGTACTGGTAGTATTGGTGGTGGTGGTACTGGTGGTGGTGGTACTGGTGGTACTGGTAGTGGTAGTATTGGTGGTGGTAGTACTGGTAGTGGTAGTACTGGTAGTGGTGGTACTGGTAGTGGTAGTACTGGTAGTGGTAGTATTGGTGGTGGTGGTAGTATTGGTGGTGGTAGTATTGGTGGTGGTGGTAGTATTTGTTGGTGGTGGTGGTAGTACTGGTGGTGGTGGTGGTATTGGTAGTATTGGTGGTGGTATTGGTAGTGTTGTTGGTGGTGGTGGTACTGGTAGTACTGGTGGTGGTGGTACTGGTAGTATTGGTGGTGGTGGTACTGGTAGTGGTAGTATTGGTGGTGATGGTACTGGTAGTGGTAGTATTGGTGGTGGTGGTGGTGGTGGTACTGGTAGTGGTAGTACTGGTGGTGGTGGTACTGATAGTGGTAGTATTGGTGGTGGTGGTGGTGGTGGTACTGGTAGTGGTAGTATTAGTGGTAGTGGTGGTACTGGTGGTGGTGGTACTAGTGGTGGTAGTACTGGTAGTGGTAGTATTGGTAGTGGTAGTACTGGTGGTGGTAGTACTGGTGGTGGTGGTACTGGTGTTACTGGTAGAGGTAGTACTGGTGGTGGTGGTATTGGTGGTGGTGGTACTGTGGTGGTAGTACTGGTGGTGGTGGTGGTGGTACTGGTTGTAGTAGTACTGGTGGTGTGGTGGTAGTACTGGTAGTGGTGGTATTGGTGGTAGTACTGGTAGTGGTGGTGGTGGTACTGGTGGTGGTAGTACTGATAGTGGTGGTACTGGTGGTAGTAGTACTGGTAGTGGTGGTATTGGTGGTGGTAGTAGTGGTGGTATTGGTGGAGGTGGTACTGGTGGTGGTAGTACTGGTAGTGGTGGTATTGGTGGTGGTGGTACTGGTGGTGGTAGTACTGGTGGTGGTGGTGTTAGTGGAAGTACTGGTGGTGTTGGTGGTTGTGTTACTGGTGGTGGTAGTACTGGTACAGGTGGTATTGGCGGGGGTGGTACTGGTGAGGGTGGTACTGATAGTGGTAGTACTGGTGGTGGTAGTATTGGTGGTGGTGGTGGTACTGGTTGTAGTAGTACTGCTGGTGTGGTGGTAGTACTGGTAGTGGTGGTATTGGTGGTAGTACTGGTAGTGGTGGGGGTGGTACTGGTGGTGGTAGTACTGATAGTGGTGGTACTGGTGGTAGTAGTACTGGTAGTGGTGGTATTGGTGGTGGTAGTAGTTTTGGTATTGGTGGAGGTGGTACTAGTGGTGGTAGTACTGGTAGTGGTGGTATTGGTGGTGGTGGTACTGGTGGTGGTAGTACTGGTGGTGGTGGTGTTAGTGGAAGTACTGATGGTGTTGGTGGTTGTGTTACTGGTGGTGATAGTACTGGTACTGGTGGTATTGGTGGGGGTAGTACTGGTGGTGGTGGTGGTACTGGTTGTAGTAGTACTGGTGGTGGTGGTGGTGGTGTTAGTGGTGGTGGTGGTGGTGGTACAAGGTAGGAGCTCGAGGCATATATACAGGGTGAGGAGCTTCAGGAAGCTACAGCTGGTTTATACAATAAGGATCAGTTTGAGGAATATATATATACACAGGGTGAGCTGGAACTCGAGGCATGTACACAGGGTGATGAAGCGCTTGAGGTATATGCCGAGAGGTGAGGAGCTTGAGCTATGCCAGGTTATACAAAGAGAGGATGAGGAGGGATGCGGAATATATACATAGGGTTAGGAGCCTCAGTCATATAGACCGGTGAGTTAGAAGCTTGAGGTGTGTACAGAAAGGGTGAGGCGCTTGAGGCACAGACGGATAGGGTGAGGCGCCTCAGGTATACTGAAAAAGAGAAGCGAGCTCGAGGCATGTTTAGATGCATGAGGAGTTATAAGCATATACACCGGGTGAAGTACGTGACCCACTTTTAGAGACACTGGACTGTTAAAACGTGGATGATGACTTTTGGCACAAAGACAGGCAGTGCGGGGACCCCGCAGCGTAGATAGTTTATATCACCTTCAAGTGCTATAAATAAATTGTTCACATGGACTAAACAAGGCAGCGCTGGGAGGGGGGCTGGGCACGAAGGAAGGAGAAATGCGAGTCACGGACAAACAATGCAGCGCTCAGGAAACTAAAAGCACGGCCGGCCGGCCGTGAAAGCCTTTGATGCCGCAGGGGGTGGAGCGGCACCAAGCTGGGCAACAGATGGCTGACGATTTGATGCTGTACACGCGCATTGCGCATTGACCTAAAAGCGCACGGGCACAGCATCAAATCGCCAGTTAGTTGAAGTCTGTTTAAGCCCCTATAGTCTCGCTCCGCTCAATGCGCATGCGCATTGACAGGTCGCGAGACCTAAAAAGGGGTGCTAAATTTAAAAAGAAAAGTGGAAGAATACTTGCCTTGCCCCAGGGGCTGGCAACCCACGCTACGCTGCTGGGAAGAGGCGCAGCACTGCCTAAATAATGCCTAGCCACACTAAATTGCTTTCTGTGGATAAGTAGTGTGTATTAAGATGGTCTAGTGGGTATTACTTATCTTTCTTGTAAAGTCAAGCACTAGGATGGCCTCTTCGTCACAGAGTTGTTGTGTGATTGTTGAGCTCTAAGCTCTAGCAGCCGCACACCTCCCTGAGATACTGTGACTGCTCACCTTCGTTACCACTGAGATTCAAGCGCGGAAGAGGCTTTACTTGGCTCAGTTTGCAGAGTGATAGTAGGCTGGACCCAAGTCACCAGGGGGAAACAATCTTCACCGCCATGGCTGAGGCCCTGTAGTCCCTCCTTGCCCCATGACCCCTAAAATGGAGTCTAACAATCATGAACTCTAAAATTATCAACTGAAATTGGGATGTTGATCGTTGTTCAAGAGTCCACACCGAGTTCACTATTGTCGTAGAAAAAAACATGTGTGTGTAAAAGCTGTAGAAAGGGGTTTCACAGCTCATTCAAACCACATGATTAATTTACAAACTCCTGCTTATTTTCTCTAGACAAAAGTTGCCTTCCTCAACAAATAATTTGAAGTTCGCAATTAAACGTGAAAATCTGAAGTTAGTGTTAGGCAAAACTAGCTGCTGTTGAAGAATCATGGATGGGAATTATAACAACACTTCTATTTGTTCCAGTGCTTTGCAAAACATCAAAATGATTCAACATTAAATAATTAGATATTTGGTTGTCTTAATCATGGTAGAGAACTGTAGAAATATTCAATAAAATGACAGTATTATGTAACCTGAAACATTATAACATTATTTTTTAGGTATAATGAATAAAATAATTTACAGTAGTAGTAATAAATCAGCACAAAATGTTAATGCTACTGGTAATATTAAATAAATGTTATTTTGTATGTACATTATAATACACTTTTGTGAATGTCAAAGAGAATCTCGCTCAATCAAATCTTCAGAATAATAGATGTTATTAAGCACCCAGACACCCCCAGATTCTAAGACACACCAAGAGTGCACCCAAAAAACCCAACATTCACAACATTCCAAACCAGACAGTCAAAAATTATTCTTCCTTGACATGGAAACGTATAAATCTTGTTAAATATATGTCAGTAAATCATTCTTAATTGGTAAAAGGCGGGAGTACAGGGTAAGCATGTTAGGGATACAGAGACAACCTAAAATGTACATTATGAGAATTATCTATACTACTATTATAAAGAGAGAACTGTGTCCTTTGAGGTAGGTAAACTCGAAAAGTACACCACCAATCCAAACACCCAATACATCTTTGAAAACGTCAGGGCAAGCAGATGGACATAGGTTATATAAGAAAAAATTATATATGTTAGAAGGGAAAAGTAATTTTTAAGGAAAAGTAGTCCCTTCGAAGTAGCGCCAGCTAACGACGTGCGTGTTGACATCACGGGTCGGCGGCCAGGAGCGCGGAAGCCGGAAGCAACACCCTGCGAGGGCCGGAGCGCGGAAGTGACACCCTGCGAGGAGCGGACAGGAGCGCCGAAGCAACACCCTGCAAGGTTCGGAGCGCAGAAGACACACCCTGCGAGGAGCGCCCAGGAGAAAGAAAGCGACACCCTGCGAGGTCCGGAGCGCGTAGGAGCGGCCAGGAGCGTGGGGAGGACCGTCGACATCGACATGCCCAGGGGAGCGGGGAGTAAAAGCGGACAGGAGCGTGGGCAGAAGCGGCCAGGAGCAAGAAAACCGGAGCAAGGAAACAACACCCTGCACACGTGATGCTGGTGAGTACGCTGTGCTGTGAGTACGCTCTGCTGTGACTATGCTATGCTGCTCCCGCTGCTGGCTGCTCTGCTGCGCGTCTCCTGCTGCGGTGCTGCCCCCAGCCCCCTTCTGCCCCGGACAACGTCGGGACGGGCTGCTAGTGTAAAATAAAAAACATAAGTAAAATTGGAGAATATACTCACTCTCTTATATCAATGGGATGTAATGATGTGGATAATTGTACATGGCAATGGATGAGCTATGCAGATGATGTGTCCTGATGAATGTCAGGATGCAACTAGGACAGCCCGAAACAAGTCAACCATATCCACAACCTTTTTTTGAGAAGGAAGTTAGATAAACAATCAAACTTCTCAATTGCTGGAATTGGTAAAGGAAAATGTCTAAAAACAGGGCCCTCGAACTCATCAAAGCTAAAAAAGAAGAACTGAAGGCGCAGTCGCGGCCCAACAATCTTCACATTATTGAGGTCCCGGAATCTACTGCCATAACCAAAATGGAGGATTATGTGAAATCTCTGTTGCGAGAACTATTCAGGGAGTTTCTATCCTCCGGCTTCATCATGGCGCAGGCACACAACTCACTTGCGCCGCGGCCCCCTCCTGGCCCTTCTGCACATCTTATAAATGGAAAGCTCCTAAATTACAAAGACAATGACGCTATCCTTCGTCAGGCCAGGGAGACTCGTGAAATAAGACATCAAGGTAATGTCCTCTCCTTTAACCCTGAATTCACTATTGTGGTTCAAGGGGCTAGAAATGAATTTTTGCCGGCCAAAAGACTCTTGCAGAAGGCTGACATTACATATGCACACATCTACCCCAGTAAACTGCGCATCACGCATGATGGAAAATCCCACCACTTTACTGATCCAAAGGCCACCCTCTAATTCGCCAATGGTATCGCGGCCAGGGTGAGATCCTCTCGGTCATCGCCTGTATGCAAGGAGGGAGCACGTCTCGACAGCGATAACTAACTTTATGTGGCTGGATGTTTACAATTACAAAGCGCCTGCTCATGAGCAGAAGAGTGCGAGTTATTGTCTCCCGAAAATAACTTGGCCACCTTTGATAACTAGGCCCACTAGCTGTCATAACCACTGACGTCATTGCCAGAGACACTGGAGCCCTTGGTTCTCACTTCTAGGTCTCTGCGCTCCTTCGGCCACCCTGCAAATTATTGGCCGGCTCCTTCGCTTGACTTGACATCTGCCCTAATTTGTTCTTTTTTTGCGCTGGGTTTTGAGGTGGGGGTGGGGTTATTGCTCTCAGCCAAGTTTAAGGGTTGGAGTGGGTGGGGGTAGGTTGTTCTACATATGTTTTTGCTTGTTGTTTTTTTCCTTCCCTTGGCAGTTCTTCTACAGAATTCATAACTATTGCCTGTCCACCTAAGATCGTGACTCGCAGCACTCTACTCTCATCACTCTTTCTTTAAGATCTCCGACTGTTAATTTCTTACACCTCTTACATACAATACCGGCTCAGACTCCCTTAGAATCAGCCTCCAGGCACTGCACCTCTATGACTCCAAAACCATAATGTTCATCACTAGATGTCTGACATGGAAAGTTCGTGGGATTAATGACCAGCACAAGGCCAGGTTAGTGCATGCCTATCTCACTAGACACCATATTCATACCTTCTTCCTTCAGGATCTCCACCTCACACCATCGACATCCTCCCACCTCTGAGCAGACTGGTGTGCGGAAACACATGTATCACTCTACTCCATTTATGCGCGAGGGATTGCCATCCTAATACGCAAAGGTCTTCCCTGGTGCCAGACTCAGGCTATCTGCGACATAAAGGTGCGATATGTTCTCCTGGCTGGTGAGCTCCACGGGCAGCCGGTTATACTGGCCTCTATTTATGGCCTCAACACTGATAGCTTTGAGTTCTTTGCAAATGTATGGAGACAAATAGCTGGAATGGGGACGGGTGCGGTCAAATGGGGAGGTGACTTTAATGTGGTACTCAACCCAATTGTTGATTGATCCAGTGCCACCGCCCGCCCACATCCCAACGCGGCAGCACAGCTGCACACCTTAATCAGTGACAATTGTCTTGTTGATGTCTGGAGATGCTTGCATGAGTGTAGAGAGGAGGGTACCTGTGTCACTGCGGCGATAGGCACGTGATTGCAGATTGACTATTGGTTGCTCACACAAGATGATTTTACATGGACTACTACCACCGCACTTCTCTCCTGAACACGAGCAGACTGGTGTGCGGAAACACATGTATCACTCTACTCCATTTATGCGCGAGGGATGGCCATCCTAATACGCAAAGGTCTTCCCTGGTGCCAGACTCAGGCTATCTGCGACATAAAGGTGCGATATGTTCTCCTGGCTGGTGAGCTCCACGGGCAGCAGGGTTATGCTAGCCTCTATTTATGGCCTCAACACTGATAGCCCGGAGTTTTTGACAAATGTATGGAGACAAATAGCTGGAATGGGGACGGGTGCAGTCATATGGGGAGGTGACTTTAATGTGGTACTCAACCCAATTGTTGATTGATCCAGTACCACCGCCCGCCCACATCCCAACGCGGCAGCACAGCTGCACACCTTAATTAGTGACAAATGTATTGTTGATGTCTGGAGCTGCTTGCATGAGTGTAGAGTGGAAGGTACCTGTGTCACTGCGGCGATAGGTACGTGATCGCAGATTGACTATTGGTTGCTCACACGAGATGATTTTACATGGACCACTACCACCGCGCTTCTCTCCTGAACATTGTCTGATCACACTCCTATATTACTAAACATATCGCTCCCACTAGCTGTGCTGCGGGCGTTAACATGGCGATTGCCCACTGCGGCCCTGAGATGTCCAGTCTTTAAGTCTGAGATCCGTACACTATCATTGAGTAGTTTGCTACAAATTAAGGTTTGGTTTCTTCCCCGGTGTTCTTATGGGAACCATTTAAAGCTGTGATCCGAGGCGAGTGTATCACAAAGCAGGCATTAGTCCTTAAGGCAATTAGAGCAAATTTAGAGATGTTGGAGGGCAAACCTCCGGTCATCGATCTGGAATATTGCGAAACAACAAATATGTCTTTCATTGAGGTTTTCAGTGAAAAACTCACGGAATACAATGATGAGGCGCAACATGAACTAAATGTATTTTCCTGCGAGGCAACGGCACATCGCCATGGGGAGGGTGAGCGCCTTGGCAAAACACTTGCTACTATGCTCAGTAGAGCACCCGCCTCTGACTATGTGGTGGAGATGGTCAATGATCAGGGGGAACGACACACCAACCCCACAGCATAACTGTCCACAATGACCTCCTTCTACACTGGACTTTACCAGGCCTCGACTGCGCCAAGCAGAGAGGAACTTGAGGCTTACTTCAACACCATACAATTCCTCTGGCGAGACAGCGCATACCGCTTATTTTCATATTTCCCATTCACAAAGTAGGAGGTGCTACAGGTTATTCAGAGTCTCCCTATTGACAAGGCGCCTGGCATTGACGGGCTCAGAACCTCCTTTTATAAGTAGAATGCTGCTCTGTTGGGTCCACACCTGCGAGCCATGTTTGAGGCCTCCTTGGAGTCAGGCGAGCTCCCCCCTTCGCTTCGCGAGGCAGTCTTTGTCACAATACTTAAGCCTGACTAGGCTGGTTAACCAGTGCGACTCCTACAGGCCACTCTCAATGATAAATGTAGACACTACGGGGCATATTTACATCTTCTGGCGCATCTCTGCAAATCAGCAGGGATGCGCCAGAACAGATGCGTCACGAAATCCCCCCCTTGCGCCACCACAGATGCGTCGCATTTACAATGCGGTGCACCATGGTGCAAGGAGGGGCAGATGCGTGACGCATCTTGAGGCGCACGGGCGGCGCATTGCTGGAGTCGCATCGCAAAAGCGACGCAACTCCTGCAATGCACAGGGGCTGCCCATACTCAACATGGTGCCTCACTCCTTATGCCTGCTTCAAGCAGGCATAAGGATTTGACGCAGCAGCGTCGTAAAACGGACTCAGTGAAATCTTCTAAATTTCACTGCGTCAGTTTTACGGGGCTTTCCTGCGAGGGAACGCCCACCCTGCGACAGAACGCCCACGAAACCTGACGCAGGTTTCATGTGGCGCACGGCTTTACAACGTGACGCATCTGCCTAGATGCGTCACATTGTAAATAAGTCGCAACGCGGCGCATGGTTTACGCCGCTGCTGCGTCACAAAAGTGACGCAACGGCGGCGTAAAAGTGCCGCAAAAGGGGCTTGTAAATCTGCCCCTACATTTTTTGCTAAACTTGTGTCCAATAGACTCCTTCCGCTCCTACCTGACGTGTCCCGCCCAGACCAGACTGGATATGTGCTTGGGCGCTCTACTGCACACAATCTCCGCACATTCCTTGCTATTATGCACAGCGTTAAGCCACAGTTGGCTGCAGTTGCGGCTCTGTTAGACGCCACTAAGTTGTTTGATTAGTTGGAGCGGCCCTTTTTGCCCTGTTTTCTTTCAGGACTGAGTCTAAGCTTGTGGTTCATAAGCCATATTAAGTTATTATACACCTCCCCTGCAGTCGACTTCAGTTAAATGGGACGGTATCGGATCCCTTTCTGGTCATGCGCGGTACCCGGGAGGGTAGCCTCTTTTGCCCAGTTCTCTTCACTATTGTGATGGAGCCGCTCACGACTCGTTTGCAACAACATCACTCCCACTGGGGGCTAAACTTTACAGAGTGTAGAATTTTGATCTCTAAATACGCGGATGATGTTGTGCTTTACATTCGAAACCCTGAAGAAAACCTTGCTTCAATTATGTGGAAGGTCATTAAATTCGTAGGCCTTTCTGGTATACAGATAAATTGGGCAAAATCGATTTTGTTTCCGCTCACCAACACTACCCTGTTGTTTGAGCCTGAGATCCCTCTGCAGTGAGCCGCAGGGCCGGTGCTATATCTGGACATATGCCTCAGCCGTGATGCAGATGAGTTATGGGGGGCCAATTATTGTGTTGACATGCCCTGGCTCGAGGACCGAATCCTGGCATAGAATCGACTTCCATTGTCCATGATGGGGCGATTGCCAATAGCCTAAATAATAGTGCTACCTAAATTTCTATACCTCTTTTATATTATCCAGTTCTTTCTGTTACTACGCTCCAATCTAATATCTCTGACCAGGGCTGGCAAGCAGGCAAGAATTTCCTGGGAAATAATCATGCTGATGCTGCGCCAGGGTGGTCTAAATGCACCGGATATGACGTTATATGCGCTCTGCGCACAAATACAACATCTCTTTACCCAACACGATCTCAGCCACATGCGGAGGTGGAGGCAGACATTTGTCCCCCCTGCTGCTGTCTACCACGGTATATCAGGCCTTCAAGCCTTCGCGCCTGAAGACTGATACTATGAAGTACGTGCGTTGGCCCTGGGATGGTTTGCCCCGCCGTGCTCAGCTTCAGGGAATTTACGCCTATCCATTCCACTGCCACGCAACCCCATTAAGCCTGCTTTGTGAGGTGTCTGCGCTAAAGCAAGAGCACACAGGAGGAATTTGTTCACAATTACTGATCTATACCCTGATGGGCAATTCCTCTCAGCTCTTGCGCTGAATGAATTCCCGTGCCCTACTGCACTCAACATATTGTATCACCAGATTTGTGCCACCTGCCGCAAACCACATGATACATTTCCTGAACCCCCACCTGTGCTACATGATCATGAACTTATGTTAACGAATACTTCCTCCCGCAAGCTGGTCACTAGCTTATACATGATCATGCAGGACAAATCCCCCATCCGTATCCCGTCTGCCCATACTAAGTGGGCTCTGGCCATTGAATCCCCCATTACAGATGAACAATGGTCATATTGTTGTGGGCTCTTTCGCCCAATTATAGACTCAGACTCATCCACTTTAAGTTCCTCCATCAACTATATCGTACACCAATGCAGCTGCAGCGTATGGGCCTATTGATGGAGGCGCGGTGTGTGAGATGTCCGGCGGCCCATGCCTCCTTTCTACACCTTGCCTGAGACTGCCCGGAGGTAGCGGACCATTGGCAGACAGTGTGCCACATTCTCCAGCAGATCACCGGGCACTATGTGTCGCGGACGCAGCTGGTCAGCCTCCTAGGCTACGTTAGGGACATTCCCTGGAACTGCGTCGGCTTATGGCCATGCTCTTGTTGCCTGCAAAGCACTGCGTCGCTAAGCATTGTGGGAGGAGACTTCTGCCCAAGGCTGAGGTGTGGCTGCTGGATGCAACTCACTGCCAGGAGCAGTCATCCAACTACTGGGAATTAATGCCACCAACATCACGCCCGAAAGACATTTGGGATCCACTATTAATGCACCTAAGACGACGAGTCTCGGCCTCCAGAGTGGTAACTCCTCCCTGAGTGTTCTGATTTTGCCTCAGAGAGCCGGGACTCCCATTTCCTCAGAATCAAGCTCGAAACCGAAGCACACGCTTCGGCAACTGCTGGAGCCCGAGCTATATCTGTCCTGTCTTTAATAATTAGACTGAGTGCTAGTGCCATGGGGATATTTCATGATTTGATATTTATGACATGATGACATTATTGCTGGAATGTACTGCCGAAATGTGTCTTCCCTTTCTCATTCCCCTTTTCCCTCCTTACCTCGCTCCTCTCCTGTTAATTGACTTGAGCCTTGGCCCAATTGTTGTGCATTTTAAATGCCAATAAACACGTTTAAAAAAAGAAGAAAAGAAAATGTCTAAAAACTGGATTGTACGAACCTAATTATTTCAGAGGTGTGTGTGTGTTTGGAAATGCACAAATGATGACAATATTTGATCAACATTCTCATATATGAAACACTTAGATAAATGATTTTTGCTGTATGCAAATGAAGGGAAAATTCCCTTTGTCTTGTAATTGATTTGTTGTCTATAAAATGTAAAGGAAGCAAGGTAATCGCTGTTATGTGGGAAAAATGATAGGCCATTATAAGCAAAATGCTAAGAGGCAGCGACATATACAAAAGATGTCAAGAATTTCTCAAGATTGAAACCACTAGAGCAAATGACAATGTTATATGTTAAGAGTGTGGTGCCTGATTAACCTTGAACCGCCAATATCAATGTACTCTTTGCATTGCAACACTTATCCAATGTTTTTTTGTTGGAAACTTGAAAGAAAATTAATAACATTTTTGAAAAAATTCTCACGCAAAGTTATTGTATAAAGTGTTTGTTGATTTATGATAGTTATTGCCTTGAAGAAAATCTAAAGCTTCCAAAGGAATTAAATGCGGTTGTATGTCTGGCCATTGTTCTGGCCTATGCTCGTGGTCCCAGATACTGGTGTGCAAACCAAAGGGACAGAAGATTCTCAGCATCAAGCCTTACGTTTTAAATAATGTAACAACTGCTCTGTGTCCAAACCCTGCCCGTGACCTCTTTTTGGAATCACAAAAACATTTTTTTTTAAATTTTCAGCTGCGAGGCGGCCCTAAAAACACGTGTCAACAAACTTCAGCTTACAGTAGAGCCAAGGGATGACTAGGTTTACAGAGGCACCATAAAAGGGTCCTCACTCACTCACTCACTCTCTCATTGACTCACTCGCAAATGCAATGTTCACGGGTCTGAGCGCAAGATCACAGGTTACATCACTCGCACCATCCGGTGCAGGGCTTTATATCATTGTAAAAATGCTAAAAATAATTTCGGCTTTTTACCGGATTCCCTTTTCCACGAGGATTTCCAGAGACTTCTGTTCCAGCCTGTTTGCCTTTCTGCTCGCCCTTCACCGTTCGCGACACCCGCTTCGCGGGTGCCGCTCAATTGCTCCCCAAGGCTGTTCCCCGCTGGTGTGAGCGGCTCTGCAGTCGGCAGAGAACACACGCGCTCCCAGTTGAGGAGGGACAGGTGAGAGCAACAAAGTGCGAGTTAGCGCGTTGAGACTACCGGGGGACTGCGAGGACCAGCAGCCTCAGCTCTACACAGCTGGTGCCTCTTCCCCCGGCGGCCACGCCCCCAGCCTCCAGAAAACATTAAACGCGGTCAACACCGGCTGAGTGGGTGCTTTTTACCGGATTCCCTTTTCCACAAGGATTGCCAGAGACTTCTGTTCCAGCCTGTTTGCCTTTCTGCTCGCCCTTCACCGTTCGCGACACCCGCTTCGCGGGTGCCGCTCAATTGCTCCCCAAGGCTGTTCCCCGCTGGTGTGAGCGGCTCTGCAGTCGGCAGAGAACACACGCGCTCCCAGTTGAGGAGGGACAGGTGAGAGCAACAAAGTGCGAGTTAGCGCGTTGAGACTACCGGGGGACTGCGAGGACCAGCAGCCTCAGCTCTACACAGCTGGTGCCTCTTCCCCCGGCGGCCACGCCCCCAGCCTCCAGCAAACATTAAACGTGGTCAACACCGGCTGAGTGGGTGCTTTTTACCGGATTCCCTTTTCCACGAGGATTGCCAGAGACTTCTGTTCCAGCCTGTTTGCCTTTCTGCTCGCCCTTCACCGTTCGCGACACCCGCTTCGCGGGTGCCGCTCAATTGCTCCCCAAGGCTGTTCCCCGCTGGTGTGAGCGGCTCTGCAGTCGGCAGGGAACACACGCGCTCCCAGTTGAGGAGGGACAGGTGAGAGCAACAAAGTGCGAGTTAGCGCGTTGAGACTACCGGGGGACTGCGAGGACCAGCAGCCTCAGCTCTACACAGCTGGTGCCTCTTCCCCCGGCGGCCACGCCCCCAGCCTCCAGCAAACATTAAACGCGGTCAACACCGGCTGAGTGGGTGCTTTTTACCGGATTCCCTTTTCCACGAGGATTGCCAGAGACTTCTGTTCCAGCCTGTTTGCCTTTCTGCTCGCCCTTCACCGTTCGCGACACCCGCTTCGCGAGTGCCGCTCAATTGCTCCCCAAGGCTGTTCCCCGCTGGTGTGAGCGGCTCTGCAGTTGGCAGAGAACACACGCGCTCCCAGTTGAGGAGGGACAGGTGAGAGCAACAAAGTGCGAGTTAGCGCGTTGAGACTACGTGGGGACTGCGAGGACCAGCAGCCTCAGCTCTACACAGCTGGTGCCTCTTCCCCCGGCGGCCACGCCCCCAGCCTCCAGCAAACATTAAACGCGGTCAACACCGGCTGAGTGGGTGCTTTTTACCGGATTCCCTTTTCCACGAGGATTGCCAGAGACTTCTGTTCCAGCCTGTTTGCCTTTCTGCTCGCCCTTCACCGTTCGCGACACCCGCTTCGCGGGTGCCGCTCAATTGCTCCCCAAGGCTGTTCCCCGCTGGTGTGAGCGGCTCTGCAGTCGGCAGGGAACACACGCGCTCCCAGTTAAGGAGGGACAGGTGAGAGCAACAAAGTGCGAGTTAGCGCGTTGAGACTACCGGGGGACTGCGAGGACCAGCAGCCTCAGCTCTACACAGCTGGTGCCTCTTCCCCCGGCGGCCACGCCCCCAGCCTCCTCGTAAATTACTGGCTTGGTCACTACCGCACCGCGGGACGCGCGCGGGACGCAGCACCGGGGCGAAGACCGGGCAAAGAGCGGGCCGTTTGAGGCCGTTAGAGTACGTAAGAGTCCGGTCCGGGCCCTGTCTCTTTGCCTGCCACATCAAGGCCATTGAAACACCAGTAAAATGAGTACTAGGGAAACTAGGAGTAAAACATCTTCCCTAGCTGCGGCCGGAACTGTCAAAGGCCCCATTGACACCTATTTTGCTAAAGCGGGTTCTCTCCTGATTGAGGAAATCGAGGTCCTGGAGCGAAGAATCTCCCAAGAAATAGACTGGGTAAGGAGATCTTCAATAGGCCCAATGGCCCAAGCTAGAACCCCAGAAGATAGACCTGGTTTACCAACTATCTGTAGCATTGACCAGGCAACAGGTCCACTTCCAGGTACCTCAACTACTAACCCAGAGTTCACCATTGAGGTCCCGAGTGACTTTGAGGATATGAGCCTTATGGCCTTACCTAACACCCAAATCCCTCAACCCATATCAATAGAGAATACTGAGGCAGCCAAAGTCACAGAACCTAATAAAGATTGCAATAGGGGGGCTAGAGAAGGGGCTATACAAAAAAAGAAGCAGGGCCAACAAAACAAAGAAGATAATAGGATCAAATCTCCCAAACCCAAACAAGCTAGAGGTAAAGGGGGGATAGGAGCTACCCCTGCCTCTAGGCTGGAGAGGCTGGGAAGGTTAACCACCCCTAGAACTGCCAACCCAACTTCACCACCACAGCCCACTAACAACGCGCCAGTAGATATCACCTCCGATGACATTACATTGGAGGACATAGGCACACTTCTCAAGGCCCTATTGAGTCCCCTTGAGGCTAGACTGATCAAGATCGAAGCTAGACTAGTTATCATCGAAAAGGCAACTGTCCAACTTGCCGACTCAAGGAAAATCGATAATAGTGGGACAAAAATAGTAAAAGAGGGATTGGGACCAAAACCCACTAAGGGCAATGGACCTCCTATAGTAACAAACAATAAGCTCTCACCCGCAAACCCTAAACCCTCACAATCCATGCCAAATAATACTCCGCAACCACCAGAGGCCAACAAGGCCCCTATCCCAAAACAACAAACAGTAACTGCCACTCCAAAAATAATCCCCCCACCAAAAGACAATGCTCTGCCTTCGACTAACATTAGGGGCGATTCACCACTCACTGGAGAGAAATCAAACACTAATCGTAGACCAAAGCCTATAAACCTTCCCCCAGAAGCAGCACCTTACACCCTAGTACTGGCGGGGGTCCCGGAATTAAACTCTCTCACATTTGAATCCACTACCTCACTGAAGAATAAAGTTATTAACTGGCTCTCTGTAAATAGACCACTCCCGAGAGGAACAACCAGTGATATCTCCATGGCTAGGAGGGCAACGTGGGTGGGCTACACTAGGAAATCCATCAGGGGAGACTGCATTCTGGTCACTTTTAGAGACCCGAATACAGCCGCGTACATTTGCACCTGGGCTTCTGATGAGGATTTTGGTAGTATCATTCAACCACTTCCTCTTTCATTTTTCTATCCCTCAAATTTTTACAACTCAGAGGACTACAGATGGGGGCACCACCAAGAGCTGTTGGAGGGTTGGGAAAACTGCCCTAGGGAGAGAATTGTCCACCCACAACACAGGGGAAGACCAATAGAGCAGTTCCCTTTATACGGGGATGAGGCTGGCTGGGAAACTGTTACAAGAAGGAGGGGGGGTGGCTACAGGAGAGGAATCCCTGGGCCACACAGAACACATTATCCTGCCAATCCATCTACCCACAATAGATACAGTAGTCTAGAAATGGTAGATTGACAGGTGGCTGAAGAGGGGAGTGTCCTACAAGTATCTCCCACGATTGAGACTAACACACCCCCAGCTCCAGATATATATCCTAAGGCATCCAGTACAGTCGAACTTAGTCAAGTCCCAAGCAGGACGTATCCTACTCTATCCCCTGCCAACAAGCCCATGGGCATGAATCACTCCCTCATAAGCCAACCGGTGCCCATTGAGCTTACCCCCAACAACTCTGCTTCTTCAGGCCTAGCCACTACCCAATTGTCACATATTACAGTGATCTCTGGGAACGTGGAAGGCCTTGCCAGCAAAATAGATTGCACAGAGTGGGGTTCTTACATCAGCTCCAAAAACATACTCCTTTTTCAAGAGACTTGGGCACGTGAGGAAATATCATTCCCGGGCTTTGCCTCTTTCTTCAAAGCCGCTAAATGGGGGGGAAGGGGTAGGCCGTCAGGGGGACTTACGACATGGGTAGCCACGGATTTAGGTTGTCAAGCTTCCTATCTAGAGACCGCCTCCGATGACTTATTGGCTGTTCTACTTGAGTGGCCAGACTCCACGAAGTTGCTAGTCATCAACATTTATTCAAGGCCGGTACCAATGCACAAAGAATCTGGGACTATAGATGAGTTAGCTGGGCTCTTAGAAGGCATTCCATGCGAACTCGCATGCCTGGTAGGAGGTGATTTTAATTCTCATTACGAACCACTGCCTGGACTACGTGATGGTCCTTCCCACGAGGAAGACTCATGTTGGTTTGTCCCAGAGACAGTGGCACCACCCCCAAGGGCCTGGACTCCTTTGGCCTTGCAGATAACTGCCCTCACTCTTAACCTAGGTCTAAGGGCGTGCAATGGCCGTTGCAAATCAGATATACCCAGTATCCATACCTATAACAAAACAGGTAGTGAATCTAGACTGGATTACATCATGGTTAAACTGTTTATGTGCTCAGCAATAGTTGATTTCAAAGTCACGGAAAGAACGGATAGTGACCATAATGCCTTGGAATTTACTTATTCCCTGCCTGGGGGGGAGGTCACTTCCCACGGACCGGATAAAGATAAGGCGGGCCTCCTACTGGAAAACAATCGGAGGAAAGTCAAGTGGGAGAAATTGGCCAACAGTCCAGATAAAATACCCCGGCTATACGAAAGGATTATTCCATTTCTGGAGAACGCCTTTCAGCTAGGAAACGAGGTCTCAGATGATGCCAGCAGAGGAAAGCTTGCACAAATACACGCAGACATCATCAACACCTTAGAGCAGGATCTGTTCTCATCCTCAGGGAATAGGAAAGGCCCTACGCCCAAGACGTCCTGGTACAATGCCGCTTGTAGGGAAGCCAAGGCCCTCTTGTTACTTGCCATAAAGGGACACCTTAACAATGAAGAAATCCGTGTCAGGAGAAGATCGTATAAAATCCTCCTGGTGAATGCGCGGGCGGAATGGGACCACGATTATTGGGAAAATCTTACTAAAACACTAACAAACAGAGATTCCCGAAAATTCTGGCGCATAGTCGCGAATGGCACGGAGGATTTATCCTCCGCAATAGAGCCTAACATAGCCCCCTTGGTATGGCAGTGTCACTTCGAGGCGCTGTATGCGGAAGGAGGGGGGGATCAAAACAGCGATGGTATCATAAACACATCCAGTCCTACAGGGGTTACTTTTACTGAAAAAGAGGTGAGGGAGGCCATTAAAAACTTAGCCGCAGGAAAAGCACCGGGTCTTGACGGGGTGCCAGGGGACTTGTTTAAGCAGGAACCGGGGATATGGACACCATACCTTACATTGATATTCAATGCTATTCTGGGGGGAATGGAGGTGCCCGATACTTGGAGGGGAGCAGAGGTGGTCCCAATTTATAAAAAGGGATCCCCCCTGCTTCCCGCCAACTACCGCCCCATCAGTCTCATCGACATATCCCAAAAACTCTTCGGTAGACTGATTCTGAATAGACTCCAGGCCTGGACAGAAGAGATGAACATCCTGTCCCCTTATCAGGCAGGATTTAGGCAGGGTGTATCGACCACAGACCAAATTTTTAGGCTAAACCTCCTTTATTGGAGAACAGCTGTAATCGAGGGTGGCACTTTATACACTATTTTTGTAGACTTACGTGCCGCCTTTGATTTGGTACCCAGAGCAAGGCTGTGGAGAGTCATGGAAGAGCTGAACGTCCCTGGTGATATTTTGGCAATCCTGATGAGACTTCATCATAACAACTATGCCCGCGTAAGGTGTGGCAAAGGTGGCAAGCTAACCGAAAGGTTCCCCGTTCGCAGAGGGGTGAGACAGGGTTGTGTGCTTGCACCGACCCTGTTCTGCCTCTTTGTGAACGGGGTTGTTGCCCACCTTAACAGGATTGCCAATACTGATGCCCCAAAGTTGACAGGTAGCAGGGTGCCTGCAATTATGTTTGCAGACGACACCCTGCTGCTGTCTAAATCCCCTATGGGGATCCAACGCATCTTGGATGGCTTTTTAGAGTTCTGCTCTGAACGAGGATTGGAAATCAACCCACAAAAAACTAAATATATGATTTTGAATCCCAACCCCCATAATCGAGCCCCACCCAGGATAGGCACAGTCCAACTAGAACGTGTGCATAATATCGAATACTTGGGGATTACCTTAAATGAACATCTAACGTGGACGTCTCACCAGACTAAAGTGACCATCAAACTGGCTCAGTTGGCGGGTGGCACCATGCGTCTGGCGAACAAATCCTTTTATCGCCCACTAACCCCAATCATGCATATTTACAAAACTCAAGCCCGGGCGGGTGTCACATATGGGGGTGAGCTGTGGGGTCACTCTCAACTCCCTAAGTTACAGTCAATCGAAAACAAATTCCTGAGACAGGTCGTTGCCCTTCCCCAGAGTACTCCTCTACTCCCCCTCAGATTAGACCTGGGAATTCGACCAATAACAGAGGAGCTGGGACTCAAACCCCTAACTTTCTGGAGGCGTTTGTGGTGTAGCCCAGACCTTATAAACTACAGAGAGGAACTACAGGAATTCCTGGAGCTACGGAATGCCAAGAGGATCCCGTGGATGATCTACGTCAAGGGAATGCTAGAGGAGATGGGCTACCCGAAACTATGGACAGATCCTTCAAACTCTTGTGTAAAGACTCCAAAAAAGGTACTCGTGAGAGCATATTACGAACTGATGCTCACAAGAGCCATTGATGCCACTCGAGAAGGATCCTTGACACACTTGTTCCTAAAAGCGAAAGACTCTTACTGTCTTGAAAGTACTTTAGACGCTATTTCTCCTGTACTAACGAGAAAACTATTTTTACAATGGAGATACGGATGCCTTCCCCTAGCATCATTTACAGCGTCATGGCAATCTCGCTCCACCGTAGAAACTTGCCCAATGTGTGCTCATCCGAAGGAGGACGATGTTCATGCTGTCTTCTTCTGTAAGGGCTATGAGAGGAGTAGGAAATACTGGTTAGTCCCGTTACTCAGGAACTTGGGTTTTAGATCTTTTCAACCTGCTTATAGAGTTTTAAAGACAGACCTCTCTCCCACTGTAGTTTTTGCCCTATCGAAATTTTTGACCTCTATGTGGTTCACTCGAAGCAGATTGATGAAAAGACTTGTATAAAAAACCCCTCGAAAGATATATACCGTTTTACCCCACCCCTTGTTTTAAAAAGAAAAAAAGTCTTAATTATTGGATCACATCGTGTTTAATTGGTTTTAAGTTTGTATAAATGCTATGCATCTTTTATGATCTGTGATCGAAATAAAGATTTTTGAAATGAAATGAATTTCTTAAGGATCCAGAACTCTGTTAAGCTTCACTGTATTGAGAACTGGGTTTTGGATATGTGTTCTTAAGCAAAACTATAAAAAATCTCTGTACAAAATACGAGTCTCTTTCTAATGGAGAACATCCTCTTGACTTGAGCTATACATCTGGTTACATATATATGTGTGCAAATCCAGAGAGCCTTGATGGACGTCCAACAGCTCCTTTTGAACACAATATCATTGGTCCAGATGGTCAATCTTGGGCTTAAAGCAATTGAAAAATAATTGTCCAGTTACTCCATTAGACAGCAAATGGAGTGGCCCGAGCTAGAGCAGATCCAGTCTGATTACTCATCTTGTGTCCATTTTAGCACAATCTGAGGCATAAATATGTGATGAACATACAGAAATCCAAGAATTCTTTACACTTAGGAGAACTTCTGTCAAAGGTATGCTCGGTCAGACCCACCAAAGGAGGATCCAAGGTACCCCGTTGAAGTACTGCCAAAGATGAAGGAAGAGAGGAATTCCTAGTTAAGGCTTGAACCTGGGTCATCAAGGAGTTCACAGCAGCCAGCAATTCCTGTACTTGATCTATGATGACAACATTTATTTGATGTTCTTGGTGTTGAAATCTATCAGGTCTTTCCATGGCACGTCTCTGGGTGGCAGTAGGGTGATTGATGGAACAGAAGCAGGATGAATAACAGCAGCACAGGAGCTACACAGAACGGGCAACAGCAAGTCCGAAATGCAACAAGCCGTGCAGTGAACTGAACCACTTATACCCAAAAAAACAAGAAGTAAAACTTGAGACCTGGAAATGTTACAACTCCATCTTGGAATGGTAACATATATTATCAGTAAGTAGTCAAAGTAGGTTTATCCCAAACATAAAGGTAGCAAGGGATTCTGACTACATCTAACCTCATTAATTAGGAGTCACTCGCTTAATGCGAACACATATTTCAAGCCCGAATGGCAGACGCTAATGCGCAGTGCATCCCGACGCGGAGTCACGACACTGCATCAAACACGCTCACGCTCTTCACATCCAGTGGAATCAAGAGAAACCCTGTTTGTGCACCAAAGCTGAAACTTCACAGCTGGCAAGGCAGAACATGGTACAAACGGCAAGTTGGGTGAGTACAGTAAGACACGCAGGCACACACGCCCAAGCATAACAGCAGCATTCAGGTCAATCTAAGGTGAGAGCCCCCGTTGTCCACAAAACTCAATAACTGAGGAAACTCCAGCAGCTGCCAATGCTCATCCCCATATACCACGCCTGGTAAGGCTGCATCTGGACCACTGGACCCACCTCGGGGGCCTACCCTGGAGTAGTCTGTCCTGACCCAGAGGGCTTCTTCGTGAGTACTTCGCCCAGCTCTTGAGGCTGCCTGTCACACATTTTGCCCAGTCCTGGATACCACTTCTTAGGTATTGTATGTTTCTGAAGGCCACATCTGGCATACTGTGTCAGTTTCTGGAGGCCACACACTCTGGTCATGGTCTCAAGTTCTGCAGTCCACATGTGGAGTTATATGTAGGTCTGTGAGCTTTTCTTTCCTGCTGCCTAAGTTTTGAAAAGCTCCCAACTTTCGCCTTCAGAAACTTTGCAAACATTTCCGGATTTCCTTCTCCTGTGCAACATTTCTTCTCTGCAATTCTCATGTATGCAAGCGAATTTTCATGCTAATAGAAAACAGACATGCTCAGCATGAACGGCTGAGTGTGATTTACACAATTCCCTAGTTGCATCATAATTTCATACATGAAAAGGCACATAGTATTTTTCGGTCATGAGTGTATATTGTGCAGAGTTTCTCTATGTACAATGGCACTTAGGAGGTGAACACCTGTTTTCAACAAAATATGTCTCCAGTGAAAATATTTTTCAAGGTTAAGTCAATCAATCAATATTCTTATAAAGCGCGACTACTCAATCGTGAGGGTCTCAAGGTGCTGGGTGGGGTGGGGTGGACTAGATCTGCAGTTCAGTCAAAGAGCCAGATCTTGAGATCCTTACCGAATTGAGGCAGTGACAGTGATTGCCTGAGGTGCAGAGGCAGGGAGTTCCAGGTATTCGTAGGGAAACAGGAGAAGGATCTTCCTCCAGCCATGATGTTGCAGATTCATGGGATGGTGGCCAGGGCCAGTTGGAAGGAGTGGAGATGTCTGGTGAGACTGTAGAAGGAGAGGCGGAGTTTGTGGTATGCAGGTCCAACGTTGTGGAGGACTTTGTAGACGTGCGTGAGAAGCTTGAAGGTGATTCTCTTGTTGACAGGTAGTCAGTGGAGGTCTCTCAGGTGGCAAGTGATGTGGTTGCGGCGTGGAATGTTCAGGGTGAGTCTGGCAGAGGTGTTCTGGACGGTCTGCAGTTTTTTGGGGAGTTTCTGGGTGGTTCCGGCATAAAGGGCGTTGCTGTAGTCGAGTCTGCTGCTGATGAGTGCATGGGTGACCGTTTTCCTGGACTTGGTGGGGATCCACTTGAAGATCTTATGAAGGAGGCAGAGCATGTGGAAGCAGGATGAGACGGTGTTAATTTAGCGGTTCATTGAGAGCGAGGAGTCCAGGAGTAAGGATAAGTGTGAGGTAAAATGTTGCAACAGTCATGATTTTCACATGTAAGCCTTGAAACAAAAAATGTTGCAAACTGTAAGAATTTGCCACCTATTTCAAGGGCCTAAGCATAAGTTTAACAAATCCCTTTGCAACTGCTCACACCCCTAATTCTGTGACCACATCTCAGTGGCATCGCAACTGTGTCGCAAGACTCTAATGCAAACAAGGAAAATGATCGCCAATACCATCTGATTGGACAGTAAAAGACAGTCATAGTTGGGGTACTGTGGACCCCTCAATCCCCTGGGCCCTGGTGCCATTGCATATGCTACATCTATGATCACTAAGTCTATGTCATCTGTAAATCTCTTACCTGGAATTTTGTTTCCATTTGCATAGGTCTCGCCTTGAGTGTTGAGTCCAGTTCTGGAGGTCTCACTTGTATTATTTTACCTAGTTCTGGAGGCTTTACCTGCATCTTTATGTCTACTGGTGGAGGCCATATCTGGAGTGTTGTGTACAATTTTGGAGGCCTCATCTCCAGTATTGTGACCAGTTCTGAGGTCTACATCAGAAGTTTTGTATATATTTCCGAAGGACTTTGTCCGCAGAATTGTGACAAGTTTTGAGTGCTACATCTGGATTCATTCATCCAGTTCTGTAGGCTATCTCTGGATTATTGTGGATGTATGACGGAACAACGCTAGTTATTAGAACGCGTGCCATTACATCGCGGTCGTTACAACGACTGCGATGCTACAACGCTATGCCATTACAACGCAAGTCTTTACATCGACTTGCGCTAGATGGCGTGCTAACATCAGAAAAGTGTAATTTACTATTCCAACTCCAGTCCACTTAACAGTAGGGAAGGTGTTGGGATAGTAAACTACACTATTTGTAATGTTAGCACGCCATCTAGCGCAAGTCAATGTAAAGACTTGCGTTGTAATGGCATAGCGTGGTTACATCACGGTCGTTGTGACGACCGCGTTGTAACAGCATTGTGGTGTAGTGACCGCGTTGTTAACGATGTTTCCCATTATTGTGATCGATTCTATTGGGCACATCTGGAGTATTGTGACTAATTCAAAGGGCACTATCTTGAGTAGTGTGTTCAGTTCTGGCGGCATTGTCTTCGGGTATCCCAGGTCTGAAGGCCTCAGCTATAATATTATGCCTGTTCATGGAGACCTCAACTGCAACATTCGGCCTATTTCTGGAGGCCACAGGTGGAATATTGTGTGCAGTTCCTGAGACCTCATCTGCAGTACTGTGATCCGTTCTGAGGGCTACATCTAGAGTATTGTGTACAGTTCTGGAGGCCTCATCTTCAGTATTGTAGCCACTTCTGAGGGCTACATCGAAAGTACTGTGCCTATTTCTCGGAAGCCTTATCTGGAATACTGTGATCAGTTCTCGGGGCACCATCTGGAGTATTGTGTTTAGTTCTGTAGGCATTATGTGAAGTATTGTGATCAATTCTAACGACACCATCTAGAGTGTTGTGTCTAGTTCTGAACAGTTCTGAAGGATACATCAAGAGTATTGTGTCCAACTCTGGAGGCCTCATCTGGAGAATTGTGAAAATTCCAAGAGGAGTTGTCAGGAGTATTTTTTCCTGTTCTAAGGGCTTCATCTGGAGTATTGTGTCTCTTTCTGGAAAGCCCATCGGAATATTATGACCGGTTCTACAGGCACCATCTGGAGTATTGTGTTAATTTCTGGAGGCATTATCTGGAGCATTGAGACAAGTGCCAAGGGTACTATCTGGAGTATTGTGAAAACTTCCAAGGGTGTCATCAAGGGTATTGTGGCCTGTTCTGAGGGCTACATCTGGAGTATTGTGTCCAGTTTTGCAAATCTCATCTGGAGTATTGTGACCAGTTCTACGGGCACCATCTGGACTATTGTCTTCAGTTCTGGAGGCATTACCTTGAGCATTGCGACCAGTTCTAAGGGCACCATCTGAAGTACTGTGTCCAGTTCTGAGGGCTACATCTGGAATATGAGACCTCATCAAGAGTATTGTGAAAAGTCACAGAGGCCTTATCAGGAGTTCTGTGACCAGTTCGGAGACCTCATCAGGCGTAACATGGTGGGGGGCAAAATGAGAGGGAGAGAGAGAGACACACAAAGGGTACAAGAGAAAGAGGCAGCGCGCCGGAGGGGTAGAGGCGAAAGATTGAAATTAAAGTGCAGGCGCAGAACAAACAAGTGAATCATAAGAGCCACAAACAGCTTTGGAATTTCATTTGGTTTTTCAATTTAGAAGTGACAAGGACAGCTCGGTGGAAAAACAATCAGCGGCCAGGACTGTGCGCACAGAGAGGGAGGGCTGAGTCGCACAGATAGAAGAGAGAGGAAAAAGTGAGCGGTGGAGAATATGGAAGGGTATAAATAGAATAGGACAACCCGAGGCTTGAAACAACCAGAAAGGTTGAGATGTGCACAACTAGAAGAGAGACATCTGAGCAGGGCTCAAGTCCTAAAAAAAGAAGTGGGTGTGACATCATGAAACAAGTTAGGCAGAATGGGTGTGACATCATGAAGCATGGCATTACCACGTGTGACATCACAGGAAGTGGCATCACCACGCGTGACATCACAGGAAGTGGCATCATCGCACGTGATATCACCAGGTGTGATAACACAGGAATTGGCATCACTGCACGTGACATCACATGTGGCATCACAGGAAGTGGCATCACAACCCATGACCTCATCAGATCTTGAGACCTTACATATGTTTAACAGGTCTATCATGAGTACATTAGAGTGCATTACAATATTTAACAAATTAGATTTTGCATTGGGGTTGTGCCAACATTTTGACACAACCCCATCACAAAATATGGGCCTCAACGTATACATTCATTTGTTTTAAACCAAGCCACAAAGAAATTGGCAACAAGGAGAAACGCAGCAGTAAATCCGATCTGCCTAATTGGTTGCAATGTCTGTATTTTAAAATATCTTATGGGGGTTAAGGCACCTTCTGCAGAGATTTTTGTGTGCCAGCCAAATCTCAGGGAATAATAATATTGGTAAGATAAATCTGGAGGATAACGTATTTGCTGGAGAGATCTGTGTTTTGCCTAGTCCTAGTTTTGAATCCATGTAGCATAGAGGGTTAATATGTCTCCTGCAAGGCACATTATGTAACACACAGATGACAGATTTATAGTTAATGGAAATGGGTAAGTGGGTTACTGTTTTAAAGACAGAGATCCTTTTTGTTACTTGCAATTCATAAATTGTAATCCTTCTAATATAGATAGCACAATAAGGAATGAATGACATGTTGCTCCTTTACCTGGTAACCTTCACTGTCTTATGTAGCACATCTTTTATACTGATGTACACATGTACGATTTATTGTCAATGTATAATCTGCACGAGTGATGTGAAGCGCTCTGACACCTGGCATTGGGATGTGCAGTGCTAAAGCGCTATACAAAAAATAAAACAAAATAATGGTATCTAAATTGTTATTTCTGTAAATACTAAGGTGACCAACACTTGTGACATTCTTACAGTGTATTGCATATCTTTCATATACAGGGACTGAATAAAGTAAAAAGCATTTCTCTCAAGTACCTGTGAAATGATAAGATTTGAGTCTTTGTTTGCCCTCCATTGCATCTCAGCATAGCGCCTCGACTCACCGGAGCGTGGCATTTGGGCCCAGGCCCCCTCCACTCTCCTACAACTCTGGCCATGGTGGGAGGATGCGTTGGTTTGCTTCCGGGTTGGCCTGGAGCGGATCGAGACTTAAGGTGAAGGGTGGTTGAGTTATTGTTAGTCTATTTTGCTTAGGTATTTGCACAGTCGGTTGTCCATTAGGTCTCAGGGTACAATGCCTTCTAAGGGTGGTAGAGTGGGCAAGAGGAAGGGACGTGACCAAGACTAAGCCCAGCTGTTGAAAATGGTCCTTGCTAAGTCAGGTGAGGGTGGAGAGCCAGGCAGCTCAGCACCCGAGCTGGAGCTAGAACCAAAGCAGGTAATTGTAGAGCACCCGAGGATGTCTAACATCCCTCCATGGGCTGCCTACCGTCCTGTGAAAAGAAGAGGAGAGAAAAAATCAGTGTAACCCTCCCCCCAGGATGTTGTGGGCTCCATGGGTTCAGAGGCCGCAGTAGTTGTAGGGTCTGAGAGCAACTCATTGGTAACTGAGGGCACCATGCTGGACACCACACCCTGCCCTTGCCCCCCACTGCCCCCACCGCACCCACTGGCTCATAGCAGGCAATGTCAGGTTCCAATAAGGTCCTCTCTGTACTAGCCGATATTAGACCGTCATTAAAGCTGCTTTCAGCGCAGAAAGACAGCGCTCTTCCAGGACAACTTGAAGTAGTCTCTTGCTCGCAGTCACAGGGGTCACTTGAGGGCCTGCCTGTTGAGTCATCACATCCAGCAACATAGGCTCCAGTCTCTTGCTCTCAGTTACTAGGGGTGGATTAGGGCCCACCAGTTGGGTAATCGCGTCCAGTGATGCAGGCTGGCTCCGGAGAAGGGTCGGGAGGGAGGCGGTCAGGGGCTCTGGCTGATCCTACAACTGGGGAGCTTTTCTCAGTTGTATCTGTACTGCCTCAATTGGCGAGTACTGCAGCTGGGTCTCAGGGATAATACGCGCTACTGCCCCCTGGGTCCCTTCGCCTATAGATTTGTCCACCATCACTGATTTACAGAGACAGGTTGAGTCCATTGCGAAAGTGTGCGATGGGTGAAGGTCGGACCCCGCTGCCCAAAGATGCTCCGTCCATCACCACCCCCTTTTGTACTGCTTTTGGCCACCATAAGTGTGGCAGGGTATGCTCAGACGTGAGTCCCTTGCTCACTTTGCCACTGGATTCAAGCAAGCCGGGCTGAAGACGTCTGGAATGCCAGAAACCGGTCCTCGGAAGCTTGTTTCCGGTCTAGGGAAGACATAGCTTGGCAGTTCGGGCTTCCCATGAGGCACAGGGTCAGACTGATTTGCATATAGCCATGTCTGAACTGGGGTGGCAGGGTGGACTAAAGAACGGTGATGGATTAAACCCAGATCTTTTGACTGGGTGTGAGTGTTTGATTGATTCAGATGCTCCGTTCATCACCACCCCCTTTTGTACCGCCCAAAGAGAGGGAGCAGGGTGCCCATCGGTAAGCAAGGATCCTGCCATGGGTGCATGAGGTTAAGGCAACGTGGGTGCTGCCAAGGATCTCGGTCCTGTGCGCAAAGCGATGGGTGGGCAAGATGCTTTACTCTCTAAGCCAGGGAAGTTAGCATTGTATGTTCCTGTTGAGATGCAGAAGAAAATGTGGAGGCGTGAATTTGGTGACATCTTCTTGTTGATTAGGCCCAAAAGACGGGAGGGCGAGGCGACAGAAAAGGAGGGGAAGGATGGCTCACTGGAGGAGAAGAAGCATACGGTTGAGGAATCTATCACTAATTGGCTGTTTGGTTGGAATGTTTTTATGACTGCTTTGCTGGAAAAGAAACTCGAGGTAGCCTCGACCATGATATTTTATCTGAACAAGATACTTATAGTGCATCACATGCATGGTGGGACAGCTTAGTTGGATTACAATAGAGACTTTAGATGGGCTAAGGTGGAGGATCCTCATATTGGATGGGACCAAACACAGGTCAATGTAAGGCTGGAGAGTGTAAACAACAAGACATCCCTTAAACAGCCTTTTCGTAACCGATGGGGTGCATGTGACAGAAAGGGGTCCTGTTGGGCATTCAGTAGGAAGCTGTGCACTCGCCCAGGGGGCTTTGAAAATTCAAGCATGTTTGTTCATTTTGTGGGGACCCCTCCCATCCTGAATTCAAATGCATTAACTAATCTAAAGAGAAAAGAAAGGATTCCACTAAGCCATCCAATCAGGAAGGCCTTATCCAGCCCGGTTCGGATTGAGAAACTACTCCCTTGGCTTAATTTGTACCCTAACAAGAAGGCGGCTCAGTTATTATATCAGGGTTTTTCCAGTGTCTTTCGCATACCAACATACCAGTTCCACATTGCAAGAATCTGTTGTCTGTGCATGCTCACCCAGGGGTGGTGGCACAGAAGTTGGAGAAGAAGGACTAATTAGGCAGGATAGTGGTTCCTTTCACTGAGACCCCATTTTTAATTGTGTTTGTTCTCTGCTGAGTGTGGTACCGAAGAAAGACCTCTGTCAGTTCAGGCTTATCCATAACCTCTCAGCACCCAAGAGGTTATCTGTAAGTGACGCAATCAGTACTGAACTGTGCTCAGTGACTTACTCATCGTTTGACATGGCATTGGCTAAGTTGTGCAAGCTGAGCCCTGCGGCATTCTTGGCAAAGACAGACATTTGAGTCTGCATTTAGGCTTCTTCCTGATCGTTCTAATGATTACCACTTGCTTGGTTTTCAATATGGTGCTCTTTGTTTTTATGGCAAATGTATGCCCATGGGCTGTGCAGTTTTTTGTGACTACTTTGAACAGTTCAGCTCAATGTTACAGTGGTTGTTTACCTACAAAATTGGTTACCTTGACATCATACATTACCTTGATGATTTCCTTATCATGGGTTCTCCGGCCTAAGGGAACAGTTATAGGTCAGTGGCTGGGTCAATATTGCGCAACACCACTTTCTTCTATCTTGTCTCAAATCAATGGCTCTAGGGAACAGGGGAAAAACGGCCACTAACGTCCCCACGGTTACTCTGTAAACAGAGCATACAAGAAAAAAGATATTGTCCCCGAGCACAGTTCAACAAGTAACAGTGTATTGCAAAGAAAAAGAAAGACCAAATCCAGAGTTCACTTTTCAGATTCTTTGACAGTCTTTTTTATTTTCTTTTTCTTTTTCTTATTTTTCTTCTTCAAGTGATTAGAAATTCATCTTTCATATTACATATGTACTGTGATGTACAGTGAGCGTAGCCAAAAAACAAAGCCAACACGTGTTTCGTCACGGGAACAGTCTCCCAATGACTTCTTCAGGGCTACAACAAGAAATAGAAATCGAATAAGTATAAATATACAAACAATACTATAAAGTTTATACAATACTAACCAACAACTATTCAAGTTCACAAAACACGTTTTAACGTTACAATGAGTCAAATTGCTTGCTTGGTTTTCAAAATGGTGCTCTTTGTTTTTATGGCAAATGTATGCCCATGGGCTGTGCAGTTTTTTGTGACTACTTTGAACAGTTCAGCTCAATGTTACAGTGGTTGTTTACCTACAAAATTGGTTACCTTGACATCATACATTACCTTGATGATTTCCTTATCATGGGTTCTCCGGCCTAAGGGGACAGTAGTTGGGCTCTTGGGGAGTTGATTTCCTTATTCGGAGATTTGGGGGTTCCGCTTGCCCTTGACAAGACAGTTGGCCCATCCTCCTGTATGTCTTTCTTGGGTATTGAGATTGACACCATTGCCGGGGAACACAGACAGCCTCTTGACAAAGTCCCGGCCTCCACCCAGGCTATTGATTTCACTCTCACTAGTACAATGGTAACCTTGCATCAACTTAAGGTTCTGGTGGGTCAACTCAGTTTTGCTCTTTGCATTATTCCCATGATGCGCCTCTTTACCAGGTCAATAGCCATCAGTGGCTGGCCTCACGCAGAAGCACCATCATACTAGACTTCAGGCTGAGGTAAAGGAGGATTTAAGGATCTGGCGAGAATGTTTGCATCACTTTCATGGGTCTGTAGTATGTCCAACCCCACCTATAACTTGCAAGACTTTAGACGTGTTTAGTGAAGCAGATAGAAGCGTGGGTTTTAGGGCCCTTTTGAGGCAACAATGGTGGAGGGCTGACCGGACTGATGTGTCGCACGAGAGCGGGTTGACTAGGAATGTTGTATTTCAGGAACTGTTGCCCATTGTTGTTGGTCTGCTGTTTTCCAGAACAGAACATTGTGTTTTTGGTCAGTTCCTCTGATGAGGGTGCTTTGTTTTCAGTGGCATTCCATTTTATGGGCCCTTTGGGGTAGGTCAGTTAGTTGGTGCATCAAAAACTGATTTATTGGATGGCCTACTATTGGTTGACACCCAATTACATCTAGACAGACTTACCCTCAAGGTCAGGAAGTCCAAAACTGATCCAGCAAGAAAGGGAGCTATTGTAGATCTCAGGGTAGCCCAGGGGTCTGTTAGTTACCCAGTAGCACGTATGAGGACATACATCTTGGTTCAGCCTAATGTGCGATCTCCCGCAATGTACTTCCATTCTAATGGGGAGTGCCTGTCAAGGTATCAATGTTTGGCAGTGTTACGCAACATTCTCAGCAGTATTGGGATTGACCCGTCCGGTTATTCATCACATTCATTTAGGATTGGGGCAGCGACTTTCACCACAGGGGTGGGTTTGTCCTCAAATAAAGTCAAATGGATTGGCCGGTGGTCATCATCGTGTTTTAAGTGCTACATATGCCCTGAGTTGCTTGGAGTATCTGTACTTTACACCATAATCGCTATGCAATGCCGTTATCTCACTCTAATTTTTACTCTTTTATTAGTATGCCTTCCAATTTAGTGTGAGTGATGAGCCATTCATTTGTGAGACGGGCCACTTACCGTTGCAGCAGCATCATAAATTGAGGCCTGCTGGTTTGGAGGACGTCTTCTTTCGATAGTGAGGAGTTGGGGGCCTCGGATTGCTCAGCTTCACCAGCTGGAGGATGAGACAAAGGGATATGTGGGACTGCAGTTCCCGAACTGGATCATTGTACACAGTAGCAGTAATAACTTGGTTAAGCTGGGGCACACGGCAGTAAGGGTGGCTCTTTTAAGTGAATTTAACTGGTTGGGTGAGGCTTTTCCTTAGGTGATCATAGCTTGGTCTCACATGATCCCGCGTCACAAGTGGGGTCCAAATGTTAGATCAAGGGCTCTGAATGTTTGAGTCCGGTACCTCAATGCTGAAATGGCCAAGCTGTGCCCTGGGCTGGGAACGGCTGTGGAACATACCGCACAAGTTGATCAGGTGTCACCAAATGTTTCACAGAGATGGGATTCACTTGTCTGACTTACGTACTGACTTATTTATTGACGGCATCTAGGCCTTTACTGAAAAATATTTCTTTTTGGTGGGGAGGGTGAAGGGCCGGTTGGCCCTGGTCAACCTTGTGGCGGAAAAGTGAACCCCAAGATCGCTATACAATAGCGGTGTGAGATCTCTAACTCATTTCATAGGACAGCACTGAGAAGGGGGGCAGCACTCTGAATCCCGATGAAGAATGGGGTAAAGGCACACATTTAGACAGTGTAGGGCATGGGGCAGCAGCCCCTGGTCACAAGAGCTCTGCAGACAGCCTGGTGTGGGAGGGGTGAGCCCCTGGCGTTGCAGACAAGGATTTAAGGAGTGGGGACCCCTCCTCCGGGATGCAGGTGGAGTCCACCTGTGTGGTTCTCCTTGCGATGAAGGTTGACTGAACCTTAGTGTTGGATGGTAAAGTAATGGGGGCTCCGCCATGACTGTTTAATTTCAATATTTTTAGCATGACATTGTCAGATTGTATCGATTTGCTATTCTATGTACATTCAGTTGTAAATGTGTTTTTCCCTGACACTACTGACAATTTTTCTTACATGTGTGCTGTGTTTAGAAGTAAAGAAAAACTAAAAGAATGTTAAGATGTTGCGTGCCACCAGTTATCTTTACTTAAGGGAATGCGGGGAGGAGCGAACCTTTTTGCATTTGGTGTGGGGCTTCCCATAATTAAAGGCTACTGAGTAGAGGTGACGCTAATAATAGCCCAGGTTACAGGACTGGAGGTCCCCCTGGAGGTCACATGGCACCTCCTGAACATCACCAATGAGGTGACCTGAGCTTAATACCAAAGAATGTGGCTGGTACAGGCAGCGGCACAGGCTAAGCGCAATATTGTGCAAATGTGGGGAGCAATCTCCCCCCACCCCCCATATAGAAGATCGCGAAACTGGTGTGACCAGGGGCGGCTGGTGAGATCTGAAAGTGGTGGGGGCGTAAAATTTGTGTCTGAGTGCACCGCGGCGCGCGCGTGCAGAGAGCGAGCCCAAACAACCTAAGTGGGGGGTGGGGGGAAGGGGGTTATCCCCTGAGAAAATTTTGAAAGAAGATTGGGAAAATGGTGTGTTCTATCCGTCAGACGGATAAAACACACAGTGTACCTCAGCAGAGGTTGCCATCACAAATGAGAAAGGGTATGGGGGGGCTGGATGGGTTACCGGAGCATGGGACGAGTTAAGAAGTTATGGATATGAACTGTGTACCTTCCCTGTGATTCAATTATGTTGGGGAGGAACTGTTCACTGACTACGGGACAAGTCATGCTATGTTAATCACATTATTTATGCATATGTTGTGCTTTTGGCCAAATGATTTACACTACTGTGCATTGTTTACTCTGTCAAAGTACTGAAGATTGAGAACTTGTCAATAAAAGAGTTTTTAAAAAAAAAAGAATGTTAAGATGTCGTGTTTTGACTGTTTTATGTAACAAACATGGTCCTCTTCCCAAAGCAGTTTGTTGTCTGTAATTGACTTGTTGGGTTTGGGATGGGGTCTGGTCTTGTTTGGGGGCTCCACGTCCTGTAGGTATGGGCTCCCGATAGCTTCCAGCCAGGATACTCATTAAAAATACTATTAACCCTTAGCTCCGGCTTTCATTATGGGCAAAGCTCGAATCTGATGAGCTTGATAAGCCCCTTCCCTGCCTGCACGCTGCTTTGCAGAACAAAAGCAGACAATGTATAGGCACTGCTGACAGTGTCCTGGTGTAAAATTACACCGAGGCGAGTTCAGCATATTTCTGTGGATTTCGGGAGAAGTAGGAAAGGAATGCGGCACCCTGCTGAAAGTGGTCAACTTTGCAGCCAGGCAGATGCCGTCTACCCGACAGAAGCGAATATAGGAAAATGGAAAGAGAGAGAATCGGGAAAGAGGGTAAGGCGCGGTGACTGAAAAAGAAAACGAGAGAACGAAATAGTGAGAGAGAGAAGCGAGAGGGAGATGGTGAAAGCAGGAAAAGGAAAGGGGAGAGGTTGCACAGTGGGCAGGCGAGATAAAAAGATGGGAGAGAGCTTAGCCAAGAAAAGATGCATGACTGAGGGAAAAGGAGGCACAAGCCAGAAGTGTAACAAATGCCCTTGCGGATGTATGTCGTTACAACGCATGCTTTTTCCACGCATGCCTTTACAATGCAGGTTTTACAACGCAAGTCATTACAACGACTTGCGTTGGGGGGCGCTGGATAGTGAATAGTTTAATTTACTATTCCAACTCCAGTCCCCGTGGATAGTAGGGAAGGTGTTGGAAAGTAAATTAAACTATTACCTATCCTACAGCGCCCCTCGAATATCCCATAGTCGGACCTACAGGGTGGGGAGCAGAGGAATACAGAGCAGGGATGGGTCTGCCACGTGCACAGGTTAGCAAGCACCATGCGAATACACTTTTCTGGATAGGATGGGGTCTATATGCCGACGCACACAGTACCTAACCCTTAGAGGAGTCAGGAGACGTAAGGGGAGGGATGGGAGTTGGGTGGGACGGGGTCAAGTTATGAGGCGACACTGTAATGATAACGCAAAGTGACCACTGAAGTAATGAACGATAGTTAATTGTTGGATGTACTGTACAACTGAGCAGAATTACTTGTCAAGTAGCCGAAAGTTATAAGAGGAAAAAGAGAAAAGACTGTTTGATGATGATATATATATAACTGTAACATATGACAACTGATGCAGTCATGAATAAAGAGTTTTAAAAAATATATATATATCCTACAGCGCCCCCAGCGCAATTCGTTGTAACTAATTGCGTTGTAAAAGTTGCGTGGTAAAGGTAGTGCGTGGTAAAAGTTGCGTTGTAAACGCTGTTTACCGCGCCTGCAGCCCCTGTGCTGCATCGGGCCCCCAACCTTTCATAGGCCTCTTAGTCCTTTAAGGGACCCTCATTAAACCGAAGACCTATGAATATTTGTGAGATATGTGAGACTTGTGGGCCCCTTGGCAACACTATGCAGCAGCCGTGGTCCATGCAAGTAAGAGCGGTGGGGCCGAGTGGGGGGGCCGAGTGGGTTAAAGGGGCGATTTCGACAGACGATAACGAGGAAAAATTAAATAAATAATGAATTTTCCCTCGTCGTCTGTCGATATCCCCCACCCCCTCTACTCGACCCCACGGCTCTTACCTGCATGGGCCGCGGCTGCTCTGCAGAGGGGCCAATCATTTTATGTTTCAGCACTGGCACAAGCGGAGGGTAGGGGGGCGAATAGAAATATACAGAAGAGAAAGGTTCACACAGTGAGCAGAGAAGGGGGAAAAGAAACGAAGCGAGGGACACGGAAGGGATCAAATGGGTATTTGGGAAACTGTGGTGAATGTGCACAACGGAGAGGGAGCGAGAACCCGAGTGAAATGTATGCAAGAGGAGAAAGCTGAGAGGGAAAGGCACAGAAAGGCGGGAACGCCGGTGAGAGAAGGAGAGAGAAGAAAATTCAGAAAGGTGAATGTAGCGTGGAAGGGACAGGTGAGAGAGCAGAGGTGAAAGAAGGAAAGAGAAAGAAAGTGTCTGTGTGTGTGTGTGTGTGTGTGTGTGTGTGCATGCGTGCTTGCGTGTGCAAGAGAGTGTCTGTGGGGGAGAGAGAAGAGTGAAAGAGAGAGCTGGCTCCAAAGAGACGTTGAGAGGCGACAGAGGGAGACAGTGAGGTGTCTACAGGGGGAGCAGGCAGTAGGGGAGATCATGTTTTTGGACAGACTCATCCTCCGCGCCAGAGGCTCAGAAATGGCCAATGCCAGGAGCCAGGGCAAAGCTGGAGTGCTCTGTTCCTGCACAGGCTGGGCACAATAACACCCTTCCTCCTCAAAGAACAGAAATGAGATTATTGGGCCGGAAATTACTCGGACAAAACCAAAGAATGCAGAAAAAGAATTGAAGAATCATTTACCAAGGTCTTATTGGGAATGCATTCGAAGTAAGTCTAGGCAGTACTATACAGTTCTAAAAAAGTGCAGATAAATGAGCTATTTTATCATTTAATACACATTAATATTTTGTAGGCAAATGTTTCACCTCGTTGATACCAGTTTAATATCAAAATACAGCAATCAGCAACTGGAAGCTGATCAGCTACCATTTGCAAAGGGGGTGCCACTGTGCTGCATCAAGTGTAGTGGTTTTTTAGTGGCTTGTGACCCGTTTAAAATAGAAACAAAAATATTTTGCTGAAATTTGCGACTTATGTTGCAGATGATGTATTATGTGACAAGTGCTGTAAGTCATATTTATATAGAATACACCATGGCTGCAGAATCGCATAACTCCAATACTCAGGTCTATGGGTCCCAAGTATGACTTGAGGTATTGTCCTAATAGGAGTGACTAAATGCAATACACCAAAATACAGAAACAAGCATTCATCAAACAAATAATCAAATGCTTAAATATTTTGTTTAGTTAACAAATAATTCTTTAAAAAATCTAAATTTTAATTTTAACCACTTCCATGCGGCCGCGATTCTGCGCCTGTGCGGCAAAATCGCAAGTGGGCGGGTTCATGACGGCTCCAGCCGTCATCAGCACACTAGCGCCGTAGTGCATGACGGCTGGGGGCCATCACCAGCATGCAAGGGGTTAATGGGGAGGTTGGGTTTGGAGCTTTTCTAAATTCAGTTTGGGCCACTCATCGTCCATAGTATATTCTGTTTAATGCGCTTGCACTGCTCCCACGGCTCAATCTGAGGATAGTAATTTAATTTGTAACCTCTAATTTCAAATTACTTCACATGTACAGGAGTTAAATGTTCAGCTTTACATTTTGCTTTTTTATTTACATACACTTTATTAATCTGTTAATATTATGTAATCTTCTGATATCTTTGGTGTGGGTGGGTACAAGGAGCAGAGTTGTGCGGCCGATTCTTAAAATGGACTTGGAGGAGGGTGGCAAAGGTCTGCCCGAGCCCGAACTCTGTTACTACGCCACTAAGCTACAGCATGCGGCGGAAGAGGATAAATGGGAGAAGCATTTGTTGAATTGTACCTATGGTGACACCCCTGATGGAGTTGCTTATGAGGTGTTCGCCAGTGGCTGGACACCTACGTATGTAGTTTGACAGACCGTTGAGATATAGGAAAGGGTGATCAGCAGAGTGTTGAAGAATCCCATCCTTGGCCCAAGAGCTGGACGCTGTTACTATTCAGGCGTATCAGTGTGAACTGTATCCCGAGGAGTGGTTCCTTTGCATTGCGGAGGTCTGCAAGGCCTTTTCTGTGGGGAGTGGCCGGTTCTCGCAGTATGCTAAGATTGCAAGTACAGCGCTGGGGATTTGGACGGAGTTCTCTGAAATACCCCTGGCAGACGGGGACGTTGCTGGTGGTATTGACTGCGGGAGCAGCCCTCCACCTAGTATCTCTGTTTTACAAGGCCCTTAAATAAGACAGAGTTGAGATTAGACCCAAGGCCTGCCAGGCCTGGGTGGGTGACTTAGAGGTCCCGCCGACAGATGGAGAGTGGAGTGGCCTGTACACTTGTGAAAAGGGATTCATGTAATGCCAGGTTCAAGCTGATGCACTTGAACTATGTTCACCATTAGTACTTGACTCCCATTAAATTGAGTAGGATGTACAGGGTTAGGATTGCAGTTAGCCCGAGGTGTGGGGCGGACAAGGCCTCTTTTGTGCACTTGCCGTGGCTATGTTCTGAAGTGCGCACTTTCTGGGGGGCGACGGTGCCCCTATTGAAAGCGGTGACTGGTTTTGCTCTGGAAGAGTACCCAATACAGTGCCTACTGAGGTTCATAAATCACCCTAGGGGGAAGAAAATGCACTGGAATGTTTTGCAATTGGCACTGGTCCTTGCTAAAAGGCGTCTAGCAATAGGGTGGTTGGGTGAGATAACTCTCTCGTTCACGTTATAGTACAGGGACACAGCAGAGTGGGTGCTAGCAGAGAGGTAGACAAGGTGGGTAGCAGACGAGATGATGGACTGGAGGAGGACTTTGAGAGTTGGGCGTTGCTGCTGACAGCATTTCAGGAAACGGAGGGGTTGGGCGACCCCTCGGTACACAAACACAGGACTCTCCGGATTGCACCCACTGCCTGGGACGGTTGTGTAGGCCCCGGGTGGGAGGCCGAAGCGTGAGGGGAAGATATGTGGTATACATGGTCTTGAAGGGGTCCTTGGTATATCCATGATTACTGGCAATGAATGCAGAATATATTACACTTGTTGGGGAGGGTGGCAGGACTCTGATGCGGCACGGATTATTGGACTTTCAGATAAGTGAATATTGAACTCTTGTGGTTGCCATTGCTTTGCTGCTTCTGGTTTACAAATGAATGTAACTGTGAAAATGGTCTAAAAAAATATTTAAAAAAAAGATTCTAAGCAGTCGCAAACAGCCTAAGTAGGCTTAATAGACTCTCAAGTGGCACCGGAAGACAGGTTAAGAACCACTGCTCTAAAGCATGGGGGTGTCTCCTTTGACTTCGTTATCCATCTGTCACTAATTTGCCTCCAAGTTTCTCGCTCTGCTCTCTAGAGGTAAGAGGTGGTCTATACCCTAGCAGAGCTTTTGTACATGTACGTGCTGTACAGGCAGCTATGAACTGCACACCCCTTGACGTTTTCCTTTAATACCACATGCGCGGTGCCTGTCAACAGGTCTACGCTAACTTCGCTTGATAACCTGCTAGCCTAGCATTGGACTTAATCCTGGCATCATCCTCGCCTAAGAAGATGGTCACAAAATGGAACTATACTGAAGCATGCAGAACACAGCTCTGGTAACAGCACCTAAGGCATGTGCGGAGTGGAAGAGGGAGTTTGAGACCTACATCCCTGATCAGCAGGTAAAGTACTGCTGTGCTCACACAGGAGCACTATACGTAATTGCAGACTACGGGGCAAATTTACAATAGAAGTGACGGAGCGCTGCGTTAGCCTTCTTGGCTTAACGCCGTGCTACGCCACATCTGAAATGTAGGACCGCGCCGTATTTACAACAATACAGTGCAGCCCTACGTTTACCTCTGCGCTGGTGATAAATTTTGCTGCTTAGCGCCACAGCAGACACACTTGCACCATAGTGCAAGGGTGTCTTTGTTGTAGGGGAAGATTGTTTATGTGCAGGAAAGTGTCCCTTCCTGCACATAAATAATCTTTAAATGGTGTTTTGTAACTTCTATGTGTGCTGCTTAATGATGTGCTGCTTAATTCCTTCTATCAGACTCATGCCGAAGAAGTTGTTAAAAACAGAAGATCTCGCCTTCCACGGCTGACCTCCCTACTGCCCTCCCAATATCTATGAATCGGATTCCGGGACTGGGCGTCCTCTCCTGACGCTGGCTCTTGTTTGATGCCCTTCTCCACTGGTTCTTTCACCACTGAACAGTCTATAGATTCCGTTCCAGACGTTTACTCCAGGCGCTGGTCCCCTGTCATACGTTACCTCAACCACTCGGTTCCCCGCCTGCCGTGCAGAATTAATGACAAGCATGCGTTCACCGGAATTTCTGAGTTTTCTACGCTGGGAACACCACAGCAGGTGGCCACACACTTACCATAGGGGGCCATTCTGATCGCTTCGCGGCAGTCTCCCTCATACATATATGCAGCACTCTTTCATATCGGTAACCTGGTCCTGAAGATGACCGTAACTAAATACAGGTCAAAACGCTGTCTACTATCCAGCACAATTGTTGCCCCATTTCTTGTGGTTCAACAAATTTTGTATCTTCTCTTAAAAACCTGAATATTAATTTGAACCACTGGAGAGGTGTATATAACCCTTGTAAATATTGTCATAAATGTTTCCTTTGCGCCGTTTTTTCGCTGTCTCACTTGTCACCTGCGCCACTCACTTTGGTTTTTCACTCACGAGAACCCATGGGTACAAGTTTGTACAGGTTACATGTACATCTATTGTAATATAGTGCCGCCATTTATTTGTTCTCCTTTTTTTCAAATATAGACCACTTTGGGCATTTGTTGCGATACCATTATTGCCTCTCTTTGTGCTCGTTTTCGCAAATATTGTGCATGTTTTCTAAAACAATCTTGTATCATTACCTGTTGAGACACTGTTATTTGATATTTGTGCTGCTTAATGCAGCACACATAGAAGTTTTTTTTTAATGATTTTTTAAATGATTGTTTATGTGCAGGAAGGGACACCTTCCTGCACAAACACAATCAATGGCGTTTTGCTCTTTCCATGGTGTGCTGCACAACGCAGCCCACATGGAAACAGCAAAAACAAGGTGAAATTAAATATCTCTCCTTGTTGCGCAAGGGTAAGACCAGGTTTTTCCTGGTCTTAATTTTGGTGCCGCCCCAATTTACGCTACCCTTGTAAATATGGGCCAGCGTCAAAATCAATGGGTGTTGCGGTGGAATGCTCACCGCAATACCCATTGCCCTTCCCTTTCACACTAAGTATAGCGTGAAATGATGCCTTATTTACAAGGCAGTGCTACCTTGTAAGAAAGGTGAAGCCCCTATCGCCACCACGTCATGAAAAGTGATGTTGTGGTGGCGATATAGGGGCTTGTAAATATGCCTCTACAACTCATACATATCAAGTCTTTGCATAGGCTTTACCGAACCCCTTTCCAGTTGCGCAAAATGTGGTTTAGGACAAATGCAAAGTGCAGCATATGTGGGACTGATGGAGTTAGCTTCTTGCATCTAGCCTGGCAGTGCCCTAGAATAGCAACCTACTAGGTGTGGGTGATCGAATGAATAGAAGAGGTAATTGCAGTTGCGATGCCCTAGCAGCTGGTGGTGACGCTCTGCTGGAATATGTGAAATAGCTTCTGGCTAGTTTACGGAAGCTTGCTGCCATGATGATGTTGTTAGCAAAACGTTGCATGGTTATGCACTGGGGGCGCACCACTGTGCCTCAAACTGACTGTTGGATAAAGGGCATAATCTACTGCCAGGAACAGTTTCTGGCAGCTAGTGCCTGATACTAGCCGGTGAAGGTTATTTGGGCCCCATTTGAGACCTACCTGGCACTGAGACTGGGCCAATCGAGAGTTCGGGAGAGCCGGTCTCAGATGTCTTCTGGTGAAACTCACTCCACCTCTTCTGCAACTTTGTAATGGTCATGTCAAACTTATCATTCTCATACGACAAAACTGCTGTGCTTAATTTGAGCCAGTAGTTTCTGGTGTTTGGTACCAGCACTTGTCTACACCGGTACTTATGACAGTCTGCCACATGGTGGCGCTGTTTGTCTAAGTTGAAGATGAGCACACAACAATTGTTTAATATTTAAATAAACATTTAAAAAGACTAATACCTGCTGCCCAAGCCATTCTCATAGCTTTGAGGGACTGAAAAAGTCTGTATTGTCACTCTTGTAGGAGTATGATGATTAGTAGTTGTGTTAGTACTGTCATAGTTAGGGCTGGCAGGGGCAATGGGTGGTGCAAGTTGCAGTGGCCTCCAGAGGACTCTGGCACTTTTTTTTTTTTTTTACAAATTAAGTACTGAGAAACTGGCCTCAATTTCCGATCACTGAACACCACCCTTCAGCCAAGACAAACCTTTGTAACTGGTCCCGGCACTAATGTCAACATGATATAATAATCCTTCTAATATTGTATAGCTATGTATTCAGATGTACTAGTTGTATGTTTGTAAATGTTTTTGTTACTAATAAACCTAACAATAAAAATAAATAAACAAAAACATTTCACGCTGGCCCTCTGGTAGGTGAGTTCAGTAAGCAAGGGGCCAAGGGCTCTGTTTTCAGAAGCACACATTACAATGGTAATAAAATGAAATTGCCTTTCTTGTTTTTCCCCTGGATAGGTGGACATCTAACATTGTTCCCAATAGCTCTTTAAGCAATGTCATCAAACGTTGCTTGTCATCCAGTGGACAAGTGAGAAAGGGAAGAACTTGCCTGATCACAGGCTGGCTGAACATTGTGGGTCATTAGGATTGCAAACACACACAACTAACCAATGGAGTGCTGCCTTATCTCCCTATCACCTAGAAGGTTAGAGAGCAGTATCCCTCCGCACAATGCCGCTCATTCCTAGATGGAGGCGGGGCTGAGAGGAGGGGGTGCTCAGCATTAAAGCATGACCATAAAAACTAAGTGGGAAATGCCAGGAAGATTCTTACTCATACTAGATAACATTTACAGGTAGATCTCTGTACTAGAATTGTTTCCTGTGCTCGTGCAGGGGGCAATGTGTGTGAGACTTCGAACAGCAGAGCTACCCCTCAGGTTAAACGGCTTATACCGCCTCTGGTCTCAGCCAGCAGAGATACCCCTCAGGCTGCACAGATCTTATGGGCTCAGACTTCAGGCAACAGAGCTCTCCTGGAGTTACACAAATTCCACTAAAGGATCAATCATCAGACAGTACAGTTCTGGCTCCCAGGCTTCAGTCTTAACAGAATCAGGCCTGGGGCAGCAGAGCTGTCCTTCAGCTACCGACATCAGCGAGGACTAGACCTAAAGTAACGGAGTTATCACCTATGTTCCAGATAGAAGGCAGAGAAAACAGCTCTCCGTTGGGTTAACAGGTCTGACAAGCTCGATCGCCAGAAAGCAGAGCTGTCCCTCCCTTGGTTGCACAAACCTCAAAGACTCGGACAGCAGAGCTATCCCTGGATTTCCACAGCTCTCCCAACCTCGTGCCTCAGACAGCAGATGCATCCACAGGTTAAAGAGCGTTCACAGGTGCAGGCCTCAGAGCAGCACAGCTATCCTTCAGGATAAACAGCCATTACAGGCCGGTACCCCACACAGCAGAGCTATTCTTCAGGTTTCACAGGTCTGACAGGCTCAGATCATAGAACTATGCTGCAGTGCGCCTATATCTAACAAGCTCAGGCCTCAGACAGCAGAGCTGCCCCTCGGTTTACACAGATCTTGCAATACTAGGGCACACATTCTGAAGTCTGCAGTTGGAGTGTTAGTGTGCGCTGCTGCCAGGGCCTTGTCTTTGAATTTTTGATGGGAGTGCGGGCGCTGTGCAGTTCCGACTTTCCCTTCATTATTTCCTCCACTGACTGACAGCTCAGCAGGGGGCCTGCACAAATCCCATATCAGTGCGCAGAAGACCGAACCGGCGCTCGCATAATCTTACGTTTTTCTTCTCAAAATCCATACATTTTGCATAAACACAGCTGTTTTTGAATGTTCTGTTTGAAGGCAAGGAACGGCAGGATTGGGGAGCAGGGCAGGGGTAGAGATATATGTGAGGTGAGTGACCGTGCAGAAAACCTAAAAGGGCGCTAGAGAACGTGGGCAGCACCACAGATGTGATTGGGGTTAGTGCAGAGCCGGGTTGAGGAGCACCCTGAGAGCTGCTTGTGGGACCCCGCGACTGCAATAGCAGAAGGCAGTACTAGGCAGGGATATGGTGGCCTGGAAGGGCCAGGTGTGCGTCCCTGTGGCGGGAGGGCAGAGCCGGGTGAGGTGCCCTCGAGGACAGCCGTCAGTGGGTCCAAGTACCGAAGCAGTGCTGAGGTGCACCGGCGGGGCTGCGTGTAGTTAATCCTGGCCTGCTACGGTGGGTGGCCTGCTACGGTGGGAGGCCTGCTCCTTGCCGTCAGCTCTCGCCCCGCCATGATCTGCAGATTCACTTACTGGAATGAAATTTTAATTGCATTTCCTTGTGTGCGCGAGGAGGGGGAGGTGGGGGGCGGTCACGGTGCGTATGTTTGAAAGGGGGGAAACATGACCGGGAGTGCACAGCTGAGCACGCCATCTTCTCAGGGAAGAGAAAAAGGTGTCAGCCTCGCAAACCGCAACGCCACTCAAGAGGGCCCACTCACACCCCGCCGTGCTGCTCTCTCTCACCTCTCTTATTCCCCACACACGCGCACGCGGCACTTCCTCTTCCGTCAGCGTCTCTCTGCGTGCGTGCGTGTGCGTGCGCGCGCTGGTCGTTATAGGCACCTGGTGGGGAGAGGAGCCTGAGGGATTTCTGTCCCCAGATTTCTGAGTGGGGGACGCTGGGGACAGGTCTCCGTGCACCGTGCCACTCACAACATGCCTTGTTGCCCTCCTCTGCTAAGAAGTACCCAAAGATAGATAGGACTAGCTGTGACATGATGGGTTCCTTCTTAACTAATACACTGTATACAATGCTGGAAAAAAGTTGTAGAGAAAAGAAAATGTCGAGGAAGTAAAGCACTTTGCTTATGTGCTAGCTTTTTTGTTTCGAAATATTCCATTAATGGGTCTGGAAAGCCTGAACGGCTAGCCTGAATTTCCCATGTGTCTGGCTATTTTAGGTTTTTGACATTAGCGCCCACAACAATCGTGCATGTCTGCTGACGGCCATTATGGAAATGAATTGAGACCCAGAGCTGGGATCTGTTGGTCTCCAGAGGCACACCAGCCAGTGCTTAATTTGAGCCTGGTGGTTTCCGGTGCTGGGCACCGGTACTTTATTGTAAAAAACGGTACTTATGACAGGCTGCCGCATGGTGGCGCTGTCTGCCTAATTTAGAGCTGAGCACAACAACAGTTGCTTATTAATTCAATATACATTAACCCCTTGGCCGAGGCGCGAATTCCGCAGCAGTGGTAGGGGGGGTTGAGCGCGGTGCTGCCATGCTCGTAACGGAACCACGCCATCATGAGCCACGGGCGGCGTGTGCTCATGACGGTGTGGTTCTGTCACGGCCACGCCCGCTCATTAATTCGCCCGCACAGGCGGGGAATTGATGCCTCGTAAGCTGAGCAGCCGCAGCGTGACGGAACCACACCGTCATGAGCACACGCCGCCCGTGGCTCATGACGGCGTGGTTCCGTCATAAGCAGGCAATGGGTTAAAAAAGACTAATACAAGCCACACACTCATTCTTATGGCTTGGGGGACCTGGAATAGTTAGCATTTTGGGGACTCACACGGACGCTGTTTTCCTCGCTGCTGACGCCACTTTGCTGCCTGCCCACGGACCTTCAATCACACCTAGTGGAACCCGCTTCGCGGGTCCCACGTCGCTGGAAGGGGCATTCCGAGGCTGTGTTTTCTCCTCTGCTGCTGGGCGGTGAGTGTGTGACAGGGCTGCGAGCAGCAACCCGGACTCAGTATCCCAGGAGTCCCGGGTTGCCCTGGCCGTTTCCAGCTGGCCTGCTCTCCCTGACCGCCCCGCCCAGCCCCACCTGCTTCAAAAGCGGCAGTGATTTCCCTCTGCCTTGGGACTCACACGGACGCTGTTTTCCTCGCTGCTGACGCCACTTTGCTGCCTGCCCACGGACCTTCAATCACACCTAGTGGAACCCGCTTCGCGGGTCCCACGTCGCTGGAAGGGGCATTCCGAGGCTGTGTTTTCTCCTCTGCTGCTGGGCGGTGAGTGTGTGACAGGGCTGCGAGCAGCAACCCGGACTCAGTATCCCAGGAGTCCCGGGTTGCCCTGGCCGTTTCCAGCTGGCCTGCTCTCCCTGACCGCCCCGCCCAGCCCCACCTGACCGGCAACGGCTCCTCCCCCTTACCTTCAGTCAGTACTTACTGAGCCAATTGCCCAGCTGCGCGGGAGGGCGCCGGGAGAAGCCCGGGACAAGGGCGGGACCGTCCTAGGCCGTCAGTGGCCGAAGGAGGCCGGGCTGGGCCCTCTCTCTTGACTTTTTCCCGTGACATAACCAAGGTAATGTCCTCGCCTACACACCGGGAAACCCCCTCAAGGGATGGAGCCGCCAGCTCCGGGACTTTGGACAATTATTTCAAACCCAATAAAGGTGAGGTGTTTATGGACGGTTCACTTGAGAAACGCAGGGCGGAGCGCAGGCGCTCTATTGAATCCATAAAAAACAGGTCCTTGATCGACATCAGCCCCTTCCCCAACACTCAAGAGGGAGGCGTGCTATCTAGCAGTATAAATAATTCGACATTAGAGGACTTCCCTGTCCTACTAAGGGAAATCCCCCCCACTCTAGGGATAGCGCTTGTACAAAACATAGAGCCAGTTCCCCTAGGGACTTCGAATTCTCCTGTCAACCTGCTAACCCAAATTCCACCTATCCAATTGGCCAATAAGAGCAAGCCCAAAATAAATGTAGTGGTGGAGTTACATAGGCCCCCACCCAGTAAACGTGCTCGGAAAACAACGGGGGGGCGGGGGAAACCTAAAATATCCCACCTGGATTTTGGCAAGAAATTGCAAAATAGTGTTCTTCAGGGGAAGCAAACGGAGATAGTGCCTCTTTCTAAACCCTCAAATACTGGTACCACTGCCATTACCAAAGAACAAGAGGGTACTACGCCAAATCCAAACAATCCACTCTATGCTAAAGGGAACATTGAATTTCTACTCCGTTCCCTTCTGCAGCCGATCACCGATAGCTTAAAAAAAGTCGAGATTAGGCTCACCTTACTAGAAACTTCTCTCACCACCCTGAGCACTCTAGTAAGCAAGCAGACAAAGTCAGTGGAAAACCCTCCCGCGGCTGAGGAACCTCCTAAAGAAGATGTCGCAAATAATGCTAATAGAGCTCCACCAAGAGGCACGCCATCTGCTCCCCCACTGCAACCCCTTATGGCCAGTCAATTCCAGGCACAGCACAACAACCAAAGCTCCAGACCCACTCATCCTGTGGATTTAATCCCACATAGCTTACAAATAGAGTCCTCTGGAACGCATCAAGGACAGGTCAATGTTCCCCCACTCACGCCCGTTTGTCCAACTCCCAGACCAAGGAGGCCAGACCTTCCACCGGAGGCCAATAGATTAACGGCGGTTCTAGCGGGTGCCCCTCACTTAAGATCAGGGGAAAATGAGGATTACCAGTCTCTTAAGAAAAAGGTAATCAAATGGCTCAACTGGAACCGACCCTTGCCTCCCCAGTATAATAATGAAATCATCATGGTGAGAAGGGTTCCATGGCTAGGGAAGACCAGGAAAACTATAGTGGGGGATTGTATCTTGGTAACTTTCAAGGATCCAGGCACGGTTCGACACATTTGCAGAGGAATGAACCGATCCCTGGATTCCACCATACAGACCCTCGCAGTATCCTTTTTCTTCCCCCCGATCCCTAAACGCCAGGCCCCAATATATGATGACTGGACAAGGGTGGAACAGAGACGCAAGCACAAAGGCCCTGTACAATGCCCGTATTTGCAACCACCGGATACACCTTTCTGGGATTTCAATCGCTTCAACTGCCTGGACGGCTTGGATGGGGTCGACTGACTTACTGCTGGCAGGATAGCACCAGGGGTTTTGGGTTCCCGTGGGCCGTTGGAGAATTTCATTCTGTCCTCCGGCCCAAGTTTGGGCCCACTGAATGATCTACTCGCCATAGATCACGGCAGAACCGAATTCTCTTACCCAGCCACTGATGGAGTAGTTGCTGCAGAGGGGACATCTTTGGTTCCCCTCCCTGTGGGTGAGGGGGAGAGGGGATCTATGGTGCCATATGTAACTGATGCCGCCCCCGCTCCAGGCCCGGCAATACAAGAGGACCCAGGACCTACCTCTTCCAACCCTTGTGTCTTGACATCTCCCACTTCTGAACACCTGAGGATAATCTCCTGGAACATCGCGGGACTAGTAAACAAATTGGAAGAGCCGACCTGGGAAAAGTATATAGAAACTGGCGATATATGCATGTTCCAGGAAACCTGGGCCAGAGAGGACTATGGACACCAAGGCTACACATCATTCTTTATTCCAGCTAGGTGGGAGGGCAAAGGCCGCCCTTCAGGGGGCCTTGCGATATGGGTTGCTGCTCACCTGGGCTGTGTGGCATCACGGCTCCCATGCAACTCTGATGACATCCTGGCGGTCGCACTAACATGGCCAAATAAAGCCAACCTCTTGCTGGTTAACATCTACTCCAGGCCGACGGGAAAGGCAAAAGAATCACCGACTTTTAATGAACTTTCGATCTTTTTATCTGAACTGTCGACTGATTCATACTATGTGGTGGGTGGGGACTTTAATTCTCACTTTGAGCCACTCCCCGGCCTCCAGGAAGGGTTCTTATCAGATGAAGAAGCTAGGTGGGCAGTACCAGGGGTTGACGTCCCATCTCCGAAAGCTTGGACCCCATTGGCGTTGCAAATCACTGCCCTCACCTTAAGGTATGGACTTAGAGCGTGTAATGGGAGAGTTAACTCGGACATACCAGGTAAAAATACCTATAACCGCCAGGGAAGAGAGTCACACTTGGACTATGTTCTGGTCCAATTGGCAAGGTGGTCAACTATACAGGATTTTAGGGTAACAGATAGGCTGGATAGTGACCACAATGCCCTTGAGTTAGACCTTGTTCATCCAGCACCTCAGGGCTTAGTGACCCAGGAAGAAGGGAACTACCCCACGCTCCTCATAGATAACAGTAGGAGAAGAATTAGGTGGGAGCATCTGGTCACAAAAAAGGACAAACTCCCACTGCTCTATGCAGAGATTACCCCCATCCTGAAAATTGTGGGGGAACTTGATAGTATGGCAAGCAAAATAGACATAAGGAGTAAATTATTTGATGCCCACAAGGAACTTATAAAAGTTGCAGCACCCCACTTCACATGTAAGGCACGAAAGCCAAGAGAGAGGTGCCAAGGCAAAACTCAATGGTACAATGTGGCCTGTAGACGGGCCAAAACAGAACTCCTTGGAGTAATAAAGGAGGGCAAGGGAGGGGAACGCCTTAAGCAATGTAGGCAAACCTACAAGAAACTTCTCGCCCAGGCTAAAATAGAATGGGAGGAGAACCAGTGGGAAGAGCTCACTAAGGCCTTAGCAGTGCAAGACCAACGCCTGTTCTGGAGAATGGTGAACGGGGGATCAGGGAGTTTACATTCGGCAGTGGAGCCTAATATAGCTCCTGGAGTGTGGCAGGCCCACTTCCAGTCCTTATATAGCGCTGAGTTCGGAGAACTTCCTGTGACAGTTGAACTGGAGAGGCGGGGCTCTCAGGTGGATCAAATAACACTGAGCGAGGTCACTGCTGCTATTTCAGGCCTGGCTTCGGGGAAGGCCCCTGGGCTGGATGGGCTACCGGGAGACCTGTACAAGCAGGAGCCTACCGTCTGGGCGCCCTACCTCGTTGCTCTTTTTAATGGTATCCTCGGTGGGATGGAAATCCCTAGTACTTGGCTGGGGGCAGAGGTGGTCCCGATATACAAAAAGGGATCCCCCCTCCTCCCAGCCAACTACAGACCGATTAGCCTGATAGATGTAGCGCAGAAGCTATTCGGCAGGGTTCTCCTGAATAGGCTTCAGGAATGGATTGAGGAGGTAGGCGCCCTCAGTCCATACCAGGCAGGCTTTAGGAAAGGGGTATCGACTGTGGACCAGGTCTTTAGATTGAACTTGGTCTATTGGAAGACAGTGAGGTTCGAGGGCGGCAGTTTGTACACGATTTTCGTGGACCTACGTGCCGCCTTCGACCTCGTGCCCAGGGGAAAACTCTGGGCCACTCTGGCAGGGATGGGCGTTCCACCAGATATTTTATTGACCTTGCAGAGGCTGCACCATAACAACTATGCCCAGGTGAGGTGTGGGAGGTCGGGGGAGCTGACTGATAGATTCCCCGTGGGCAGAGGGGTAAGACAGGGCTGTGTGCTGGCGCCGACCCTGTTTTGCCTCTTTGTCAACGGGGTAATCGCTCATCTGAACGCCACCGACTACACAGATGCCCCCAAGCTAAATGGCAACAGTGTGCCCGCAATAATGTTTGCGGACGACACGCTGTTGGTATCTAAAACTCCCATGGGCATCCAAAGGATACTGGATGCCTTTGTGGCCTTCTGTCAGGACCGAGGACTGGAAATCAATGCCACAAAAACCAAATATATGGTATTGAATCCAAGCCCCAAACAGCGCCCGAATCCCCTGCTGGGAGCAGCACGGCTGGAAAGAGTAGCCACGTTTGAATACCTCGGCGTGACACTCAACGAAAATATGACCTGGGGGACCCACCAAACTAGGGCTAACCTTAAACTAGTACAAATTGCCGGGGGGATCTCCCGGATGATGACTGGTTCGACCTATCGCCCATTGGGGGCCCTAATTCAGATATATAAGGCACAGGCCAGGGGGGCGATCCTGTATGGGGCTGAACTGTGGGGCCACACTCCATGTCGGAATCTGTCATCCACGGAAAACAGATTCATAAGACAAATTACCGCACTTCCCCCTAGCACCCCACTTCTCCCTTTGAGGCTTGATCTTGGGCTACGGCCTCTCGCCGATGAGATAAGTCTAAGACCCATTGCCTTCTGGCGCAGGCTTTGGAGCAGCGACGATCTCACCGACTATAGGGCGGAACTGGTCGAACTATTACAACACCCTAAGGCGCTCAGTGTCCCCTGGGTCCAAAATATCCAGTCCACCTGCACAGATCTGGGGCTCCCCGAACTGTGGACTAAACCAGCAGATACAGCACCTAGAATCTCTAAGAGATTTCTGGCGAATCTGTATCATGAACACAAAAGGGTAAGGGCCTTAGCTACCCAGACAGAGGGATCCCTTTCTTCCAAATTCCTGCAAAATAAGGACCTCTACGCATTCGAAAAGGCTTTTGATCCCATATATCCCGTACTCACTAGAAAGTTATTTCTCCAGTGGAGATACGGTACACTGCCTTTGCGTTCCTTTTCTAGCACCTGGTCGCAAGTCCCTTCCACCAAGCATTGCCCTCTTTGTGTTGACAAAGAGGAAAATGACTTGCATGTGATCTTTTTTTGCCCAGCATATAAGGCAGCCAGAAAGTACTGGCTGCTGCCTCTGATTAAGAACTTGGGTGGTAGGGAATATATCCCTATGTACAGGATTTTAAAATGTGATGTTTCCGGCCCAATTGTTTTTGCGCTTGCCAAATTCTTTACAAATGTATGGTATACGCGTAATCGTCTTTTAAAAAATGCTGGGTAGCTTGTAGAATTGCTCATTTTTAACAATGTTAATAATGTTTGATGTGGATTTTTAAATCTTGCACTGATGTTCTATCAAATGTGACAGATTGTATGTGATTTTTAACCTATGTGCATCTTTTATGACCAATTGGTCGAAATAAAGATTGGAAATGAGTTAGCATTTTCACACTTGTAAGAGCGTGAAGGGTAGTAGCCCTGGTTCTGAAATTGGTAGCAGGCCTCCTGAGGAGGCCATGGCATTTTTTTTTTACAAATTAAGCACTGTGTGCAATCACCTTTACTCTGTGTCATTAGCATCAGTTCTTCAGGCTGTAAGGCCAGGCTGCTATGTCTGCTATAGATTATACCTATAACACAGGCCTTGTTACCTTTGCCTTATTTTTATTTTTTTATTTAACAAGATTTTTATTGAGATTTTTTAATACAAAATACAGACATCTTAAGGACAGTGCAGGTTTTCCCAAGTGGTTCTCTGTTACACAATGGCTTTTTGTTCTCGCTTGTTGTTGGAACATTTTCTCTTTTAATCTTTAAGGAGAGAGTTGTCTACTAGTCTGTTCTGTTTAAAATGATCTGCCAGTACACGGCAACAAGGTCCTTTGCTTCATCTGTGTGGGACAAGGTCCTTTGCTTCATCTGTGTGGGACATGGATGACACGTATGTGTAGCATGGTGAGTATAAATTCTGTGCTTGACTGTTAAGTGTTACAGCAAACAAATGATGGACGCAATGCTGACAATGCAAACATTCTCCCCAGTCAAAAGATCTGGGTTAAATCCATCGTTCTTTTGCCTACTACGCCTAACCAGTTTGGACCCAGCCATATGCAAATCAGTCTTGACCCTGTGCCTCATAGGAACAGTCCAGACCGAACTGCCAGGCTAGGTCCTCCCTGGACCAGAACAAGCATCCTGGGACCAGTTTCAGGTTATTTCACCCTTCTTCAGCCAGGCTAGCTTGAATCCAGGGGCACAGTGAGCAAGGGACCCAGGTCTGGGTATACCCATCACACTTAGGGTGAAAAGTGTTACAGCAAACAAATATTGGACGGAATGCTGACAATGCAAACATTCTTCCCCAGTCAAAACATCTGGGTTAAATCCATTGTTCTTTTGAAAGCAGGTGCTAACCAGCAGTTATGAGAGATGTGAATAAAGAAATGTGAGACTTGTTGTCGTGTTCTTTGTGTGCGCCGGGAGGTACACCAAACACAGGACGCAGGTTAGTCTCACATTTCTTTATACACATCTCTCATAACTGCTGGTTAGCACCTCGTGCAGCTGCTGGACAGCACATCCGTCCCCGTCCATGTCCTGGTCATTGTCTGTTCCCTTTCCTGTCTCGTCACCGGATCTGGTGTCCGGTGACTTGGTCACTCTGCCTGAGGACCCACAGGGTCCTAATGCCCTACTGTCCGTCGCCCACACTGTCGGGTCACGACATCTCCCCCCTTGTTGCAAACAAATGTTCGTGACACATTTACCATAGTCCTCATTCACAGTTATATTGATGGGGGTGAACGAACGAGAGAGAGAGAGAGAGGGAGAGAGAGAGAGAGAGAGAGAGGGAGAGAGAGAGAGAGAGAGAGGGAGAGAGTACTTGTCATTCTACATTTCTTCAATGAGTCTCCGTTGTTTACTGCATGTCCTTCGTGAGTCTAGTGTCTCCATCGCTTCCTTGTCCTCTATCTTCCACCGTCCATGTGCTGCAGTTGTCGCTGCCATTTCTTCTTTCTCCGCCTTCTTTGTCCTTGAAATGCTATCTGTTTCTTGTTATTCGTTGTTGGTCGTAGGCAGCCGTTATACATTTCTTCAATCAAAACATTTATTTTCCTTTGTTTCTCTTTTCAGACGTTTTCCGTGCTTATCTTCCTTTTCTGCTTTGTCTTTGTTTTCTTCCCGTCTTTTCTTCTTTATTCCTTTTTATTGCTCGCGTTCTCCTTAATTCACCTTGTCTTATGTTATTCTTCTTCTTTGCCCTTTGCCTGGCTTTGAAATGGCTGCTCTGCTTTTTCCTATGACCTTTCCTTGAATGTCCCCTTCAAAATGTCCGCCGTCATTCTCACAATACTTTGGTCGTCTTTGTTCTTCCTGTCCTTATTATGCCCCTTTATTCTCCTTATTTCTGCCTTTATTTTGTTTATTTCTAGCTTCTATTTGTCTTTTCTTTTTCATTTCCTTCTTTTTCGACGTTATTTGGCCTTAAAATGGCCGCTCCATTATTGTCTATCTTTGTTTCCTGATCTAAGATGGCCGCCGCTGTTTTCGCGCAATTTCGCGGTCATAATCGCATTGCCTGTTCTTAAGATGGCCGCCACCGCTGTTCTCAATGCCCATTGGCTCAGCTCGCCTCCTTCTAATATGGCCGCCGACACTCTCGATATTCTCGCGATGGCTCGCGCCAGCCTTTCCAACTCATTCCCTTATTCCTCAGCGCTTACCGCATCCACGCTTGTCTTCACCGGTGGCAGTCGGGGTAAGCTCCCGCGTCGCTGCTCAACGGGCAGTCTTTCTTGTGTCTCCTACACTTCCAGGGTGGGCTCCTGGTGTGTCTCCAGCCATCGATTGTTCGCTCTATTTTCCACGCGTCGTTCGTCACTTTCCCTCGTCGCCAGTTGTCGTGTTCTTTGTGTGCGCCGGGAGGTACACCAAACACAGGACCCAGGTTAGTCTCACATTTCTTTATTCACATCTCTCATAACTGCTGGTTAGCACCTCGTGCAGCTGCTGGACAGCACACCCGTCCCCGTCCATGTCCTGGTCATTGTCTGTTCCCTTTCCTGTCTCGTCACCGGATCTGGTGTCCGGTGACTTGGACACTCTGCCTGAGGACCCACAGGGTCCTAATGCCCTACTGTCCGTCGCCCACACTGTCGGGTCACGACACCCACTATGCCACCCCAGTTTGGACCCAGCCATATGCAAATCAATCTTGACCCTGTGCCTCATGGGAACAGTCCAGACCGAACTGCCAAGCCAAGTCCTCCCTGGACCGGAAACAAGCAACCTGGGACCGGTTTCAGGGTATGTCACCCTTCTTCAGTCAGGCTAGCTTGAATCCAGTGGCACAGTGAGCAAGGGACCCACGTCTGGGCATACCCATCACACTTAGGGTGAAAAGTGTTACAGCAAACAAATGTTGGACAGAATGCTGACAATGCAAACATTCTCCCCCAGTAAAAAGATGTGGGCTAAATACATCGTTCTTTTGCCCACTATGCCACCCCAGTTTGGACCCAGCCATATGCAAATCAGTCTTGACCCTGTGCCTCATGGGAACAGTCCAGACCGAACTGCCAGGCCAGGTCCTCCCTGGACTGGAAACAAGCATCCTCGGATCGGTTTCAGTGTATGTCACCCTTCTTCAGTCAGGCTAGCTTGAATCCAGTGGCACAGTGAGCAAGGGACCCATGTCTGGGCATACCTATCCGACTTAGAGCGAAAAGTCTAACAGCAAACAAATGATGGACGGAATGCTGACACTGCAAAGATTCTCCCCAGTCAAAAGATCTGGGTTAAATCCATCGTTCTGTTGCCCACTACGCCACCCCAGTTTTGACCCAGCCATATGCAAATCAGTCTTGACCCTGTGCCTCATGGGAACAGTCCAGACCGAACTGCCAGGCCAGGTCCTCCGTGGACCGGAAACAAGCATCCTGGGACCGGTTTCAGGGTATGTCACCCTTCTTCTGCCAGGCTAGCTTGAATCCAGTGGCACTGTGAGCAATGGACCCACGTCTGGGCATACCCATCCCACTTAGAGCAAAAAGTGTTACAGCAAACAAATGATGGATGGAATGCTGACAATACAAACATTCTCCCCCAGTCAAAATATCTGGGTTAAATCCATTGTTCTTTTGCCCACTACGCCACACTAGTTTGACCCTAATCATATGCAAACCAGTCTCGACCCTGTGCCTCATGGGAACAGTCCAGACCAAACTTTCTGATCAGGACCTCCCTGGACCACAAACAAGCATCCTGGGACCGGTTTCAGGGTATGTCACCCTTCTTCAGCCTGGCTAGCTTGAATCCAGTGGCACAGTGAGCAAGGGGCCCACGTTTGGGCATACCCATCTCATTTAGGGCGAAACGTGTTACAGCAAACAAATGATGGATGGAATTCTGACAATGCAAACATTCTCCCCCAGTCAAAAGATCTGGGTTAAATCCATTGTTCTTTTGCCTACTATGCCACCCCAGTTTGACCCAACCATATGGAAATCAGTCTTGACCCTGTGCCTCATGGGAACAGTCCAGACCGAACAGCCAGGCCAGGTCCTCCCTGGACCATAAACAAGCACCCTGGGACCGGTTTCAGGGTATGTCACCCTTCTTCAGCCAGGCTAGCTTGAATCCAGTGGCACAGTGAGCAAGGGACCCACGTCTGGGCATACCCATCCCAGTTAGGGCGAAAAGTGTTACAACAAACACATGAGGGAAGGAATGCTGACAATGCAAACATTCTCCCCCAGTCAAAAGATCTGGGTTAAATCCATTGTTCTTTTGCCCACTATGCCATCCCAATTTGGACCCAGCCATATGCAAATCAGTCTTGACCCTGTGCCTCAGGGGAACAGTCCAGACCGAACTGCCAGGCCAGGTCCTTCCTTGACTGGAAACAAGCATCCTGGGATCGGTTTCAGGGTATGTCACCCTTCTTCAGCCAGGCTAGCTTGAATCCAGTGGCACAGTGAGCAAGGACGCACGTCTGGGCATACCCATCCCACTTAGGACGAAAAGTGTTACAGCAAACAAATGATGGACGAAATTCTGAAAAACGATCTGGGTAAATCCATCGTTCTTTTGCCCACTACGCCACCGCAGCTTGGACCCAGCAATATGCAAATCAGTCTTGGCCCTGTGCCTCATGGGAACAGTCCAGACCGAACTGCCAGGCCATGTCCTCCCTGGACTGGAAACAAGCATCCTGGGACTGGTTTCAGGGTATGTCACCCTTCTTCAGCCAGGCTACCTCGAATCCAGTGGCGCAGTGAGCAAGGGACCCACGTCTGGGCATACCCATCCCACTTAGGGCAAAAAGTGTTACAGCAAACAAATGTTGGACGGAATGCTGACAATGCAAACATTCTCCCCCCAGTCAAAAGATCTGGGTTAAATCCATCGTTCTTTTGCCCGAAACGCCACCCCAGCTTGGACCCAGCCATATGCAAATCATTCTTGACCCTGTGCCCCATGGGAACAGTCCAGACCGAACTGCCAGGTCAGGTCCTCCCTGGACCGTAAACAAGCATCCTGGGACTGGTTTCAGGGCATGTCACCCTTCTTCAGCCATGCTAGCTTGAATCCAGTGTGCAAGGGACCCACGTCTGGGCATACCCATCCCACTTAGGGCAAAAAGTGTTACAGCAATCAAATGATTGACGGAATGCTGCAATGCAAACATTCTCCCCCACTCAAAAGATCTGGGTTAAATCCATTGTTCTTTTGACCACTACGCCTACCCAGTTTGGACCCAGCCATATGCAAATCAGTCTTGACCCTGTGCCTCATGGGAACAGTCCAGACCGAACTGCCAGGCCAGGTCCTCCCTGGACTGGAAACAAGCATCCTCGGATCGGTTTCAGTGTATGTCACCCTTCTTCAGTCAGGCTAGCTTGAATCCAGTGGCACAGTGAGCAAGGAACCCATGTCTGGGCATACCCATCCGACTTAGAGCGAAAAGTCTAACAGCAAACAAATGATGGGCGGAATGCTGACAATGCAAAGATTCTCCCCAGTCAAAAGATCTGGGTTAAATCCATCGTTCTGTTGCCCACTACGCCACCCCAGTTTTGACCCAGCCATATGCAAATCAGTTTTGACCCTGTGCCTCATGGGAACAGTCCAGACCGAACTGCCAGGCCAGGTCCTCCGTGGACCGGAAACAAGCATCCTGGGACCGGTTTCAGGGTATGTCACCCTTCTTCTGCCAGGCTAGCTTGAATCCAGTGGCACTGTGAGCAATGGACCCACGTCTGGGCATACCCATCCCACTTAGAGCAAAAAGTGTTACAGCAAACAAATGATGGATGGAATGCTGACAATACAAACATTCTCCCCCAGTCAAAATATCTGGGTTAAATCCATTGTTCTTTTGCCCACTACGCCACACTAGTTTGACCCTAATCATATGCAAACCAGTCTCGACCCTGTGCCTCATGGGAACAGTCCAGACCAAACTTTCAGATCAGGACCTCCCTGGACCACAAACAAGCATCCTGGGACCGGTTTCAGGGTATGTCACCCTTCTTCAGCCTGGCTAGCTTGAATCCAGTGGCACAGTGAGCAAGGGGCCCACGTTTGGGCATACCCATCTCATTTAGGGCGAAACGTGTTACAGCAAACAAATGATGGATGGAATTCTGACAATGCAAACATTCTCCCCCAGTCAAAAGATCTGGGTTAAATCCATTGTTCTTTTGCCTACTATGCCACCCCAGTTTGACCCAACCATATGGAAATCAGTCTTGACCCTGTGCCTCATGGGAACAGTCCAGACCGAACAGCCAGGCCAGGTCCTCCCTGGACCATAAACAAGCACCCTGGGACCGGTTTCAGGGTATGTCACCCTTCTTCAGCCAGGCTAGCTTGAATCCAGTGGCACAGTGAGCAAGGGACCCACGTCTGGGCATACCCATCCCAGTTAGGGCGAAAAGTGTTACAACAAACAAATGAGGGAAGGAATGCTGACAATGCAAACATTCTCCCCCAGTCAAAAGATCTGGGTTAAATCCATTGTGATTTTGCCCACTATGCCATCCCAATTTGGACCCAGCCATATGCAAATCAGTCTTGACCCTGTGCCTCAGGGGAACAGTCCAGACCGAACTGCCAGGCCAGGTCCTTCCTTGACTGGAAACAAGCATCCTGGGATCGGTTTCAGGGTATGTCACCCTTCTTCAGCCAGGCTAGCTTGAATCCAGTGGCACAGTGAGCAAGGACGCACGTCTGGGCATACCCATCCCACTTAGGACGAAAAGTGTTACAGCAAACAAATGATGGACGAAATTCTGACAAACGATCTGGGTAAATCCATCGTTCTTTTGCCCACTACGCCACCGCAGCTTGGACCCAGCAATATGCAAATCAGTCTTGGCCCTGTGCCTCATGGGAACAGTCCAGACCGAACTGCCAGGCCATGTCCTCCCTGGACTGGAAACAAGCATCCTGGGACTGGTTTCAGGGTATGTCACCCTTCTTCAGCCAGGCTACCTCGAATCCAGTGGCGCAGTGAGCAAGGGACCCACGTCTGGGCATACCCATCCCACTTAGGGCAAAAAGTGTTACAGCAAACAAATGATGGACGGAATGCTGACAATGCAAACATTCTCCCCCCAGTCAAAAGATCTGGGTTAAATCCATCGTTCTTTTGCCCGAAACGCCACCCCAGCTTGGACCCAGCCATATGCAAATCATTCTTGACCCTGTGCCCCATGGGAACAGTCCAGACCGAACTGCCAGGTCAGGTCCTCCCTGGACCGTAAACAAGCATCCTGGGACTGGTTTCAGGGCATGTCACCCTTCTTCAGCCATGCTAGCTTGAATCCAGTGTGCAAGGGACCCACGTCTGGGCATACCTATCCCACTTAGGACGAAAAGTGTTACAGCAAACAAATGATGGACGAAATTCTGACAAACGATCTGGGTAAATCCATCGTTCTTTTGCCCACTACGCCACCGCAGCTTGGACCCAGCAATATGCAAATCAGTCTTGGCCCTGTGCCTCATGGGAACAGTCCAGACCGAACTGCCAGGCCATGTCCTCCCTGGACTGGAAACAAGCATCCTGGGACTGGTTTCCGGGTATGTCACCCTTCTGCAGCCAGGCTACCTCGAATCCAGTGGCGCAGTGAGCAAGGGACCCACGTCTGGGCATACCCATCCCACTTAGGGCAAAAAGTGTTACAGCAAACAAATGATGGACGGAATGCTGACAATGCAAACATTCTCCCCCCAGTCAAAAGATTTGGGTTAAATCCATCGTTCTTTTGCCCGAAACGCCACCCCAGCTTGGACCCAGCCATATGCAAATCATTCTTGACCCTGTGCCCCATGGGAACAGTCCAGACCGAACTGCCAGGTCAGGTCCTCCCTGGACCGTAAACAAGCATCCTGGGACTGGTTTCAGGGCATGTCACCCTTCTTCAGCCATGCTAGCTTGAATCCAGTGTGCAAGGGACCCACGTCTGGGCATACCCATCCCACTTAGGGCAAAAAGTGTTACAGCAATCAAATGATTGACGGAATGCTGCAATGCAAACATTCTCCCCCACTCAAAAGATCTGGGTTAAATCCATCGTTCTTTTGACCACTACGCCTACCCAGTTTGGACCCAGCCATAGGCAAATCAGTCTTGACCCTGTGCTTCTTGGGAACAGTCCAGACCGAACTGCCAGGCCAGGACCTCCCTGGGCCGGAAACAAGCATCCTGGGACCAGTTTCAGGGTATGTCACCCTTCTTCAGCCAGACTAGCTTGAATCCAGTGGCACAGTGAGAAAGGAACCCACGTCTGGGCATACCCATCCCACTTAGGGTGAAAAGTGTTACAGCAAACAAATGATGGATGGAATGCTGACAATGTAAACATTCTTCCCCAGTCAAAAGATCTGGGTTAAATCCATTGTTCTTTTGCCCACTACGCCACCCAAGTTTGGACCCGGCCATATGCAAATCAGTCTTGACTCTGTGCCTCATGGGAACAGTCCAGACCAAATAAAAGGACATGAATGGGGCAGGAATGTGTCATATCTACAAGATACAGCGCATTCCTGTCCTTCTCTCCTGCACCGGTGCACAGACTGCAGCCGTGTGCCAACGCAGACACCCTTGTGCCATGGTGCAACGGTGCCTGCGTTGCAGGGATGATTGTTGTTGTGAAGGAAGAGACACCTTACTGCAAAAAAACAGTAATTAATGGCATTTTACTCCTTCTACGTGTGCTGCAGAGTGCAGCACACGTAGAAAAAACAAAAAAACATGGCAAAATAAAAGTCTTTCTCCTTGTTGCACCACTCCTATGCCTCCCCTGTGAAGGAGTAGCATTTTGACTTAATCCCAGCTTTACAACAGTTTGTAAATCTGAAAATGTGTTAGGTTACATGGATGTTGCGGGGAACACCTACAGCGACACCGATGCAACGTCCCTTTCACGCAGAGTAATGCGTTAAAGGGTCCCGTATTTACAAGGCCATTAAAAGTGACGCAGGGTGACTACCTGGCCTTATAAATATGGGCAAGCCCACTGCGCCACCGGTGCGTCTAAAAAGGTGATGCACCGGCAGGTCAACAGCCTTGTAAATGAGGTCCTGGGTGCAGGAAGCCGTGTCGGAATGCAACTGCTGAAAGGTTACAAGCTTACAGCCAATAACCCAAGATGTTGCTGCCTTCTTTACCCTAGCGCCAAGAAGCCTATGGTGAACGTGTGCTGTATAAATCTGCTATAACATAACAAGACAGGTCTGTGTCCAAACTCCCTAAAGTGCACAGCGCTTTCAGAAACGCACCACTCTGTGCGGTTTTCTCTGTCTCCCATACTATGTGTGTACGAGACTGTGAGGCGCACCTTCAGACTGTGACCTTTGACCTCCCCCGGGACATAGGTTCCATGGGATATCTGTAGTCCCTCTTCAGGCTCCTGTCCCATCTACTGATGGTGCGTTCGTGAGATCACACTCCTGAGAGGTCTCAGTTTGTTTGAGGTTGTTTGTTGGTTGGCCAGAGGAAGACTGCACACTGTATGCTGCTGCCACTTCCTGTTCAAGAGCAGCCTGACTGAAACTGCAGGAGCTAGAGGAGCGACACATGGAATGGGCAGCCACAACTGCGGTGTTCCCTTGCCAAAACATGGTAAAGCCTATCCTAAACTGAGTATAGCTGAGTAGCATAACTCGAGAGTGAATTAGCACAACCCCCCCAGTTAACACCTAAATGATGATATTCCTCAGACCCAGGGCTGGCCAGCCCAGATAGTGCTTGCACATGCCAGGATGTAAAAGCCAGCTGTTAGGACTCCCTTCAGCTATAGCACCACTGTAGAGCATTAAGGCCCAGATTATCAAAGGTTAGCATTACTTTTTCATCGCAAACCCGGCGCTAAAACTGTTTTGGGAATTACAAACCAACGGTAATTGGTATTAGCATTGGTTTGTATGTAAAAGTAAAGCAGCGCAAAATGCTACTTTGCATTACTTTGCATCAAGGGGGTGTTACATGGGTGGTACATGGGCGTTCCCATGCAACCACCCATGCTTTTTGCCGCTAAACCCTAATCACTAACATTGGTAGAAAGGGTTCAGAACCAAAATGTTATGCCGTTGAAAAGCAGGCGTTAAACTGAGAAATGTTTTCATTTCTCTGTGCTTTTATAACTTTGCATGCGAGCTGCACTGTGCAGCACACATACAAAGTATGAACAGCTTCCTGTACAAAACCTATGCTGGACTCAGGCACACACTTTAGCACTAAGCTGTGTGCCTGGCACACAGCAGATGAAATCAGCAGCAGAGCTGAGAGAGGGGAGGAGAGAGCCATATCTTTGTAAATATGGCACTCTCCTGCTCTCTCCCTGTCACGTAAAGCAGCACAGCATCTTTGGGTGCTGCACGGCGTTGCCTGGCACCTTTCAGAATCTGGCCTTACTGTTAGACCCTTGTAAATATATATATATATAAAGCCCCACGTTTTTTGGTCTTGTAAATATGAGAATTTACGTTGACATCATGTATCATCCTTCATTAATGGAAACATGTTTAAAGATGGTACTTGTGCAGGCGCCTGTGGGGCTAGTCCCTTGTTGATGTCCACCTTACTCTACCTGGTGTGTATTTAAATCAGTACCTTCAGGTCTCGGTAACAACACTGACGAAGGCTACCGCCGAAACGTTTGTTTTGCTAAAACAATAAAAGCACTATGAATCTGTACTTGCCGGAGTGCTGTTTTCTTCCTCCGTACTAGTGAGGATTCTGAGCGCCATATATATATATATATATATATATATATATATATATATATATTTTGTTTTTTTCTTTTACAGAGTTTTATATAGCGCGAACTTGACCCGAATCGGGTATCAGAGTGCCTTACATAGCACCAGTTGCATTACATGAGGACACATACATTTTTGTTAGGCACAGGAAGAGTAAATGATTTGCCCAGAATCACAGGATGTTCAGCGTCTTTGCTGAGACTCGAACCCAGTTCCCCAGATTCGAAGTCAACCGCCCTAGCCGTTAGGCCAACTCCTCTCCCAATAAGCACCATACTTGCCTTCTGCATAGTATTTAGCTGTGTGATGGAATAAAGTGCATCCTTTTATTCTAAGACGAGCACTGGTAGGACACTGACTTAATAACCTTTATTCTGAGTGCCATTGAATGCTGAGTTTCTTACCCACATCTCCTACCTAAGTGATCCTTTGACTGCTCCACCTTGTTACCCTGAGGGACGAGTGCTAAAGGCGTGTACTTGGTGTTCAGTTTTGGGTCTCATAGTAGGAAGGACTCTAGGCATCAAGGGTAAAGGGACCGAAAAGGCAAAATCTGGGCCTTGTAATATCTCTGTGCCCTGAGGCACCCAATCTAGTTCTTATTGTGGTACTAAAGTATCACAGGACTCAAGTGTAAAAGAAAACTCCCTTCTAAATGTACCTTGCAAATGTTTACATTTCTGTGTTGCATGAAATGCATTATTCCCAAGGTTTGTTCAACTATATAGAAACACATAGTAACCAATTACAAAAAAATTGCTATAACTCATTAGATGAACATTTGCTACTAAAACATGCAAATATCTTTTAAGACATTTTGCAAATGCTACACTGTGAGCACACTCCTGGCCAAAGCAGAAGTGAAGTACCGAATGTGCCTTTACTTTCCATAGTATGCCACAAATGTTGCCTTTACTTTCTACATAATGTAATCAGCCCTACTGCATAGTTTGATTCTCCACTGCCGCATAATTCCAGTGCCAATTGAAATATTAAAGACCTGTGTTTTTTTTTTACAGGACTTCCACTTAATCGTCCCATTGCTACAGTGTCTCAGTCCTTCAGAATCTTAGCAGTATGTACCCCCTCGTCCCTCCTGCAACACACAGAGGTATCCGCTTAGTGCTGCAGGAGGACCTCAGCAGTTACAGCTTTAATTAGAAGCATTTTATTGCTGCTAAAGACCAGTACATGTTGTTCTTCCTGTGTCTAAAGTGCATGTCAGAACAACCTCTTTTGGCGGGTGTCACCCTCTTTCCACTCATGTTCACCCTGCTGACAAACAAAATCACTTAACAGACTTCAATTGGGTGTTCTCTTTTCATACTCACTTCACTCTCCAAAAACAATGTATTCCTATTTCTCTCTCTCTGCCTTTGGTTGTTATTGCTTTCCCTTATTTTATCAACTCTTTCGCTTCAGCGTTTACATTTTCTCTCGTTTTTTAGGTCTTGCCTATTATATCTCGCAGGGATAAATAGGCGAGATTATAGTAAGCGGAAAAGAAAAGTCTACCTAGCCTGCGGATCGCGTACAGTTCATGTGAGTTATGCGCGTGCACAGAGCCAGCCACATCACACACCACCATTTGTCTGTGCCTCGGCATCAGACTTCAAAGGCTGCCGCTCCCCCCCGCGTGCACATCACACACCACCATCCACCATTTGTCTGAGCCTTGGCATCAGACTTCTAAGGAATGCGCTCCTGCAACAACCCCACCCCCCCCCCGCCACAGCAATGCCGAGAGATTGGGTTTTTTTGCATTCATTTCGCGGGGAAGCCATGTGTTGTCCGGCGTTCTCTGCACCTTTCTCGTTTTATTTTCTGGACGAAAGTGAAAGCCTACCGTGCTTGTTTACAGTAGCCTTGCTCCTCAAATGCTGTTGCTGTGTTGCCATCTCTCTAGGGACACTCAGCTTGAAAACACTCGACTTGCTAGCTGCAATGCTACATCCGCTATGCTTTGTCTCTAGACACGTTGATCCCTTGCAGACAGTGCTGACTCTGCCCCTCCTGATTCTGAAACTGACCAACACAGTCACCACGCAGTCTCTTCTCTCTGTCTTATGATGTCTCCCCTGCCACCATTTACTTTGGACCCTCACCCTTACACCTCCTCACCCTCACACACCCTCACACCCTCTCAAACTCACACACCCTCACTCACCCTCACACCCTCACCCACCCTCACACACCCTCACTCACCCTCACACCCTCACCCACCCTCAACCACCCTCACTCACCCTCACCCCCCTGACCCTCACAACCCTCTCACCCTCACTCACCCTCACCCCCTCACACCCCACACACCCTCATCCTCACACCCTCACACACACCCTCACATCCCCTCAATCTCACACCCCCACACCCCTCACCCTCACCCCTTCTCACCCTCACACACCCTCACACCCCCACACCCTCACACCCCCTCACCCTCACACCCCCTCACACACCCTCGCCCTCACACACCCTCGCCCTCACACACCCTCACCCTCACACACCCTCACCCACCCTCTCACCCTCACACACCCTCACCCACCCTCTCACCCTCACACACCCTCTCACCCTCACACACCCTCTCACCCCCTCACCCTCACACACCCTCACCCTCACACCCCCACACCCTTGCACCCCCATACCCTCACTCACCCTCTTACCCTCACACACCCTCTCACCCTCACACCCCCTCTCACCCTCACACAACCTCGCACCCTCACACCCCCTAACCCTCACACCCCCTCACCCTCACACCACCTCACACCCTCACACACACCCTCACACACCCCCTCACACACCCTCTCACCCTCACACCCCCTCACCCTCACACCCCCTCACCCTCACACCCCTTTACCCTCACATCCCTCACCCTCATACACCCTCACCCTCACACACCCTCACCCTCACCCCCATCACCCTCACACCCTCACCCTCACACCCCCTCACCCTCACACCCCCTCACCCTCATAACCCCAAACCCTCACCCTCACAACCCCACACCCTCACCCTCACACACCCTCACACACCCTCTCACCCTCACACACCCTCTCACCCTCTCACCCTCACACCCCCTTACCCTCACACCCCTCACCCTCACACACCCTCACACTCACACACCCTCACCCTGTCACCCTCACCCCCGTCACCCTCACACCCTCACCGTCACACACCTTCACACTCACACACCCTCACCCTCACATCACCTCACACCCTCACCCTCACACACCCCCTCACACACCCTCTCACCCTCACACCCCCTCACCCTCCCACCCCCTTACCCTCACACCCCTCACCCTCACACACCCTGCCCCTCACACATCCTCACCCACACACACCCTCACACACCCTCACCCTCACACCCTCGCACCCCTCACCCTCACACACACCCTCCACCTCACACACCCTCACCCTCACACACCCTCACCCTCACTCCCCCTCACCCTCACACCCCCTCACCCTCACACCCTCACACACCCTCACCCTCACCCCCCTCACCCTCACACCCCCTCACACCTCCTCACCCTCACACACCCTCACTCTCACACACCCTCACCCTCACACACCCTCACCCTCACATCCCCTCACCCTCACACCCCCTCACCCTCACCCACCCTCACACACCCTCACCCTCTCTCACCCTCACACTCTCACACCCTCACACCCCCTCACCTTCACACCCACCCTCACACCCCCTCACACCCTCTCCCCCTCACACACCCTCACCCTCACACCCCCTCGCCCTCACACCCCCTCACCCTCACTCACCCTCACTCACCCTCACACACACTCACACACCCTCACCAGCATAGCATAACAAAACAAAGCATAGCATAGCAAAACACAACAAAGCATATCTTAGCATAGCATAACAAAACACAACAAAACATAGCATAGCATAACAAAACATAGCATAAGAAAATAAAGCATAGCATAAGAAAACAAAGCATAGCAAAACAAAACATTGCATAACAAAACAAAACATAGCATAGCCAAACTCAACAAAGCATAGCATAGTATAACAAAACACAACAAAACATAGCATAGCATAACAAAACATAGGATAAGAAAACAGAGCATAGCATAAGAAAACAAAACATAACAAAGCATAGCCAAACAAAACATAGCATAGTAGAACAAAACATAGCATAGCATAACAAAACACAACAAAACATAGCAGAACAAAACATAGCATAACATAACAAAACATAGCATAACATAACATAAAACAAAGCATAGCATAACAAAACATATCGTAACAAAACATAGCAAAACACAACAAAACATAGCATAGCATTACAAAACACAACAAAACATAGCATAGCATTACAAAACACAACAAAACATAGCATACATAACAAAACATAGCATAGCATACCAAAACACAACATAGCATAGCATAACAAAACAAAGCTTAGCATAGCATAACAAAACATAGCATAACAAAGCATAACATAGCATAACAATACATAGCATAGCAAAACAAAGCATAGCATAATAAAACACAACAAAACATAGCATAGCATAACAAAGCATAGCAAAACATAGCATAACAAAACATAGCATAGCATAACAAAACACAGCATAGCATAGCATATCAAATCAAAGCATAGGATAGAAAAACATAGCATAGCATAGCAAAACAAAACATAGCATAGCATACAGCATCACTCCGCACCACCACAGCATCACTCAGGGGCACCACAACATCACTATGCGCTACCACAGCATCACTGAACGCCACAGCATCACTCGTTCTCCATCACAATATCACTCAGTGCCACCACAGCATCAATCTGTACAACCATTCAACAACACCTGGTTCAAATATGTTCTCTTAATGTTTAAAGCTTTATTACAAATGTAATAAAAATATGTTAATATTTCACTTCTGTTCTTGGATTTTTGTCACAATAAAATACACTGAACATAATCTTCACAAAAGGTATTTACAAAACTTTAAACTATTGGCATTATAAATTACAATAACTTTTATTTAAGTATTAATTATTGAAAAAAAATGTGTAAGCCATTGTTATTTGTAATATCAATACATTTAAGTCACGTAAATACAACACATATTGCATTACAAATGCTATAGGTGTCACATTTGCGAAAGTTATAACTATTGCCATTTTAAATGACAAAGCTATTAATTTCGCTATTTTCAAAAACAAAACATAAATAAAAACTGTGTCATTTACAATACCAATAGCTCAAACTTTCCTAATACGAGATCTATTGCATTGCAAATGCTTGTTTCTATTTAACTCCCTGTGCTGCCCCCTTTCCTCCCTTTCTTTCCTCTCTATCTCATGTGCCAGTTTCCCTTTTCTTCCTCATTTTGCCCTCTATCCAATCTTTCCAGCTCTAGCTATTTTGACTTGTTTGCATTATTCCTTATCTCCTCGGCAGCTCATTCTCTTTCTTTCTCCGTTTCTCACTCTTCTTTTGTTTTGTTTTTTCCGTCAGCGGCTCCTCTAAATGATTTGGCTTGTAACGGACTATTCGTCCAAAAGTGGAGGAATACTGACATCTGGTGGCCGAATTGCGCAAACACCTCAGACTCCTTAATACAGAGTGTTACATGGAAACTAGTTCTTTATTACGAATTTTGTATTATAATATAGTTCATGATCCGGGAGTAGCTTTAAAGTGGCCTATGCAAAAGGATCAAACGAGAGGGAGGAATGAAGATGTCTGTGGAAGACCAATACTGTTCTGCTGGTAGGCTATCCGAGTCCGATACCCATAGCCACTGGAATTATGCAATTGGGTGGACCACATAATGCAACAACTAAATTATACGGCAAGAAACGCCAAATTAAGTGGCATTGCGCAGAACCCTTAGCGGCATATTATTTTACTATCTTTTCATTTTTATCCATAACAATGTCTGGGCAGAGGTTTCACCTTATCAGTATCAGTTTAACACCAACATATAGTTATACGGCAACTGAAAGATGACCTGCCACAGTGCAGAAACACGTGTGGCAGTTTTTTGTAACTTTTGGTCCGTTCAAGTTGGAAACCTTTTTTTGTTAAAATCTGCAATTTATGCAGAGGAAAGAATATGTGGTATATATTTATGTAAGAAACACCACGGCCACAGAATCTCACAATTCAGTCGTCCTGTCGATATCTCCCATTGACATCTAACTTGAAATTAATAACAGAAGTGATGGGGTCAATGAGGTGGCGTTGGAAATAATGGATAATCATGGTTTGAAAGAGTAGTGCTAGGGCTTTACACATAACATGAGTATTTGTAAAGCGCACGTTCACCCGTAGATATCTTGATGTTGAACAGATGTTTGTTGTTACCCAGCTCAATGGTACTCATTTTATCGACCTCAGATGGATGAAAGGCTGAGTGGGATTTGAACCTGTGACCATGAGGTCGAACACAGGCCCCTGCAATAGATGCATTAGTCTATTGAGCCACCAGACCCCGCACATGATATTTTGTGTTGGCGGGGATGACGTGGACCTACAATTCAGCCAAGCACGTTGCAGCCGATTTTGTGGGTGGGGAAGTGGAGTTGCATTAATGTTTTTCCCTTGGTTGGTTGCTGCTTCTCAGGATAGGACGAAGAAAGTAGGCGTTTTTGTCGCTGCTGTACTGTGATTTCTCATGGCTTTTCTCCTGGGTTCCGGATTCCTTGTTTAGGTCATGAAGGGGTGTGTGGTGAATCATTTTACCACATGAAATTTGTGGTTTGTTCCAGTGAGCCGTCTGCAGGAAGATGGCACTAGGGGCAGAGCTACACCAGCCTAGAAGCTACAAGGAGGTGAGTAATAAGTGACTGAGTAACCTTCTGTTTTCATGTACTGACCTTCAAGGGTGGAGAATGTGTTGTGGGAATTGACGGTTGTGTAGAGGATGTACATTTGCGTCTTCATGTTGTATACAGATATCGCTCCTTTACAAAGCCATGAGTTTGGACTCTTCCAGCAGCTCATCATATCGAGAGGGAGAGATACCTTAAATCTCATCCCTCGGCGGGTGCTGAAAGTGGTCTCCAATCACCTGAAGGCTCCACGGTTAGCCGGGGCACCGTGCCGTCACGCCATCTTAGGACTGCGCTAAAGCCACGCCCGCCCTACGCTTATCTCCTACATACAGGGACTGAACAAAGTCAAAAGCATGCCTCTTTAACCCCTTCCACGCTGATGACGAGCTGGGCTCGTCATGAGGTAGCCTCCTCGCACGCTGATGACGAGCCCAGCTCGTCACGTAAAGTGCGCTTTTAAAAATCTCAGCGTACGAGCGGAATTCTGCACGCACGCATGCGGTTAAGGTAACTGTGAAGTAATAAGCTGTGTGCCTTTCTTTCCTCTCCATTACATTTAGGTGTGATGCTTCACATTGCTCCCAGCCAGGACACTCGAACAATGAAAACCTGATGGCCCCTTAACTTCGGCCTTTGTTTTGGGCCCAGCTGGAATTTAAAATAAGGAAACTCCATCCCCGCCTGCACCTTGCTGCTCTGAACTCAAGGAGATAACGTGCAGGCGCTGTGAAAGGCAGGCCCAGAATGGCCATAGCGTGCACCGGGCAATCCCTCGGTGCCCGCCCCCCCCCCCCGCCCCCGCCCGAGTGGGGAGGGGGGCCGGCCGAGCACTTTGTCAGGGCCGGTTGTGGTTCCCAGTCCGGCCCTGGTGAAAGGGTTCCGGTGTCTGAAACCTACACCGGGATGAATTCAGCATATTTTAGCGAGTTCCAACTTCTTGGCAGGGATCAACGGTGTCCCTGTGAAAATAGTGAGTAGATGCTGTCTACCCATGTGTACCCCGATTTGTGCCGTTTGTATAGGCTTATTATCTGCACCATTCAATTCCACAGCCTTTACAAACAGACAGGCCCACATCACTGTCCCTGCAATATGTTGAAAGACACCATTTATATGGCCCATATTTTCTCAAACTTGGCCAGATGTCCCTTTCCCATGCAAGCTATTTCCTCTAAGATTAAGAGACTTATTCACAAGAAAGTGCTGCAGCGCGGCACCGCAAGTCCTTTGGCTGTGCCACTCTGCAGCACTTTCGAAACACAGGGCTACATCATATTTACAACAATATGACACATCCCTGTGTGCTCCCCTGCACTGGCGCACAATAGGCTGTCTTGAGACACGCAGGCACCCTTGCGCCATGGTGCAAGAGTATCCTGCGTTGTGGGGAGATTGTTTTTGTGCAGGAAGGCGTACCTTCCGGCACAAAACAATAACAAAAAAAATAAAAAGGCGATTTCCTCTTCCTATGTGTGTTGCAGAATTCAGCACCGTTAGAAAGAGGAAAAAAAACGAGGAGAAAATGTAAACATTTCTCCACGTCGTGCTTCACTAAGCCACCCCTGGGGTGGTGGAGCATTCTGACGCATTACCAGTTTTACGAACTCTCGTAAATCTGAAAATACAGCAGAATACATGGGTGTTGCGTTGGAACACCCATAGCAACAACCATGTCACGCCCCTTTCATACTGAGTGTTGCGTGAGAAGAGGCCATATTTACAAGTATAAGAAAAGCCAAGCAGGATGACTTCATGTGTCCTTGTAAATAAGGGGTGGGAGGTTGCGCCAGCGGTGCATCACAAACAGTGACACACCGGGTTTGTGAATAAGCCCCTAAGTATCTATCCATTCTGCGTCACTAAGCAATTTGTCTTTCTAATCTAAAGTGGCCATAAAGGGGGCACTTTTTAGCAGTACTTAATTTGTACATAAATAAGTGCCAGGGCCCTTGGGAGGAGACCACAGCAGCTTGCACAACCTGTTGTGCTACTACTGACAATTCAAACTTTTTATACATTAAAAATGAGTAATACCTGCCACCCAAGCTTATTTTTCTTTCTTTGGGTGGCAGATATTAGTCATTTTAATATATATGGAATTATTAAAAAAACTGTTCAGTTCATCACAAAATTGGAAAATAGCACCACCTTGTGGCTGGTTGGCATAAGTCCCGATGTTAACAAATAAGTGCGAGCACCAGAAACGACCATCTCAAAATAAGCACTGCTTTTTAGCCACCTGCTTGACTCCCTTGAGAATTCTGTTCCAAATTTCAATGCCCATAGGCAAAAATATCTACGCCTGTTCATGTTCTTTTCTGAAACTTTAATAATGATCATAATGGGAAAAAATCTCCTTTGCCATCACAAGCAGCTGCCAGCGCTCCATTAATTTGCGCAGCGTATGCAGAAAATGACGTGAGGGTTCAACACAGTCCTGGGCTTGTCCTAAAAGTGACCTATCTCACTAAAACGTTAAAGGGCCAATCCAATGCAGTACAAAAGACGGTTCTCTTTACCCAGTCCTGTATTGCTAACAATCACCAATGATAAACATTCTAGAGAAGGTTGCTGTGTTTGATTATGTCAGCTGGGGTTTTCAGACTTTTGTGACATTGAGGGAAGGACTTAGGAACTTCCCCATTCTTCCTTCCCTGTAGCCAAAATGTTCCTTGGGCAAACGTCCTCTGCACGGGTTGGTGAAGCAGTGCCACCTTACCCTTGTACATTTCTGGGCAGCCCTGCGCATTTTTCCCCTCCTGATAACTTGACAATCATGTAAGCTCCTTTTATTTACAGACTACGAGAAGAAGAGCTGAGTTCTGATGTCGATTGGGAACCCAAAATCCACCTGTTTGCAATGGTCACTACTATCTCGTAAACCCTGAGCCATGCGTGGACTGTTAGTGGTGTTACGTTAATGGTGTTTGTAATGCACAAATGTGGCTCCCAAGGGGTATCCTAGGAGAGAGTAAGAAAAGGATTGCTAAGAGCCCTGACCACTGCAAAGTCATTAAAAGAGCCAGGTTTTCAATTTTATGCTGAAGTCAAGAAGAGAGAGAGCAGAGTGGATGAATAATGGAAGCTTTTTCTAGGCGGTTGGGACTACATAGGAGGAAGAGTGACCCCCAGCATAGGTGTAGGGAATGTGAGGTATGTGAAGGAGCGGGAGAGAGATGGATCGCAGGTGTGGAAGGAACATGGAAGTGAATTCTGTTACTAAGGTTGAGGGGGGCAAGGTTATGTAGTCTTGCAAGGCTGGGGGATACCTTTGAAAAGATCATTCTTGTGGCCGGTAAGCCCATGCAGGGTTTGCAGATGATATGAGACTGACGCACAACGAGGAAGATTTACTGCCTGATAACGATCTTGGCGGATGGGATACTCCATCACAAATGTGACGCATATTCCGTCCACCGTATTACAAGTTCCATAGGATATTATGGAATTTCAATTTGGCAGACAGTATATCCGTCACATATGTGGCAGAGTAACCCTGTCCACCGAACTCGTAATCAGACCCTTAGTAATAGCTGGCTGTTGTGTTCTAAATCACCTGTAACCTATTGAGGAGGTGGGCTGAGGTGCCGATGGCATTACAGGAAGCTAGCCTGCTAGGAATAAGCACGTGAGTAACTATCTTTCTTGAGTCCAAGGGCAACCACTTGGATATTGTTTGAGCATCTTAAGGATGCTGAAACAGCAGGTTGAAACCGATGGTTGGTCACTGCAAGCTGGCTGTCAACAGCAACACCTTCTTTCCTAGCACATTGAGTCAGCTGAGTAGGTGGCCCCACAACTGCAGGCCACCAGGCGTTAGACCAGAGAGCTGTTTCTTTCCCAAATAGGACTACTTTTGTTTTATTTGATGCAGTTACTGCTCATACAGTTGGCTACTTTCGAAATACTATGGGTAAAGTTGGTTTAGGTATTTAAAGTGTTCTCAGAAAGGTAGAGGAACAACTGTGTGTCATCTGTATAAGAAATAATATTGAAGCTAAAGGATCTGATAGTGGCTGCTAGTGGCACCATATACATATTAAAAGGGAAAGGTTAAGGCAGGAGCCACACAGGATGTTGAGCAAAAGCGGAGGAGAAAAACAACTGGGGTCCAGTAAGCAATGTTAGACTGGACCCATCAGTGGGCCGGGAGGCATCTGCCCGTGTTGTGGCAGCACTTGAAGAGAATGCAGTGGGCCACCTTATCGAGTTCTGCCAGTAGGTTGAGAACAATAAGGACAATAGTGGCTCCCTTATCAGTGACAAGGCAGATGTCATCAACGGCTGCAATGAGGGCACTTTCAGTGCTGTGGTTGGTACTGAAACCCAACCATGAGGGATCGAGGAGGTGGTGGGACTCAAGGTGGCAGGTAAGTTGCTTGTTGACTAGTTTTTTGAGTACTTTAGCTGGGTTGGGGAGCAAAGAGATGGGTCGGTAGTTGGCCAAGATCTTGGCATCAGAGGAGGGTTTCATGAGTAAGGGCGGAACCATGGCACATTTCCATTCGCTAGGATAGGAAGCAGAGGAGAGTGAAAGATTGAAATGAGTGGTTAGGCCAGCACCAATGAGGAACTTTGTTAAGTGAGGTAGTCCGTTCTCTGTCGTGCCCTCATTTTGCCATCACGCACTTCATGCACAATCAGTGTTAGATGCAACTCGCTGGCAGGAAGGAGCAGAGCACAGACCCCAGTGCAGAATTTGCCCCAGCAGGGCGGTGCAGATAGGGGAACCGAGACATCAGGAGTCCAAAAACAGCCTCTAGTTGGGCTTTCCGGGTGAGTCAGTCACAGCCACAGGCTGAGAGCAGCCATTGCCGGCTCACCCGCTTGCCTGAAATTTTAACAGTTGGGTCAGTTGCAGCCCATGTGCTGCTTGCATACAAGCGCATCCCTGCAGCTGAATCTGTCCATTTCCTCCCCCCTCGTCAAGCCAAAAAGCTTCACCAATCTGCTGTCCCTAAGCCTTCATTCTCAGTTCTCTCAGTCCTCCACCTCAACTGCTGCATTTTGCTGCATTTCTTTTCTGCATAATTGTGCATTTTGTTCTGCAATCTACCTAGTGCTAATCAGGCAAGGTCCACCTTGCAGGCTGCTGGCTAGCTCCCATAAGCCCCTTACAAGACACCTCAAGTCATTAAGGCAGCGCCAGTATCCAGCAGCCGCAGCCAGCCCCCACCCACTCAAATGACAGGACTTTTCGGGCTTACTACCCACAAGAAATGATTCAGAGCAGAGTCTTGGTTCAGTGGGCACAGCAGAGGTAGAAGAGGAAGGAGAAGCTCAAGGCAATCGAGGCAAGTAAGGTGCCCAGTAAGTGCGAGCCGGCTTGGGCTCATGTTGAGTGAGAGTGGTGTCGGTATTAGAGCCAACACCCCAGGGTTAAGCTGAAGAGGGGCGGAGGTGGCCGAGCTAGGCCCAGGTGTGGCATGTCTCTCTCCGTGAGCTCCCCACACTCACACCTTTTACCCCTTTCTACCACCGACCCTCACTTGGTTTCACTGGCTGGGCCCCCACCCAATCCACCAGGTGCTGTTACCACAGCCCAGCCAAACGTACTACAACACTAGTACCAGCCGCTAACAGCTGCTAATCAGCAGCAATCAGCTACAACAGTAACAACTGTTAACCGCAGCTTCGCTGCTAGCAGTGTTATTCTCTTTCTACGACAAGTTGAGCTGACATACTATAAAGCAAGTCAAGTCAAAACAAGCCAAGACAAAGTGCCTCAACATAAGTCAAGACAAGTCAAACCGTCCAAAGACATGTCACAGACTTAACCAGGACATCTATCCCAAAATCCGCCTTGGCAGACCTCTGCCAGCCCTCTTCGCTGCTGGTCCTGACTCAATGGCTATACATGCTCACACCAGTTCTACAACAGTTGTGTATATCCAACAGTCACAAGGACAGAAGGCAGCTGGTGAAACTTTTTTATAATCTCCATCCAAGCCAATCCTCAACCTCACCTCTGTGAGGTCAAGCAAGGTAAGACAAGCTCCGACCAGTAGAAAGAAAGGTCACCGGATCGCCAAAGCCACCAGCGATCTCAACCCAAGAGAGCAAAACAAAGTGCTAACACCCAATTGCTTAATCTCACCTGTAACGAAAATGTTTGAGAAGAGTAAAAAAATCATGTTCAGGTTTTCATTCCTCAAAGATCCAGGCCAGGAACTACTCCTAAAAACTGAAATCTTGCTCGGTCTACCACAGCCATTAACCACTCAGATTCTGTCCGATGTCCGGGACTCCACCCCAGACCATGCGAAAGCACAAGGCACCAACAACTGAGGGGCTGTTCACCCAAAGGACGGGTTCCACCTCCCCGGGCCTTGCTATGACATACTGTCACCTGAATGTTCCTTACACATCGAACACCAAATCCCCCAGGATCAGGAAGGCCACCAAAGGTCCAAACCTAGTCGAGCCCTCACACTTGCCATCCATTTCACCCACAAAAACACTGACAAAGGTTGTGGTCCATGCTCAGCAAGCAACTGCCATGGGTGTCCCTCATGACTCAAGCAACGTCTACAACTTCTAACAAGGGCATCCCGCCCAGTGGAACTCCTATACCGATAACCACTCTTCATCAAGGCTCTCAAAGTAGGCTTTGAGCCAACTAGATCTAAGTTCTACAGACATCTCTAACCAAGCATAAACACAGCTTGACCTGACAACCTCCATGAGGTTGACACTTGCCCACATGGCATAGACTATCAAAGGCACGCTAACACTGGAAACGGGGCAGGCAAAGTACTCGCAAGCATACGTGCCACACCTGTTGTCAGTCTAACAGTTTCATATCCACGCACCACCCCATCCCCTGTACAACCACGTCCGTGGATTGGCCCACCGGGTTGGAGAACTCGAAAGCACCAACAGTCATGACAACTGCCATCCCAAGTATCTGTAGACGCTTGAAACTATCATTCAGTTAAACTAGACCTGCAAGTCGACCTTTTAAACATCCTCGCCGTACATTTATCATGCATTGATTCCAAACTGTCCAAATTAAACAACGTAACTATTGAAGCCAAGACAGCCAGGTATCTACAACAAACCACCTGCTTGTAGTCCCAAATCATCGATAAACTCTGAACTTTACATGACACCTTGAACCTACTCTTTACAGACCTAAAATCTAGTATGGGCTATCTTCAAAAGACAGACTGCCAAATCATTGACTCAGTGGCCAAACCAAACACAAGACAGGATTTCACCACCAGCCCTAGCTCCCACACGATGGATCAACAAGGCCATCAAGTGCCCTGCGTTTGAGACCTCAACCCAGTGGGAAACCAGAAAGCGTCAGACTCCTTTAAGGTCTCTCCCCAGCCCATCGTAGTGTCTCCAACTGTAAATACATCAAATATGTCAATAACGAAGTGCAGCAAAAAAAGGCTGAGGAAAGCCAGAAATAAGCCCATATTATAGTCTATGAGCCCTTCAAGTCAATCGTCTTACACACAGCCCAAGAAGCGTTACCCTATTTTTGCACAAAAGAACTTAGCAATGGCTTCCTCCTTTACATCGGATAGAGTTGCAAACTGCCTAGCACCTAACAATGATTCAAGTGAACTACTATCCAACCGCGCCCCAGGGGGCACCAACACCTGCAACATCAAACCAGCAGCTCCCCCAAACCACCCTATCCAATGGGCAGCCTCATCAGCTAGGCAATGGCGTAGGCTCTCTGTGGTGCCGTCCAGAATCCCCACGGCTCAGACCAAGTTCTCTAAACACTATTTACTATGAGGCTGTCAACCCAGGAAAATTAGCAACATCCTGAAGCCACCCCTGGCACCAGAGCAGCAGTGCCTCATATGGAGTCAGACCCCTGCTACCTCCCTGCCCAGAGGTATGCTACCAACAAAGGCACTTGGCACAGGAACTTTACCAAAGCTCCAAAACACCCCTCTCAAAGTAGAACACCTAATTTTACCATAGATGCTCCAAATTACTCCTCTCAAAGTATAACACTTACCACACCCAGTAACAAGGGATTAAACTTATCTGGGCCAGTCTCTGCGTATTGCCTTTTTGATTAAACAAAGCTGGTCTTTTTCCCAGACTTTGAGTCCAAGGGTCATTAGGACACTCTAAACCGGGGAAACCTAAAGCTGTTCAGGGCTCTTCCTTCTTTGGTCCATATTGCCTCAGAGGGCATCACTTCAGTTGAATTTTTGATTGATGCTAGGTTCCCCTCGAACGAATTCACGCTGGTCTCCCCTCATCATCAGCAACATAGAACTTAGTTCTCAAATTTACAGAGTTTTCAAGCCATGGGGCATTAACATCATGCCATATGCCTGACCTCGCTACCCAACCCTCCTAGGACCCACCATCCCTCCAAACCAAGTGCTGGCAAATTATCCTTCTTCTCGATGCTGAGAGGAGTCCATAGCATTTCTCCAGCTTATGAAAAAGCACCAGCAGCTCAAACTGCACAAAGACCAACGCACTCCAAGAGCCTGGATTGGGGATGTCTTTCGGGAGCCCAAAACACCAGGAGCAAAACCTGACACTGAAGCCCAAAGAAAGGGATCGATCACGCGCCCCTCAAACTATGCTGCTGGAACATCGCCGTCTTGGACAGCAAACTAGGGTTGGACGATAACTTTCCCTCCCAGCACCAATTTGACATAATTGCCCTACAGTCTTGCCCCCTCCCAGCATTCCAGGCTACTCAGTTCACTACAAACCAGCAGAAAAAACAAATAAAATAGGTCCTCACTCTGGTAGGCTAGCCACTTGCTTTGCTCTGTCCTTGGCTGAACAAATAGAGTTGCTGCCAGACCCAGAGCCCGGTATTCTGATTTCTGTAATCTCCAACTCAACACGTAAGTGAGATTTGATCATAATAAATATCTACATTCAGCCTCCCCTAAATTAAAAAATCAACACCATCAAGAAAATCAAATCCACTATCTTAAATCAAATGCACCGCACTTCAGAAACTAACTTCATCATCACGAGATACTTCAACGTGAACCTGATTAGCTCTGGCCCACTCAACGAATTCCTTGCCCAACAGAACAATTACTGGGACATACAGCCCCAGAAGTAAAAAATCAGGACTCGAAAAGACAAACGTAGGGACAACTTTGGGCTAGACATCAAGCACCTAGGGATAAGATCGCTTAATGGTAAAGTACCCAACGACTGTCTGGCAAATTTCACCTATATCGGCCCACGGACAGAGTCCTTCATCGATTACACCTTTCTATCGCTCGCTCTATTGCCTGTAGTTTGTTCTTTCCAAATTACGGAGCACTGTGAAAGTGACCACCTTCCACAAATACCGGCTCTAGACCTAAAAAGAAAGGCCTTCAAGAGCGGCCCGTCGCACTTGGCTTTCAATTCACCACCAACTACAAAAAAATGAAATGGTCAGAATCCACTATAGAGAAAAATGCCAATAGCATCAAGTTGGTGCTAGAGGAACCTGAAAGACTAAATCTAACCCTCCAAGTGACATGACAAAAATTTACAACTGATGCACTTGCAAACATGATCTTCAGCACGGACGGCCTACCCGGGACCCAATTCATGGCTCCATAAGGTCACTCTCAAATAGCTAAAACGGATCAGCAGCCTACAGCCTGGCCAAGAAACAACTTAACCAGGCCCTGTTAGGGGAAACAGTAAAACTACGACCACCATTGATATTTTAAGGGCCACAAAGAAAGAATATGGAAAGTCGGTCTGGTTCGACAACGAAAAAGCCAGAGTTCTATGACAGCAATCAACCTAACTCAAGAAACTTTTGGTCTACCGCGAACAACCTAAATCAGCAGTGAACGTTCCTATCAAGAAAGAATGCTGGGCTGCCTTCCTCAAAAAACATTTCTTGGCGATAAATGACTCCACACTCCCATTTCCTCTAGAGGAGCATCCCACATTGCTGCATCCAGCAAACTCAGCTTCACTCCTCCAACATGGCCTATCAGCACCAAATCCCTCGCATGGGGCAAGTTTGGTAACAAATCTATGGTTCTCCCCATACAGAAGGGGTCCAATTGTCCGAACAGGACACAGCGAATGTCATCACAAAAGGCAAGAGGGCTAATGTTCTGGGGCCTAATGGAATACTTCAGGCCATCTATAAACAAGAACCAAGGAACCGGGCAGGAAAGCCTACGCCCCTTTTACCCAATACTGTCCTTATGGGAGTCATACCAGACTCATGGCCAGGCGTCGTCATCACCCCACTCCACAAAGGCGGAGATAAATCCTCGCCAGAAAACTACCATCTTGTTAAATTCTTGACAATGAAGCAAAATACTTTGCATCTCTTAACCTAGATGATCTGACTGCCTGGGTGGATATACACCAAATAATTCCTACAAAACAACCTGGTTTCAGGAGAGGCTCTGGCACAATTACAAACATCTTGGCCTTGTCCCTTATCCAGGACCAACTGGGGAAGCAGAACTGCTTAATCCATCTCTGCTTTGTGGACTATAAGTCAACGTTTTACTGCATAAGTCAAACAAAGATATGGAGGAAGCTCAGGACCTGGAACATCCCTTCACCCCTGCTCAATGCTATTGAGTCACTTCACACCCAAACATGGGTGTGGATCAAATTTGGAGACGGTAGCCTCCTGTCAAGGAAAATGAACACCCAACAAGGCCTCAAGAAGGGGTGCGTGTAGGCCCCATGCCTTTTTAACCTCTTCATGGACAACCTCTCACCAGCCCTAGACAAAACTAACAGCCATGCTCAACGTCTAGGCACAAGAATACTAAACCATTCACTGTATGCAGATGGCAGTGTGCAGTTTAACCAGTGTAGGCCTGCAGAGACTTCTAAACATTCTTCGTCTGCACGCCACACAAAATACCTTGTTATCTACAGTAACAAAACCAAGGTGATGATGGTCAGCAGAGTACACAAGGAAAGTGGTATTTGCATCTTGGAGCACACCACCTAAAGACATTAAAAGAGTATAAGTACCTAGGGGTGTTACTAAATGACAAGGGTCAGGCCAAACAACAGCTCAGAGCCATCAAAAACAAAAGCAACGCCCTAATCGCTGCTTTCAGCACTCTGCGCAAGAAACTGAAAGACCCAACTCTCGATCCTCTCCCGAAAGTCATGGCAGTAAAACTCTTGCCAACCTTAACATCTGGCAGCGAAGCCCTTTTTGGTCGGGACTCATCCCTACTGGACAAACTCCAAACAAAGGTTTACCACTATGTGCTAAACCTAGCCTCGAGTTCCTCTCTAACTCAAATCTGACTGGAACTCGGCCTAATCAGGCAATTAATAGGCCAACAAGGGGCAATTGTCAAATGCTGCACGCAGAGGCCAACTCATTAAACAACATCCTGTGGTCCGCAATTGACAACTCGAGCTGCAGCAAGCATAGCAACAGCCTCAGAGAATAGTTGGGCCAATCCTTTGCCTAATAGAACCTAGGGAACCTCTGAGCCTCCCCACTGTCATACCACACTTTAAAAAAAAAATGAGTTAATGCTGCAATGGCCTCAACTTCTCTTCTACAAGATAAAGATGAGCTCACAAAAAGAAGTCATGCATGGACGGTCAGAAATGGCTACAAAACTGTCCACCCACTCTAGAAGAAAAACCTGCATGGTAGTACCCCGGCGACACAGCTTGTTGCCTACTTGGCTCAAATAAAGAGAACCTTACTTGACCCGTTCCGTGCTGCCATCGGCCATTGGCCGACGGCAGCACTACCTCCCCTGTGCTGCTGCCCCCGCCCGTTTTGCGGAAGTGCCACAATTTCGCAAAATCGCGGCCGCCGTTAAGGTGTTAAGTGAGGCAGTGAGCCAGATTTAATGAACTGCATGGATCTTATAACATACTAGGTGTTGAGTAGTGAAAAAGTGGGCAGAGATGCTCCAGTGGAAATTGTGGAGGCCAGCTTGATGAAATCTAAAGTCTGAGGAAGCTTGATGTTCAAAGTTGTCATAAATGCGTTTGATCTTCTCACTAAAATGGACAAAGAGGTCCATGAAGGCTTAAGGGAGGGAGGGATGGGTTGAGAGGAGGCTTGAGGTTGTAAAAATTCTATATTCAATAGTGAATATTTCTTTAGTAGAAGAATTGGGGCTTTCTTGAATGCGCGAGGGTATGGGGAGTCACATATTTTGTTGCAGGTAAAAATGATAGTTGCGGATAGCTGATTTGAAGGCGCATCTGTCACGGATGGAGCAAATGCATCTCCAGCAGCATTCTAGCTGCTTGCAGTGATGTTTGAGCTGCCTACGGTCCATGTACAAAGTATGCTGGGGCATCATGGGTGTCTAGATAGAAGTGAGAGTATCGGGCTCATTGTTTAACCAAGTATTAGGATTATTAGTGGCTGAATTCGTGTCAGTGTCCAGATGTATCTTTGGAGACTCCAGAATTCCAGTTGTCTCTCAAGAGCTTAGTCCAAGGTCGAGTCTTGTGGTTGCAGGAGACAGTGGGTGTAGGCAGAGAGACTGGGATCTATTTTGATGAGATGTAGGTAGTGAAAATAGGGTCAAGCAGGTTGATCTGTGGGCCCCTCTATGTGTTGAACAAGGCATACGGCCAGATTCATCAACGTAAAATCGGCTCGCAAAGGGCCAGATTCTGAGCATCAGGCCCTTTGCGAGCGCAATTTTTGCATTTGGGATTCATCATCTCAAATGCAAAAATCGCTATTATAGAATTTGCAATTTTGCGAGAAATTGCATTTAAGGAATCTCTATTTGAGAATCCTTAAATGCAATTCATGAAACATTTAAAAATTGCGATTTTGCAATTTTGGGCCGCTATTTACCGCGAAGTAAACCTCGTGGTAAATAGCGGAAACTTAGATAAATGCACTTAAGTGCATTTTTCTAAGTTGTATGTAACACACACACATGTCCTTGGGACATGTGTGTGCGTAACACCAGCGTCCAATATCATTTCAGGGGTGCAACAGGGTGTCCTTTGGACACCCCTGCACCCTTGAAATCGCAATTAGCTATTAGAGATTCGCACATTGATATGTCTTCCCATTCATTCCTATGGGCCTTTAGGGGATGGGGAGTTATTCCTTATTTGCGATTAGCAATTAGCTAATCGCAAATAAGGAAGCTGTAGGAATCGCAAAATAAATTGCGATTTGTACGTGAATCCCGTTTTGCGAGTCTGTAATAGCGATTCCTTAATAATCGCTATTACAGACTCGCAAAACGGGACTTTGATGAATCTAGGGGATAGTGTTTTAAGGTTGTCGAAGAGGTTACTGAAATCTGTATTAGTAGTATATTCAAGATGAACATTGAAGTTACTTAAGACTACGAAGTGTTGGGAGAATATAACGAATGAAGAAATGAGCTTTATTATATTGGTGCTAAAATTCTTCTAGTGTTGGGCAGTACACTAAAATTCCTCCCAGGGTAAGCAGATGGGTCTTGGAGTTCGAGTGCATAGTAGTGCAACTGATAGATTAGGACCACCCTGCCACCTGTTTGTGTGTTGAGCCCGGCTTGAGGCTATTCTAACATGGCGGGATGGCAGTTGCTATGTCAAGGGTGGAGGTGGGGTTGAGCCAGGTCTCTTGCAAAAAGATGATGATCTGCGCTCCCCAAGTCCCCACACAGCCTTGGTCAGGATCGGGACCTATGTTTGTTGACCGCTCAGTGCAAGGGGTTTGAATAGACTGTTGATTAGCGTCACTGTGCCTCTGCTGCCGATATTGCTTGGAAGAAAAAGACACACAGATGATGGACGGAATGCTGAGCGGATCAAACATTCTTTCCCATTCAATAGATCTGGATTAAATCCATCGTTCTTTTGCTCACTAGGTCACCCCAGTTTAGACCCAGCCATATGCAAACCAGTCTTGACCCTTTGCCTCATGGGAACACTCCAGGCCAAACTGCCAAGCCACGTCTTCCTTGGACCGGAAACAAGCATCCTGGGACCAGTTTCGGGGCATCACCCCTCATCTGCCAGGCTAGCTTAAATCCAGTGGCATATTGAGTCCAGGACCCACATCTAGGCATACCCTGCGCACTTAGGGCGAGAAAGCAAAAGACACACAGATGATGGACAGAATGTAGAGCGAATAAAACATTCTACCCCAGTCAATAGATCTGGGTTAAATCCATCGTTCTTTTGCTCACCATGCCACCCCAGTTTAGACCCAGTCGTATGCAAATCGGTCTTGACCCTGTGACTTAGGAGAACAGTCCAGACCTAACTGCCAAGCTAGGTCCTCCCTTGCTTGGAAGGCATAAGGAGCTTGTCATAGCCTTGGACTTGGGAAGCTTGGAAGTACTGTGTGATTAAACCATTTAAAGATGTTATGGGGGTTGGGCTTGCCTTATTCTGTGGCGTCCAACCCTTGTTTAGTAGCTGAGCCTCTTCTGTGCTCTGGGTGGTTGTTAATGAGGGAATAGCTTTCCCCTCGGCTACCGACTTTGACCATGATGAGGATTTGCTTCTTTGCATTTTACTAGTGTTTTAATTCCTGCACTCCCCCCTGCTACACATGCCTGGGAGGTTTGTGATGTCCAGGGATGTTGCTGACTTCCTGATTTCTGTAGAATGCAGTTAGCTAGCTTTGAGGGCTTATGAAAAGTTGTACGACTTGTTGAAAGTGCTGCTGACACTGTGGGCACAGTTGGGGGTCTGAGGTGTGTAGATGGGGGGAGCCCTGACCCCGGGTGGTTAGTACTTGCAGAACTGGGTGGCCAAGTGTTGGCGCTTAGTTCTTATGGCTACTCCTTGGGTGAAATGGTGGCTAGCACTTCAGGTGATAAAGGCGGGGGAGCAGATAGAGAAAGAGAGAAACCTCTTCACTTCTAAAGAGGCAGATTGCATAACTCTGTGCATCACAAGAAGGTGTTAAGCCTGTAAAGATGCAAGTTTAGAACTGTGTATTTCACAGGAAAATGTAATTTGGTTGCTTTTCTCGCATACCATTGGTGAAAAGGGAGATGAATGATATGGGCAATGAGGAATTGGTCTTAACCATCAGTGTTTCAGGGATTGTTAAGGATGAGTAGCATGAGAGTATGAGAAATATAGGCCCTAGGCTATAGTAAAAGAAAGAATTTTGCATAATTGGACATCTAAGTGTAACAAGATGTCTGAGGATATCAAGTGTTTTTGCACAGTAAGGAAAGAGTTATACCCGGCTGCAGACAAGATATTAATATGGGGCAAACTGATACCACCTAAGGAAATGTAGATAAAATGGAGATTGTGCCCATGAGGGTAATTCGGGCAGAAGCCTTACAAAGAATAAAGCTAAAGCACAATACTAGTTCTTGGGAATGCTTTAACTGTTTGAACTAATGATAGTAGACTGTAAGTTGCACTGGAAGTGGTAAGTCTGCTACAAGAAGGAAAGCTCCTTTGTCCCCAAGTAGACGTATCCTTCCAACTAAGGGTTAAATAAGCTTTGGACAACGGAGGGTGTCTTAAACAGTCCAACAACGCTAGGAGAAACAGTTTAGTTGTTGGGTAACTACCACTCTCACTAGACAGTGGAAGTGGCCAAGATGGAGAATTCAAGACCAGAGCTGAGCCAAAGTCGAGCTGGCATTCCTGTTTGGCTCTAAGAGCCAACACACGAGTCAAGCCTGCAAATAAATTGTCAGGTGAATCCTAAAATGTTTGTTTCTGAATCACAGAAAATACCTCATCTGTGCTACATAAATGTATAAATAAGCCATACATTCACTTACATCGAACAAAAGATAACATAAGACAGTACCTCCATAACATACCATAGAAAACAGCAACATAGAATAACCAGTTGTGCTGCTGAAAGCTCGAGCCCGGCTCAAGCCAGATGCTTGGCCCTGGCTCAACTCAAGGTACTTTGGGACCCTCAAGCTAACAGTGAGCCAAGCTCACCCTGTCTGTGGACTCTGCATCTTCCTGGCATGAGCTTTCGGTAGCTCACCCACCTCTATTGGATAATGACCAGTGACTAACATCACTATTGTTGTCCTAATTAATTTCTTGAGAGACACCTTCCATGTGGAAGTAATTCCTTGGGCTTAGATCATTGACAATGGTGTGTAGTTTACTTCTGAATGTGTGAAGGGGTTCTTGAAAGGAATGTCAATAAGCCACATGAGAACAGCCTTGTAATGCCCTAAAGCCAATGGATTAGTGGAGAGGATTAAAAGAACAATAATGAAATATATCCATATGACTTGTGTCATGGGTAATCAGTTAAAGAATTCTTTTCAAAACATGTTGTGGTTCTACCACATGACCCACAATCTGTTTACTGGTATTTCTCCTTTAGTGTCACTCAAACAAGGTAAACGAAATATGAAATTGTCTCCTAACTGGTTACATGGTGGTGATACTGTAAGTATCCGAAAGTAGGAAGCAAGAAAACGTGTGTTTCAACTTCAATCTAATTGTAAAAGGAGTTATGATGAAAAGTATGGGGTAAAGAAACAAAGCTGGGCTGTTGGAGATTGGGTGTGGGTCAAAATAACAGAGGTTCATAAGGGAACAGACAGTTTGTTTTGAAACCTATGAGAATTTGCCAGGTGAAACGTCATGTGGTTGTGAGAATACGGACAGACATAGAGCATGGATAGACTTGACAAGTGCCCACACTTTTAGTTATAGAGCATGGATAGACTTGACAAGTGCCCACACTTTTAATTATAAACCACAAGTCTTCAGTCAAGGTGTTCAACTCAAGACACTTGCCGGCAACTTTTTAGAGGCACAAGAATTGAACACCATGGTGTCACAATGACTATGTGACAACTGAATTAAATAGCCTCCTCCTTCACATGAAAACCTGAAGGAAAGCCTTGCAGACAGTACGGAATAAAGCACTTAATATTCATATTAATATTCCTGTATTTGTAAAGCGCACAGCTACCCGTAGGTTTCCCGGCGCTGGGGGCCGCCGGGAAGATTAAGCAAGCTATTGCCCAGAGTCACATGGTGCTGGGCAGACCCCTGCCGCCGGTGCCGGGGATCGAAAAGTGAACCCCAGCGTCCGGCGTCAGTCGCCCTGGCTGCTGCGCCACACCTCTTCCACAACTTGAACTTTCTCACTTGGTTTTCCCGCTGATTCTCCTGCTTAAAGTGGGGGCCAGAACCGGTGGGGGCCCGTTACTGGAAGCAGCCTAGGCCTGGGGAAGCTCACAAAGGCGGCAAGCGAAGCTTCCCCTTCGTGGACCCTGTCCATCCTGGGGGAGGAGGCTTGGCACCCCATCCCAGGATGTGCATTGTTTCAGACCCCCGAGAGCAGCAGGCTCTAGACCCAGGGGTCCAGAAACATGTCTGGTGGTGGCAGCTGGCGAGCAGCCACTCAGCCTGGACACTAGTGTTAGGTCGTTTTTCAGGGGGTATCTCTAAGATGCACCCCATGTGCACTTTTAATTAAATCCCACACTGGCATCAATGTGGGTTTAATATGCTGAGAAGTTTGATACCAAACTTTCCAGATTTCAGTAAAGCCATTATGGTGCTGTGGAGTTCGTAATGACAAACTCCCAGCACTTACTACCATCAAGTGTAGTTGAATTATTTCAGCGCTGTAAGCACAGTAGTGGTAAGACTCCCAGCTATCTGATCGCTTGTTAGGTCTGGGCGGGCCTTTTTATCACAAACCTCTTTGTGATAAACATGTAGCTGTATAGGGAGGAGGGGACAGTGGGCTCAAAGAAGTCAACCACACCAAGCTTACTGCTTTCATGTTGGCTGTGCTCCCATGTTCTCACTGACTCGAATGGGGAGGTGCTAATGATCCCATTCTGTTTGAATGGGAAAAATATTGCGCCTAAAAAGGCATTTTAATTCTGAATGTGACAACTATAGCACTTGTGTTACTCTTGAGGATCCGACTGTGCCTTTTTCTTGTCAATACAATTTGCCCCTGTTGGAAGCTGGCTCTGTATATACTATACCAAAATGGGGTATATCGTGCACAGAGTCCAGTGGAACCCCAAAGGTAGGCAGAGGTAAAAGTAGATAGCACCTTACTCTCTATTCGTGGTGGTGTGGGTGAGCAGTAAGGCTTTATCAGAGGGTAGTGTTAAGACTTTGTTGTATACACTAAATCAGCAAATGGTGTCACACACTCAAAGACTGAATTCAGAGCAAATTTTTTTTGCATCAAAAATATTATTTAGTTATTTTATTTCTAGAACAAAGCCAGGTCTGGTGCAGGTAAGTGAAATAAATGCTTTGCAAAATCTTATGCAATGTTTTACAGCTACTTTTCAGATTACTTTGTACATGACGTATTGGATTACTTTTCAGATTACTTTTGCTAATCAATGTGATATACCTAGATATCACACTGAGACATTTCCTAGACAAAAGGTAAGTAAATCACTTTTAATACATTTGCAGTTTTTTCAATGTTCCATACAAGCCAACTCCACATTTAGAACAATTTTCAAGGAAAAACAGTCATTATTATGGAGAGAAATGAAGTTATCGGTTAACAGGTAAGTACAAATTTGTGGCAGTTGGTATTCTGGGGTTAGAACCAGGGCTTTCCCAGGGTCAAGGATGCACCCTTGAAACACCCTCAGCGGCACTATGGCAATCGGGCGCAGAGTGCTGAGGCCCAGTGTTATACAATGGGGGATAGGTGGCCTCCGGTTGGAGGCTACTCACGAGTAGGCCAGAGGGTTGTTTGAGCAAAGCTCCTGGTGTTAGGCTCAGGGCAAAGGGGGATCCGAGTTAGCACCCAAAGTACACCCGCAGCGGCACTGGGTGCCACTCTGGTTGGCTGGGTCTCCCCATCTGCAAGATGGCAGGGCCTACGTGTTGTGCTTCTCCTCGTCTCCCCCACCTGAGGGGTGTAGTTGGCAAAGGTGGGCACACCTCCCTTCCTCTCTTGGTTTTCCGGCTGATTCTCCCAGGCTGATTCTCCCAGCACCATATACTCTTAATGGCATTACTGCACTTACATTGTCTAAGGATTGGTTTAGACTCTGTAAGGGTACAGGGCTCATGCACCTATACCCTCATCACTGGTATAGTGCACCCCGCTAGAGGGGTGGGTCACCTATGCCAGGGCAGTTGGTTGTAGGGATGGCACACAGGGATGTGTGCCATGTCGACTCTTCACTTTGTTCTGCACCAAAACATGCAGCCTGCAAAGGTAGTGCGTGTGTAAAGGTACTAGGCCTCTATGGGTTGCACAATAAGTGCTGCAGCCCTTAGAGGCTTTCCCTGGCCACAGTGCCCTAGGTACCTATGGTACCATTACAAGGGACTGACCTGTGGCCAGAGAGTGCCAATTGGGTTTTGTCTTAATGCAGTTTTAGGGAAAATAACATAGGCCCTGGGTACCTGTTTGACAGGAACCCAGGGCAAACTCAGTCAAAGTACATCAGCAGTTTAGCAAAAGGTGGGGACAACCATGCAAAAAGAGGGCACTTTCTTACAGCCCCCTAATACTGATCTAGTTCCTTCTGGTTTGCAGGAATGGAAATTGGACTGTGTTTAAGGAACGCGAGGAATGCAATAGGACTATATGCCAACATAATGATAGAGTTACCTATCTAATCTTGGCCGAACTGAGATTTCAAGAACCATTTTCCCTTCTGGTATGTTGTTTACCTAAAGCGATATCTCTGATCAAACAGGGACTTACACTTGTGGCAACAAAGCTTATATGTAACCACCCTGAGAGTGGTCCGGTACACTAGCAGTTTATCCAGAGCCAGCGAATAATGCAACATCTGCTTCTGCCTTGAGCAGGCGAAGGTCAGCCATTTCAGTGACTGTGATTCTTTGCCATATAATTTCCAAACTATGGAATGAATGGGCCTATCCATTAAAGAGATTTGGTGCCTTTCCATAGTGGTAGAATAAGTAGCTATTTTGACTGAGAATGCAATTGACCACATAACTACCAAATCAGTGGCACAAAGGGCTGTTGTTTTACAGAACAAGATGGCTTTGGATTTGCGTTTATGTTGTGTCTGTGCCATTATATGCTTGAAATGCTCTGTCCATATTACTGACACCCAAACAGAAATGCATGAACAAATTAGCAAAATACTTGAAAGTGTTAAAGAATTACATTATTGATGATGATGTTGACTGGTGTGGCCTTGGTCTGGATGGGTACGTGTATTTGGGGATTAAGAGATGACAATATTGCAGGCTGTCTTGATCACTGTCGAAGTATTTGTCATGGTTTAACATTCTCGGTTTTGTATAGGCTCAAGAAAGAGTTTTACATTGAGCAAGGAGGCTTCCCTAACTTACCCCTTAAAGGCTTTTGTTATTGTTATTTAGGATGGTGTGTTAAACAAAGGAGATGATGTAAAAGATCAATAAGTCTTTTATTTAATGAACAATGAATTATTTGATGATGAAAGTGGTTGTTCAGTAAAGCAGTGCACAAGACATTGTAAAATATATCACAAATGCTTAATATACAAACCCCCAGCAGGCATATGTTTTTGATCAAGCTAACTATACTCTCCAGATGGGCCTGCCTTTGGGAAAAGATACGCCTTGGCACCTAGGCTGTGAATGTTAAAAATCTAGCTTACTCATCTGAAACTGTGAACATTGTAGTTACTTGTGAAGGCTGTTTACAACATCTCTCATTAGAGCATCTATACATCTGCATGTATTCTTGGTGAAAATGTAGTCATGATCATAACTCACAGACTATTCATTTTTAAAATAAATACTTATTAGACTACATAAACTTGAGACAGAGTTTTCTTTGACAGATTACTCCGATGCGGAGATAAGAATGTGCTATCGGTCCTGGAGTGGATTCCAATATCAAGTTGTAATGGTATTTGTGGAGATTCTGTCGTCTTACTAGAACACAGGTCTAAAATGGAGTACGGGCTTGGCTTCCCAGAACCACTTTTATACAAGTTTAAAAGTTCATTCAGGAGTGAAAGTGAGGGTTTAAAGAAAATGTGGTCGCTTCTTGAGAGGCAGGAATTGTGCTTCGAGAAACCTTCCGGATTGGGGACTAAATGACAGAGTGAAGCTAAGGGCTTAATAGAATGTGGGTGTACAAGAAGACAGTGGGCTCACTTGGAAAAAGGACACAAATAATGGGACTGTTGTCGAATGGAAGAAAGACAACACAACTTCTTCTAGCAAAATAGTACAGACTTTAATATAAAAAACAAGCGTGCATGTGGGAGGTCAGTCGTCCGCTCAGTGGAACTGGAATCTGAGCTTTGACTTGCAATGCAACAGACAGTTTCTTTTATACACGTCTTATCATAAATACGTCATGGTAAATGAACTTCTGCTAAAGCACACCATTATTATCAAAAGGTTATACTTTCTGCAAAAACAGCTTATCATGTGGCTACAAACTACGATTCAGGTGCATGTTTTATCATTAGTTATTCTTTCACACCATCACTATGTCCTTGACTTGTCTTGTACTTGAAGCTTAACAATGCTATACTCCCTATACATATGCTGTCTGGCAAGCCTAACCTCCCACCTATTCTACGCCTCCATGCTGCATTAGCTACCTCAGGCCTGATTCACAAATGTAAACTTAGACCAAAAGTCTATGGGCCTGAAGTCTAAGTTTAGGCCTAAAGTCTAACTTTACTAATACTAAAGTTAGGCTTTTGGTCTAACTTTAGACCAAAAGTCTAACTTTAGTAGAAGTAAGACTTTTGTCTAAGTTAGACTTTTGGTCTCTTCGGCTGACCAACATTCCAAAGTATCCTATTGAGTACTTATGTTGGTTAGTTGAAGTAGCCAACTGTAATATGCTATGTCAACCATCGCATTAGAATATTAATGGATCTACTCATGCTGCAAGGTGTAATTGCTATCGATGGGTAATTTAAGTATTAACTCAATTCAGAGGATACAGCGGCACCTCCCAAATGTGTTTTAACGTCATGGATTCCATCAGAAGTGCAGTGCCTCTTGATGCACGGCAAAGCTTTCACTACTATGAGAGACTTTTATTTATGGACTCCACTCAAAGGGCAAATGAGGTGCAACCTCATGTAAGGGAAAGCTTCCAACCACCAAGAATAGATGAATGTATGAACTCTGCCTAGGAGCGAATTAGTTGAACCCTACCCAGAGGTCTGAGTGTCAAATACCAAGTGTATTTTAAATTATGGGCACCATTCTGAAGCAACTTTGGTGCAGCCTACTAGAAAGGGTAATTTTCAGGCTATGAATTCAAAAATCTTTACTGTTAGTTTTTTTTGGTACCAAATACAATACAAAAATTACATTTTGGTATTTGAAAATACAGCACAGAAGGAATTATATCCAAGGAACTGATTTTACCACTCGGAGTCTGCAAGGGTTTTGCTTACTCATAGCATAACTTCTAAATGTATATACTTCATAATATGTCCAACATGTTTTGTAGTTGTGCCTTGAAAGCAAAATAGAGTTGTGTCCAATATTGTTCTTAACTAAGCACAAACAATGTTCACAAGGAACTCATTTCTAATTAATTGATTGTTTAGGGCTGCAATTAATGTTGCCTGTTAGACTAGATCAGAACAATCAAATGTTAAATAAGGCTTTAGTTTAATAAAGCATCAACATATTCAACAATTTCGAAATGTTATTTAGCCCACTAAACAAACAGAATTATGTTTGTTACTCACTGCAGCCGAAGTGAGTTGTTTATTCTTGCATAATAATATTAGGTACAAAAGAAAACAGACAAAAGTTATTATCCTGTCTGTGTATTTACATTATATACATTTGAAAAGGTGAATTGGGACCCCAGTGAAGTAACCATAACCTAAACCTGTGAAGCATAAAGAGTGCATTTGAGAAAATGCAATTTTGGTTATTGGTAAAAAAAAGGAGCCAATGTAGTATTGTATGGCTACTAATAGGAGGAAGCCTTCACTAAATCATATAGTTGCTTCTTAACACTTCGCGTTTATCAATACTACATTGGCTTGCCTTAGTCATTTTAAATGAATCCCTAAGTCCCTAAGTTGCCCAGCGTATCCAGGATGTGTTGTTCAAGTAATAGTAAATTTGAAGTATTGTTCCCCCTGGGCTGGTCGCGACACTCGCCCAGCGCCTGGGCTGCAGTGGGAAATGCAGAAGTGCAGTGGCGGCTGGTAGGGATCAGTGACGGGGCGAGTAGAGGGGGGTTAGAAAAATAAGGAACTTACCTGCTGTTTGCCTGTCACCGCCTCTCCTCCATCCTCGCTGTTTTCCTGGCTCCCTGCAGCACCCAGACTCCCCTAGACAATCAAGACACTGCTGTCACCAGCATGACAGCAGCGTAGTGATTGGTCTGAGCGCCGTGGTTCGGCACTCTGACAGGGAGTGGGGCATCTGCGCTTATTCTCCACCCAGGTTGCGCAATACAGCCAGGTGGAGAGCATGCTAAGTGCACATGATGGTTTGGCCTGCCCAAGACAGCCAGCGAAACTGTCATGTGCACTTATGGTGCACCAACCACTCTTCCCTCTTAAGCTAGCCCAGCCCCGTCCGATCTAACCCGGCTCCATTATACTAAAAATAAAATGATAATAACATTCTGTTGTTTTCATCAGACTTGATTAATCGGTGGACATGTGTCCTGCCCTACCACTGTCTATCATGGGGCACCGGGCACTGGCAACAAAAAAAACTCTCCTCCACCGTTTGTACGTGTTACAAAATGCGATGTGCCCAATCCCATGCAACACTTTTGCTCACAGGGATGGATTGCTTGGGACGCTGGTGTGGGCAGGAAAGCAAAGCAGAGTCAAACTCGATACTCTGAAGCTCCCTTGGATGGAGGGTGGGCAGAAACTGCCCGACTTGTTCCTCTATTATGCAGCCGTTCAGCTCCAGCAGCTGTGAGCTGGTTTGATGAGGGCCCGAACTGGGAGAAAGCATTGCTGGAGATCTTAATGATGAGCAAAAAGGTACCCACCAGCTCCCCATTCCTGCTTCTGCTGATGGCAGATGTTTGGCAAAGGGTGGTCGTATGATATTCTGGGGGGCCCCTTTGCACATGGTCATCCACTGTGTTCTATTAAGCTGTTCAACAACTTGCGGGAGGACACAAACTATGCAGTATGGCTGGCTGGTCATTGCCAGCCGGTGGATGATCTATACTTGAACAAAAGATTAATTTCTTTTACACAGGTACAAGAGCAGTTTGGCCTAGGTGCAGGGCAGTTCTTGCACTAGGCCCGAATTGCGCGCACGGCGTGTGGGATAAGGACAACCTTCCCTAACGAGCCACAGGAACATGTCACTATGCATCACCCACTGGATTAAGCTCGTTGCTGGCACCTGATCACCCACCTACATGTGCTCCTGGTGTTTGATAAAGGGGATGTGTTCGAATTGGGGGTCTCTGGTTGGCGCAGGTAGGTGCTTGCGACAAGCAGGGACCCTCTCCTCTAAGTCAGGGCAAAGGATTACTCTCAGGAAATAACCCCTGCTCACCCTCTAGGTAGTGTGGCGCAAGCAGTCAAGGCTAATCTCTGGAGCACATACGGTTAAGCATTTAGTGTAACCCACACAGTAAATCATCAACCCACCACACGGGGACACAAGATTGTTTGTTCTGTAAAAATATATATCTTTATATAAACTTTCAAGTAGCTTCAAATACAGTCTTCAATGCTTTACAAATGGTTCCAGTTACTTTCAATATGCCACCATTCTTAAAAGGCAATGTTCCGTCTTTAAAATAGTGTCACTGGGTCTCAACACGACCCCTTAATCTTGGCCCCACAATGATCTAGGCAAAGTATGCCGCGTGCTGACTCCGTTCGTCAACGCTGGTGCGCTTCAGCGCGCTTCGGTACGCCTCGTACAGGTAAGAGCAGAGGGGCCTCGCTAATCCTCACGCGTCTCGCGTATCACGCGTACGGCGCTGAGGAGGGAACGAGGCGTACTGAACGCTGGGGGCTGTGCGGCTGGTACTGAGGCCGTGAGACGGGATTGAGGAGTTTCACCGGTACGGCTCGCACAGCGTGGGGGCAACAGCAGTCACAAATGGATGCGCGCCTCACGGACTGCGTGTCCAGAGCGCGGCGCACTTCAACATGCACACAGTACCTTTTCACTTTGGGGAGGATTCGAGGCGGACGATGCAAGGCCGGTTCGTCCCACGTCGCGGTGCGTCCCTGGTGCGGTGCGAGCTACGGCTCGAGGCGGGTAGTCACGGGGCACTTCAGGTTGGCGATGAGTTGTGGGAGCAGGCTTTGCACACAGCGTACGCTTCAACCCTGGGGGGGGAGCGGCTGAGTGCGGGCAAGCGGCAGTACGGTCCCCAAGTGCGGGACGTACCCAGCCGCAGTGCGGGTTGCAGCTGTGCCCTTCACAGCGGCAGACGTTTCAGGCAGGACGCTGATCAGTGGGAGGTGATGCAGGGCGGTAGTCCGTCTTCACTTTGTGATCTACGGCGCGGGGTTCAGTAGATCTCGATGCTTGGACCCGACGGGTCCTCACTTACTTTGCGAGCTAGGGCTCGGTGCGGTGTGGTCACGGTGCTCAGGCCAGCGAGGGGCTGGTGTTTACTTTGTTTTGGTAGCACGATCAGGCCAAAGTCACGGTGCCCAGGGGACACGGTTACACTGAATCACGGAGGGTGCGGCGAGGGTGCACAACGCTCTCAGTCTCCTCGATCAGCGCTGCAAGGACAATCAGCACACACAGAAGTTCCTTCCTCGGGGGGGGTAGCGCCCAATGTTCCTGGGGCGCAGTTCAGGGGGCAAGTTCACAAGCAAGCCCTTGGAGCTCTTTGTAGAAGAATGCACCAGTTGAATAAAATAAAGTCTTTCTCAGTCTTTGTCTCCTCTCCTTCTTGCAGCAAGGCACCCACCACAGGCCAGTCTCTCAGGATTAGAGACAGTAGTCCTGCATGCAGCTTTCCCAGGTCCTTCTCTTCGGGCAGAGTTTCTTCTTAGCGCAAACAGGATCTGATTTCTTAGGAGCGGGGCTCCTACTTTTATAGGACATTTCTTTTGTTCTTGCAGGCCAGGGGGGCCTTTGCCTAATCCAGTCAGTCTCTGAGCACTTTGTTTACCAGGCTCTGGTTTCTTCTTTCAGAGTGTGGGGCAGAGACAGCAGACGCTCCGCAGGAGGTGGAGCCAGCATTGTGATGACAAGTACAGTCAGGAGCACTTTGTTGACAGTCTTCCCTCTTCCTGGCCCAGGTGTCGTGCAGAGTCATCAGTAGCTCCCCAGGGGGCGGAGCCAGCATTGTGGTGGCAGAGCACAGCCCTATTCAGAGTCAAGGGGCACTCCCACCACCCACTCTGGTGTAATCCCTCTATTCACCAACTGTCATCCCTAGCCCTGTCACTCACAGAACCCAGACAGCAGATACACATAAGAGCTGAGGTGGGCTGAAATGGTTAGGTAAGCAAATGCTAACTTTCTAAAAGTAGCATTTGCAAACACAGGATATTAAAATAAACTTTACTAAAAGAAGTATTCTATTATTCTGAGTTCAGGCATACTAAACTTGACTTCCTACCATGTTCCCTGAGCCTGCTGGGATTATAGAGTAATAATTCCAGCAGCCCATTCTGGCCTATGAGAACAGGTAGCCTTACAATAGTGAACAAGCATTGAAAATGCAATAGGTCTCGCAGCATTAGAGTTAGTGCTTTTAGAATTGTTTATGGGTTTTTTTTTGTAAATCTTTAGCATTTTTGTTTCCTGTAGCCAATGCTAAAGAATTAAAAAAAAAAAAGCCATAAACATTTTTAAAAGCTCTGAAATGCAGTCTGAAATGCTGGATATATATTCAGTACAGATACACTATATTGTTAATGAAGACATAGGATATAATATGTTGTACTGTATACACACAATTAGATGGGAACGTGCTGTGTGTCAGCGATTGAATGTGGAGGTGATGGTGGATGTGGTGGTGGATGTGGTGGTGGATTCGGTGGATGTGGTGGTGGTGGATGTGGTGGTGGATGTGGTGGTGGATGTGGTGGTGGATGTGGTGGTGGATGTGGTGGTGGATGTGGATGCGGTGGATGTGGTGGGATGTGGTGGTGGATGTGGTGGATGTGTTGGTGGTGGATGTGGTGGTGGATGTGGTGGTGGATGTGGTGGTGGATGCGGAGGTGGAGGATGTGGTGGATGTGGTGGTGGTGGATCCGGTGGATGTGGTGGTGGATGTGGTGGATGTGGTGGTGGTGGGTGTGGTTGATGTGGTGGTGGATGCGGTGGATGTGGTGGTGGTGGATGTGGTGGTGGATGCAGTGGTGGATGCGGTGGTGAATGTGGCGGTGGATGTCATGGTGGATGTGGAGGTGGTGGTGGATGTGGTGGTGGATGTGGTGGTGGATGTGGTGGTGGATGCGGTGGATGTGTTGATGGTGGATGTGGTGGTGGTGGTGGATGCGGTGGTGGTGGTGGATGGGGTGGTGGTGGTGGATGGGGTGGTGGATGTAGTGGTGGTGGATGTGGTGGATGTGGCGGTGGATGTGGTGGTGGCGGTGGATGTGCCGTCCCAGAGTGATGTGGCGCCGTCCCAGAGTGATATGGTGGTGTTGTGCGGCGTGCAGCAGTGTGCGGGGTGCAGCAGTGTGAGGCGTGCAGCAGTGTGAGGCATGCAGCAGTGTGAGGCGTGCAGCAGTGTGAGGCGTGCAGCAGTGTGAGGCGTGCAGGGGTGAGAGGCGTGCAGGGGTGAGAGGCGTGCAGGGGTGAGAGGCGTGCAGGGGTGAGGGAGGGTGAGGGTGTGTGAGGGTGTGTGAGGGTGTGTGAGGGTGTGTGAGGGGGTGTGAGGGTGAGGGGGTGTGAGGGTGAGGGGGTCTGAGGGGGTGTGGGGGTGTGAGGGTGAGGGGGTGTGAGGGTGTGAGGGTGAGGGGGTGTGAGTGAGGGGGTGTGTGGGTGAGGGGGTGTGAGGGTGAGGGGGTGTGTGGGTGAGGGGGTGTGTGGGTGAGGAGGTGTGTGGGTGAGGGGGTGTGTGGGTGAGGGGGTGGGAGGGGGAGGGTGTGTGAGGGTGAGGGGGTGTGAGGGTGAGGGGTGTGAGGGTGAGGGGGTGTGTGGGTGAGGGGGGTGAGGGTGAGGGGGAGTGAGGGTGAGGGGGAGTGAGAGTGAGGGGGAGTGAAAGTGAGGGGGAGTGAGAGTGAGGGGGAGTGAGAGTGAGGGGGTGTGAGAGCGAGGGGGTGTGAGAGTGAGGGGGTGTGAGGGGGTGGGTGAGAGGGTGGGTGAGAGGGTGGGTGAGAGGGTGAGTGAGGGTGAGGGGGTGAGTGAGGGGGTGAGGGGGTGAGGGGGGTGAGTGAGGGGGTGAGGGGGTGAGTGAGGGGGTGAGTGAAGGTGAGGGGGTGAGTGAGGGGTGAGAGTGAGTGAGGTGAGTGAGGGGGTGAGAGTGAGTGAGGGTGAGAGGGTTGTGAGAGTGAGTGAGGGTGAGAGGGTTGTGAGGGTGCCTGTAGATGGCAGACTCGTTCCCTACATTCTCTGGGTATGCAATAGGTCTGATAAAAACACATTTCCTGGGCTGCTGTTTCCTCCCAGTCCACCACTGCAACAGAGGTGCAACAGAAAAGAATACAGTGACATAGCCGAGTACCCAGTACCCTGGAAAAGAGTCAATCACTGCTAACTGACCTCTTTATATAGCAGGGATAACGAGTTCTCGTGGGTGCTTTTCCACACGAACACACCATCGTCACAAGATGTGTTGTTACTTCGAATTGGCTAGCGTTACATTCGCATCTGCTGCTCAGAGCCTGCTTGTTCAATAATGAATTCACAGTTCGGAACGTGTTAACATTAGGACATTTTGTCTGCTTGGAGAAATGCATTTTGTCAGATGCAAATGGGAGCGCCTCAAACCCCGAAGCACATTTTTAATTGTTTTACTCCTGCTAAAAATGACTGCATACCTGCAAGCATCTGTCAGATCGTTTATGAACTGAACAAAATGTCTGCACCCCCGCGTGCTCCTCCAAGGGTGTGCTCGGTCTATTGTTTATAGGCCCCTTCGAGCTATTCTGCAGCAGAACATAGCCTCGAATAGACTGTGGCACTGCAGCGACAAGGATGCATGTTTCACCCCAGCTGTAGAGCAATTCAGAGTAGGCTGAACCATGATACTAATTGATTGTGAAAGAACAAATAACAGTTTTGTCACTTTAAAGCACTGCTCGACTCATTTGAAAGAATATGCATTAACACCTCTTGATCTGTGTCAAAGTGAAAAAGAATGTTGAATATTAAAGGGATGAAGGCTTATTGCTGCATATATCAGCTTTGATCTTAATTGGCTCCTGCTATCGCTAGTTACACTTGGGTTGTTTGCCAGCTTTCCTATGAGAGCAGGCGCCCCTCCCCCACGCCAGAGCAGGCTGCCAGGGTGCTTGCAAGTGGCCAGGATGACTTCTAACGATGCAGATGCTAAGTAGATGATTGGCGGCACATCGAGGTCTGACGGCTCAAGGGACGGGAAATGTACCGCTCGTCAGGCTTTCAGCAGGAAATTAATTAAAAAATAAAAAACTAGGGGGAGGGGGCGGGAGGCGGAGAGTTGAGGCAGGAAGAATTAAGTGAGAGAAATGTGTGGAGAACAGATGAGCACGAAGAGAAGTGGGGGCGAGAGGGTAGAAAGAAAAGAGAAAGATGTGAGAGTAGGCGGGAGAAACGAGGAGCTAAGGAAACAGAGGTAAAGGGAGGCAAACGTGTGGGGAGACGAGGAAAGCAGACGTGGCAAATGTTGGAGAAAAGAAAGGAACAGGAGATGGGCATAGAAGGAGGTTCAGAGAGGGAATCGAAAGGAAGGGATAGAAGTAAGGGGCAAAGAGTGACAAGTGAGCAAGAAGAACAAGACGGAGGGAAGAGAGGGGAGGGGGGAGGAGAAATGCGACACGGCGGGAAGGGGCAGGCAGGATGACTCAGGGGAGGGGGCGGAGCGGGGCAGAGCGGCATGTGGGTGTGAACAAGCCGGGCCTTTGAAGTGAAGCTAAGCTTCACTTCAAAGGTGTCGGAGGAATGCGGGCGGCTGTGCACGCGCTTTTAAGCTCAATGCACATGCGCATTGAGCTTAAAAGTCACGGGCACTGCAAGGAATCGCCACGATTCCTTGCAAGTTAGATAAAGTCTGGATGAGCCCCTATAGTCTCGCTTGCTCGATGCGCATGCGCATCGACAGGCGAGACCTAAAAACGAAAATGGCTGTAATTCATTATTGGGACATGCCACACACATCAGGGCTTGTCCTACCTTATGCTTACAATGCACCCTGCCATTGGGCCTACCATAGGGGTGACTAATATGAAGTTAAGGGAAGGTTTAGGGGCTGGCAAAGTGTGTGCACTTGCCCAGCCAGCATGACAGTACCAGACTGCACGCAGGTTCTGCAGTGGCAGACCCTAGACATATTTTAAAAGGCTGCTTCTGTGGGTGGCGCAACCAGCGCTGCAGGTCCACTAGCAGTATTGGTATTTACAAGCCCAGGCACTCCTGGTGCACTTTACTGGGGACTGACAGTAAATCCAATGAGCCAATCATGGAAATCAACTACAGGGACACTTTACATTGGGAGCACTTGCACTGCGGCACGGTTTGGCCGTGGCGCAGTGCCTGAGCAGCTAACACCAGCCAAACATCTGAGGCACATCAGCAAAAAGTGGAAGGGAGACTCACGCCAAGGTGCCAGGTCTAACAGAATGCAACAGATCAAGCCAGAGATAGGCGGCGATCACACTGCGTCGTAGGGAATCTGACTGACTTGGGCTAGAAGAGAGTTTGCGAGTAAGTGAAATTGGTTTCTACTAATGCAAGGTTTAGGCTTATTCAATTCCACTATCTGAACACAACGTACATGACATCTTATAAACTGTACAGGATTGACCTCATTAGCCGCGTGGCTTGGGCGAGATGCGACAACCCTGCTGCCGACTTCTTACATATGATGTGGACTTGCCCTCAACTGACTGTCTTTTGGACAGGAGTGCTTCAGCAGCTGAATCACATAGCTGGATGGGAGTTTGAGGGTTCTGACAAGGCATGCCTTCTTGGGGTGCTACCACGCTGCGGGCGCTCTAAGATGCAAGCTAGAATGGTGGTGTTGGGCCTAGATTTGGCGCGCTACTGCGCATCGTCATTCACTCGGTGTCATTAAAGGCCCTGGAAATTCAGCGGTGGGTCTCAGACCTTTTAGAGTGGGTTGTTGTTGATGAGCAGCATATAAGAAATAGCGGGCGGGATGAGAAGGTAAAGGACAACTTATTAGTGTGGGGTAACATGCTTGGCAGTATAGCTGAAAGGCCTGGTGACCCCTTTGTGGGTAGTCAGGTCATCACACAGGAGGATGGGAGGATGGGGCGGGTGAATACGCTTGCGGACAGAAGGGGTTTACGATGCAGGTTGTGGGCCATTGCGTACCATACGGATGGACTTTGTATCCAAGAGGAATTGCATGTGATTGGGGTTGGGTGGGGCTGCACAGGGGGCTCAAATATTTGTATTACGTTTTGTCTTTGGAAAAGCCAATAAACATTCAATAAATAAATATGAAGTATTATTTATCAGCTCTTTTTTAATATAAAATGTCAACATTTTTTCATCCACCTGGAGACACTCAATACAATAATCAATTAGATGAATAGTAGTCAGAGCATTAAAAGACGTAAAGCCAAAAACTAATCTTAGTCAGGCTTGTGGCATTGAGTTCCTTAGATTAAATAGCTTCCTGATGTATATCAAGAATACTGTCTCCACTTTTTCCATGCTGTTCGAGGATCAGCATAGTGCACCATAGAGGAGAATGGGAAGTAATTTAATGTAACGTACCCAATGGCCTCACCACAATATTTTTTTAACATCTCTTTGTTGCTTCAGCAATATTGACAGCTTTGTGTCGTACATGTTCAGTATGAGGGTTACAATTTAATGTTTTGACTATTATGACCTCTAAGTGTGTGTATCTTGGCATATGCTCACTTTTATTCTGGCTGATGTACCATTTGAATTTTGGATTTCGGCAGCCTTATTACATCACCTTGGTTTTGATGCTCTTAATCTCAAATTATCGTCGATCGCCTTGCACCGACGAAGTCTGCAGATATCGCCGGATATCACCGGACACAGAGGAGCTGATTGCCGCGGTGCCCCTGGCTGTTCGGCGCCCCGTTGGGAGATCATCTGCGGCTCCTGGATGCCCTCCACGTCCTCTGTACTGCCCCAAGGACCGGGATGAAGACCGCAACCAGAGCGGAGAGGCGCGCCTAATCGGTAAGAAGATTAACGAGGAATGATTAGCGCTGAGCTGCGAAGCAGCAACTAAACGTGTTGAGGGACGGGAACGGAGGCAGAACGAAGGCATAGCATTTGAGAGTATTTAAAGGGACCCTGCGCCCCTGAATGCAACGCAAGCGGGAATTGAAAGTCGATAACATTATCGAAGAGCTGGAAGTGAAATTGAAGGATATTCTCGAAGCGGCGCGCCTGACTTTAAAATGGCGGCCGCTTAGGACACCTTGACCATCCACTTTTAGGAAAGGAAGTATAGCTCCTACAGCATCCAGAGGGAGTACATCAAAATGGCATCAATTCAGAGGCTGATGCAACTGAAAGAGGACTGACGAAATTGAATTTACTGGACATGGAGAAAGGAGCAACTCCAGAGCCCAAATTAATGATGGAAAGGGAAAGAGGACAAAGCCAAAGAGTAGAAAGAGAGAAAGTTCTCAGCCCATAGAAGAACAACTAAAACGGCGGACATCTTTAAAGGTCTAAGTGAACGCCATTAGATCAAATGGACTAGTCATTCAACTGTATGAAGAGAGCACACTCTAGAGGAATACAAAAGAAAGTACAGAAAAGAAGAATTTATAACAAGAATATATCAAGGAACCACAATTACTAGGATAAGCACATTTGTTATAATACGTGATATAACTATATTCCCTATTGTTATATTACTTAATATAATCGTAATAATTACTAGCCTGTAATTAATACAAGATATTTTCAATACCACTTGGAAGAAGGAACTCACTGCCTACTACGCCTACACATATCACAAGATGGAAGACAACTATCTGGAATGAATAGGCACGAACGCTTACAACATACAATACCCTACATATCTCTCCAAAAATGCAGCCAAAAAATGTAAGCATAATCTCATGAGGAGAAACCCTGACACATTGGTCGCTGACACTTCATTCTGTATGGATAAAGGGATCATTATAAAAGATATGATTTTCTTCACCAGAAGAAGGGCGAAATGGCGCAATACCTTCACAAACCTGCTAAATATTAAAGCCACTACCAACATCCCACATGGAACGAAGTTCATGACCACAGCATCCGCTAAACTCAGAGCGGACATCTGCATAACTATCTTTAAGAATGGAATAGTGTAGATCCAAGCCTCTAACGATGATCTGGAAAAATTTGACTACATCTTCTCTACCCTAAAAAGAAAGGTTGAGAACTCGAACCCACTCCTTCACCAGTGCAGCTTAGAAGACAACCCCGTCCCACCTGACAATCCCACTACAAGTAGCTCAACAACTAGAGACCACAAGGAACCGGAACAAGCCACACAAATACAACCCCAGGAGACGCCAACAGACAACCTAAGCAAAGCCGAAAACGACACTATAAATATTACTCCAACCAGAGAACATCAGGAACCGGTACAAACAAATACCCCATCGAATAACCCACGGGAACAAGACCCTCAACCTGGAGCCACAGACGAAATAGAAAAATCATTAAGCGAGAATAAATCAGAGAGAACACAAGATACTTATAACAACAAACATAGCAGTGGTTCAACAAAAGATGACAGATCAGCTAACCCAGAAAACAATGAGAGAGATATTAATCGACCGAAGGGAAAGAGCAAGACATCAACGATTCATGGCTCTAAACGGAAACTCAGGAACAGAAATAATGAAACTGGGAACCTACGGAGGATTATACACTCGACGACACCCAAAGTCATGAAAAAAATCCGCGAGATCCAAACACAAATCAGCAACCTAGCACAGGATTTACAAAATTCCATGAAAGGGATTGAAAAACTATGTGATATCTCTAAGAATGCTCAGAACGAAGTAGAACTCATCAGAGAGCTAGTAAATACATCCATAGCGATAAATAATAAGAGATCTCTACCACTGACAGACAGACAAAACAGACCAGATAGGAACCAAAACTATCTAACCGAAGAAGACATAACATCACTACTCCAGGAATATGAAGCATCAAACCCCATGATAGCACAGGAAATCAAAAGAGTAGCAATAGATATAAACAGAACAGCCACAAGGAAGGCCAGGAAATTAAACATCAACAACTTACAACAAATCCAAATATCCTCGGATCCGTTAAACATGACCTCAACCAGATCGGAGAATTCTCTAAAATGTCTACTGCTCAACTGTCGATCTGCGGCGAAACATGCTTCGGACATAGCCGACATGATCATCAATCAAGAAATAGATATAACAATCCTGACTGAAACCTGGTTATCTGAATCCTCATCGCCAGTCATGGACCTTCTGGTACCACCGCAATACAACATATTAAGACTAGACAGGCAGATAAGGACAGGGGGAGGCATTGCCTGTATCTATAGATCGAACTTAGAAGTTGGCCAATTTCAATCCGACCCCCTTGAATCATGCGAATACCTAGGGCTCAACATAAGATCGGCAAACAAACAGATCTGCAACCTGCATGCCCTATATCACCCACCAGGAAACAATATGAATTTCATTGACCAAATGATGGAGATCATCACTGCTAACGCCAACTCTGACATCAATAATATATTTTTAGGTGATTTTAATCTTCGTTGGAACGACAACAACGACAAACAGGTCAACGCCTTTAAAGCATTTTTAAATGATCTGAAACTATCCCAAGCATGTCTTCTACCAACGCACTCAAAAGGAGCTACACTGGACTGGATTATCTCGAAGACCAAGGACATCTCAATTCTCTCCATTGAACAGTGCGACTGGTCAGATCACCACGCCATAACCTTCCGAATACATTCACGGGAAAAAATAAAAATGGATCCGAGATACCAGAGACGCTAATATGGATCTGCTGTCTGAAAGTTGCAAGAGAGACTTGAACCCACCTGACAATCTGAAAAATGTGAACGATCTAACGAACCATTACAATACCACAGTAACGAAAATAGTCAATGACACCATACCACTCAAATTAAAAAGAGTTACAGAAAAGAATAAAAATCCATGGTTCAATGGAATACTGAGTGAAGAAAGACGTACATTGAGACTAGCAGAAAGAAAAAGGAGACAACACCCATCCTCCCCTACACTGAAAACACTCAGAAAAATCAGAAATGAATATAACAAGAAGATCATCAACACAAAAAAGGAATTTATCAGAACTGAATTGGATAACGCTAAAAACAGACCACGTAAATTATTCGAAATCATAAAAAAACAATCAAACAAACTGGCAAAATCTGTCAAAGAGGTCACTAAAACACAATTAAGTTGCGATGAATTTTCTACCTTCTTCATTAACAAAGCCAATAAGCTGGAAGAAGAGCTTAAGACCGCCGCAGATAACATCAAAGATAACACGCCTACATCACCTTCCGATCCGAACTATGAGAACATGACGTCCAAAAACAATGCACACTGGAACACCTTCAAATTATTAGACCAGAATGAAATTGCTAAAACACTTGCATCCACAAAACCCAACAACCATTTTAATGACTCTCTACTATCGAAATGCATGAAATAAATCAGCCATAATATGATTCCAATATGGACGGACATCATAAACGCATCACTCACACAGGGGTGCCTGCCAGAAAGCCTGAAGACGGGACAAGTAATCCCGATCATCAAAAAACCCACAGTGGACCAAACAGATCCAAACAACTATCGCCCAGTAACCAACATCCCTTTTCTCGCCAAACTCATAGAGAAATGTGTACAGAATCAGCTGAGTAAACATATCGACAATTACTCGTTACTTGATGACTGCCAATCAGGATTCAGAGCAAATCATAGAACGGAAACAGCAATCCTTCACATTGTCGATGATGCGCTTCAAGCTCTAGATCGAAACCAATCTTGTCTACTCATCCTCCTAGACTTGTCAGCAGCATTTGACACAGTCAACCATGAAAAATTACTGAATAGACTTCATGGCAGGATGGGAATGTCTGGCACGGTACGGAAATGGTTCGAATCATTTTTAAAGAACAGAACACAGAGATTCCTAGTAAACCAAGCACTATCGCCATCATGCCCAAACACACTCGGAGTACCGCAAGGATCCACCTTATCTCCTTCTCTGTTTAACTTATACATCGAACCTCTTACAGAAATTCTACGGAAATCAAAAATATCCTACCACATGTACGCAGATGACACGCAACTTTACATCAAGATTGCTAGCCTGGAAGACATAACTACAATGAATGATGCCCTCAAAACATCGTTGAATTGGTTAACTAACAATCATCTCAAGCTTAACGCTAACAAAACCGAATTCTTACTCATCTCACCACAGAAAAAATCAATCCTTAGTCAAAGAATGGTCCAAAATGATTACAGCATTAAATTGCATCCCAACTCTAGTTGACTCGGCGAAATCTCTCGGAATCACACTGGACGAGAACCTGGATATGAAAACCCACATTAACTCTATGGCTAAAAATGCCCGTTTCCACTTGAACTATTTGAGAAAGATAAAATCGTTTTTAACGGAGACAGACCTGAAACTAGCGGTGCAATCGCTGGTTATATCTAGGATCGAATATGGTTGTACTACACTTGCTGGCCTACCAAAAATTTTAACTGCACCCTTAAAAGCCTGCCTCAATGCTGCGGCAAGGCTTATTACAGGATCGAGGAAATTTGACCACATCAAACCTCACCTGAAGGCCTTAAACTGGTTACCGTACGAAGCCAGAGTACAGATGAAAATGGCATGTATCACCCATAAAGCGATTCATCACAACACACCTAAATATCTCGCCCACAAAATAGAAATCACAGGAAAAAACAGACTTGTCAGGAGTGCCAATTATCTGCTCCTGAAACCACCTTCTTTAAGAAGAAAAAAACATATGAAAGGACATTCTGAAGCGTAGGTCCCAGGATTTGGAATTCCCTTCCTGCAAACATCAGAAAAATTAGAAACACTATTACATTCAAGAAAGAAATTAAGAACTTTTTTATGAGCAAGTTCCTCCCAGAAACAAGTTAAACGCAACCGAAGACTTGTCATGGATTTTCTGACCTTATACCCATTATAGGAATTGAGTGAACAGCGAGGAATACTACCTCCGAACTTTGTTAACTCTGGTCTTAATCAATTTCGACACATCGCTGCTTTTCCCGATATTAGGCTTTATTACCAGGTCTAAAACGACACTATTTAATCTACACGTCTTAATGCTCTATGTACACTGTACATGTAACCTATACCATATGATGTTACGCGCTCTGATACCCATGGGTCATGTCCGCGCTATAGAAAACTGTTAATAAATAAAATAAATAAATAAGTAAAGTTGTGTGCACTGGTCCGCAGAAATTTGAGAATTGGAGAGGATGACAAGATCGACAGCATAGGCCAGATATGGGATCTTGTTGGTTGCTAGTATCAGGGCGTCGCCCATCGTTTACAATAATATATTTGAAAGATCTGGGATATATAAATTGAATAATAAAGGGGCCATAATACATTCTTGTTTTAGGCCATTATATATTTTCATTTTTGGTGAAAGGCTCTGCTCTCCGGCAGTTTTACCCATACTCAAGATGCACTATATAAATCGACTAGTATGTTGAAAAGGCCTTTGTCAAAACCCCCTGAGTAATTTTCAGGATTTCAAGTGCACATTAAGTTACGGGCTCCACCAAAGAGCGACAGAGCCGTCAATAGCTAAAGTCTCGAAACTCCAAGAATAAAAGGTCTCTGGTGTCCACTTTAGGGTGCAAGATCATGACCCTAGGAAGGCACAGCTTTCAAACTCAAGTATACTAAGGCTACTCAGAACTGGGCAGACTGCTGAAACCATGGTCTTTTGACCAAGCAAGTATACTGGTGTCTAGAAGTAATGCTGCTATGAAGGCAATGTGGTCAGATGAGTGGTGATGAACGAAGGCTGAGCACTTCTTATGGCCATTCCATGCCCGAGCAGGGCCAAACAAGGAAGATGTCCATTGAAGATACCCCTAAGGCCCGCAATCTGGATGCCCGGGGTCAAGATTCAGAGGGCTAGGGGAGGAATTATGGGGATGGCCACAAAGCCTTCAATAGTGCAACAACAACTTTCAGCAGTTATACGGAAGGACCCAGTTAAATGCAGCAAAGTGTGCAAGAGGCTAGAAGGGTTGCGGCAGATTAGGTCCTGGGCATCTCTTTCGTTGTGGCTGCTATCCAAGACTGGAAGAGGAAGCGAAGTCTGAGGATGGAGCGTGGGGAGGACTGATTTTACTTGGGGATGGCAGAACAGCAGGGCAGAGCAAAACACTCTGGAGCCCTGCCAAATGCCACGCATCGAGTGTTAGACTAATGCATTTCCGTGCATGCACTTGCATTACAGCACTGAAATAGATTAGTCACGCAATTAGAGCTCCCTTCTGTTTTGCGTAGCATTGTAAATGTATTATCTGCACTACGCGTCAGTCTGCTGTGACCAGTTGCGTTGTAAAGATCAACAAGAGGGGAGAATGCCACAGATACACAAGTATTGTGGAATAAATTCTCTGGCTGGGGACTGGGCTCTCAGTAACATTTTAAAGTATCCTGAGATTAAGTGAAGCCTCGCTGTACAGGTTGGATGCCCCATTGCTGCATTTTCTGATGCAGTTTGACTTGAGAAGCACCAGCAACCAGTTTGACATTCAGTACCCAAATAAAAGGCAGGTTTGGCCAAGTGTATTCATATCCTTTACAGGCAACATTCCGCAGAGCGCCTTGTCAGCGCAGGGTCTTTCAAAAGTTTCAATAACAAGCAGAACTAAACAAATTAACATAGCAATCTATGTCCAACACATTATTTTCTCAAATTAATTATGCTACTGGGCCTAATGAGTTATGTTTCTTGACTACATTAACTCCCATAAATAGTCCAAAAGAGTGCTATGTGTCCAAAATGAATTTCTTTTGGTCATGTATTCTCAACTGTGACGGAGGAGACAAATTCTGCAGGTTTGTCCTGCAATTGGACTGCCTGCCCACACAGAGGCACCACAGGATGCCTATTGCCCAAATCCGTACCCACTCCTTCCCCGCAATATTGACCCCCTCGGGTGATAAGCAACTCTCATACCTTCAGTCCTTTATGAGCTGTAAAAGAGGTGCTTGTAGGTGGATGCGTGGAGGGTGAGGTCTGCATAAAAGTAGCTTCAGGAGCACAGGCATCTATTGATATGCTAACAGCTCTGGTTGAGTCACGTTATATGCAAATTAGAGCGGCATACTTTTATGATTTTTATTAATCGAATAAAGTGGATTTTTGATTGATTTGATAGAGCGGCATCGCATGGTTTCTTTCTGCCCATGCCCCCCAAATATCCTGTAACCATTACTGCGCCAGAGTGACTCCAAGGGCTCTTTGAAAGGCTTCCTGAACTGAGCCTCAGGGGCAGAAGGCTCCTACAACTTCGACCTCAGCGCCTGGACTCTACCATTTGTGGGACTAACCTGCCAAGTGACGCCACCCCAGTACCAGACCCCTGGAAGTGGGCCTAAGGTGCTCTGCCAGCCTCTGTGAATCCAGCAGAACAGATGCATCTCATCTGCTGCATGGCACAACGCCCAAGCGTAACCAACACATCTCCATTGCTTTGTGGATAGAACTCCTGGCAAAAATCTGCATAGCCTCCGCAGTCTCTGTGAATTCACTGCTGTGCGATGCAGCCTCAGCGCAGACCCTAGCATCCCTCATCGAAGGCAGTCTCAATGACAATGCTGGACTGTGCATCGCGGCCTAGCAGCTCCTCGGACCCAACGCATCGTCCATACTGGGCAACACATCCTCAACGCCGAACTTTTCATTGCAAGCCTTCACCGACAGGATGCCCGAAGCCATGCAGGACCTCGCTTCGCAGCCGCACCACACCTCCGAACTAATGTATCGGTTCGGCAGATAACACATCTTCAATGCAGATCCTCGTAACGCTCCGCATACCATGATTTAAGGTACTTTGTTCAGCTGGCCGAGTGGGTCCCTGTTGCCGGCCCGCGCTCCATCACAGTTGGCCTGAACTTGTGACTTTGTCCCGGTCCAGTGCGACCTGATATCTACAGTTGGCGCTTTGAGATTCGCCTGGCTCAACAAAAATATTGTTTGACCATACATAAGAGTCAATTATAAACTTTTTACTCATCGTCCTGAAGATGGTCTAACGGACGTTTATGCCACAGAGACCGAAACGTCGACCAATTCATCTATTTCCACAGTTATTCTGTTTTCATGGAATTGTTTTCTGTTCTCTCAGATTTATTTCACGTTACAAAAACATTTTGGAATAGATGTTCACACATTTGACCATGAGTCACAACTTTTGTACAACATTGATTTACCTCGGTCTTTGTGTGTTGTTATATTGCTTTGTACCCTTTTTGTTTGTTCATATTAAATAGTTTCATTTGTTGGAAAATGCACACCCGTGTTCAAATTGTTCATTGGAAGATTCATCACGATATAAATTAGTTAATTTTAGTATTGATTGTTCACTGGTCAGTCACCTCCAGGGGCTTGACAACAGATTTATCTAGGCAATTGATGCTTATTTAGTTTCTTTACATTAAATCCCTTGTAGGTATTAATTGTTACATTGTACCTATTAATTGTTACATGTCCCATGCCTCCATGGGTATATTGGGTTTCCCACGTTCTTCTTACTGGATCATATTTACATCACCTCCCAGTGTTCGCCCTCCCATCCAACTTCTCAGTCCAGCGCTCTGACCAGTATGACAACAACTCCCCCCTCCTACTGAGTAGTCCCCCTACTCTGACTCCAGCCCTGTTCCCTCAAGAAAAGACGGGCTGATCCGACCCCCTCTCCTTCCAGGACCAATCTCAAGCAGACCTCCTTGGTTTTGACCCTGACAAGCTCATCCACCCCAGATCCCAGTGACTGGACCCCTTAACTTGTAAGTTTTATGTCAAGGACGTGCATGCGCGATTTTGCATAGAATGCTCCTGACATTAGAAAGCAAGGTGGCGGACACCCCTGGGGTGGATCCAAACATGACCAGTTTCCTCAAAAAATTATTGAAATGCACAAAGAAAGGCATTGACAGGTCCTGGCTGTGGTCCCAAGGACATTTGCTAGATGTTTCTGACCCTTGGCTAAGTTACTAGAACTGGCAATGGACGCCAAAGAGTCTGGAACCCCCATTGACCCGAGGTCCTGGTGGGTTGGACACAATACACCATTTGCATAGGCGACAATACCATCTGCACTCTCTCCACAGAGTGTAGAAAATCCATCCTAATGTGCATTGATCCGAAGCTGTCAGAGTTGGCCTTGCCAGAGGCTGGTTCTTCGGCTAACGGATTGCTATTTGGCGACCCATTTATAAAAGACGAGTAAATTTGCCAACACCTTACCACCCTTGACAAGGCCCAATATTCAATGAAACGAGTATTTTAGATGGGCCTTTTTGCCATGGCCGGGTATTATCGCGGCTGATTGGCTTGCAGCACCTTCCTCTAAGGTCTCCCGCAAGACTTCGATGACCGATGCTAATCCTACTGGCAAGAAACGAATTCAGGCTTCTCCTTTTGCTTTATGTGCTTTCATTTCAGCAGAATTAGACACAGCAGAGGCAGCAACCACACCAGTACCCACACCTCTTACTACCAAATATATTGATGTCATGACTCAGGGTATGCAGCGATGGACTAATGAAACATATGTTGAAAGTCCTATTAACATACAGATGGGACCAAAAGTCGGGGATATTTCACAGTGGAGTAAAATGTATTCACTTAATAGTTACTGTCGGTATGACTAAGGCAAGGTCCTAGTGGTCCAGTGCTAGGGCAAGGGCATTGTTAACTGAGTGTTGGATGGCGGTGTCAAGGCCTTCAGCTAGTCCTTCCCTCAAGGGTACTCCTCTGAAGCACAAGGATTATATTGGTCTTGGAAACCGCCAGATTGATCCATTGCTGACGTAAAAGGTCAGATACACCCCACAAATAGAAGGGGTAGAGGAGAGGGGGTGTTACCAATTACAATCAGAGTAAGATCAAAGGCCCCATTAAGGTATCCATGGATTGGCTAGAGATCAGCCCCTCGTCTACCACAAGCAAACCTATGGTTCCAAAAAGTGTAACCATGTAAGTATCCAACTATATGCTCAGTCAGTGAGTCGCATGGTATGGGTGTTGAGGACAAAAACTGACAAGACTCCTACAGTTTTGAGGCAGTGTGTAAATGCAGGCAAATAGCAGTCTGTACAATTAAGGAATCTGGCAGAAGTAGATAATATCAGGCAAAGTTTGAGCTCCACAATCAAACTTATCTGAGGGGGGAATTGGAGCGCAGGGCGCACTCAAATTACAAAATGTAGAGTGCGTGTGAAGTTGGTCACAGAGTAAGGCATACTTTGGTAACAAACTATGAATAAATCATCAGTATTTATCCAAAAACAATGTTAAACTTCGATAATACCTTAAAATTGTAATAAGTTAGAAAGATGGTTCTTAGCTTTGGCTGCAGCATAAAAAAAACAGAAGAGGAGTCATTTTGGGTTGGTTCGGATACAAGAAGCGGTGTGACTTAATTGGTTGATGGGCTTATGGTAAATATAGTTTTGTGTTTTCCCTGTTTTAATTGGCTGCTGAAAAAATGCACTTAAGTTTGAAGGGTGGGAGTTTTTTGGTTGTAGTTCAACTCTAAATCAGGCCCTAGGCATACCCACTGCCCGAGGTAAAACAAGGCCTCTCCAGTCTCCTGGCTTGCTATTACAAGCGTTTGGAGTTTAATGTATTCTAGGCACAAACCCCTAGATTCATCATTGTCCCGTTTTGCGAGTCCTTAATAGCGATTATTAAGGAATCGTTATTAAGGACTTGCAAAACGTGATTCATGTAGAAATTGCAAAAAAAAATGCGATTCCTACAGCTTCCTTATTTGCGATTAGCAAATTGCTAATCGCAAATAAGGAATAACTCCCCATTCATTCCTATGGGAAAGGCCCATAGGAATCATTGGGGAGTTATTCCTTATTTGCGATTAGCAATTTGCTAATCGCAAATAAGGATTCGATTTCAAGGGTGCCGGGGTGTCCAAAGGACACCCTGTAGCACCCCTGAAATGAAAATGTAGACTGATGTTGCGCACACACATGTCGTGTGTGTGTAAAATACAACTTAGAAAAATGCACTAAAGTGCATTTTTCTAAGTTTCCGCTATTTACCACGAGGTTTGATTTCGCGGTAAATAGCGGCCCATAATTGCGAATTCGCAATTTTTAAATGTTTCATGAATTGCATTTAAGGAATCTCAAATAGAGATTCCTTAAATGCAATTTCTCGCAAAATTGCGAATTCTATAATAGCGATTTTTGCATTTGGGATGATGAATCCCAAATGCAAACATTGCGCTTGCAAAGGGCCAGATTCTGAGAATCTGGCCCTTTGCGAGCCGATTTCACAATGATGAATCTAGCTGAAAGATACTGAGCCACTGAAAGTCTATGGGGAATGGTGCATATCTACAAATTTTTGGTGCATATGCGCATTTATTTCGGACATAATTTACGCATAGTTCAGTTCCACCATTTTCTGCCATCAAAGGGCCCCGAGAAACACAGCCCGAACACCATTGAGATACCATAACTGAAGGGTTTCCCATATCAGGTTTTAAAAGTCATAGGTAAGTAACCTAGCATATGTACTTCAGGATGTTGCAACTGTGTTATGGCAGTTTTTAGGCAATAACATTCCTCAATATTTAGCTCATTACCACACACTATAAAGTGTTACTCAAAGTGTCACACTTAAAGCATTACATTGTCACACATCAGTACCTTGAAAACATGAAAATGTCATGCATAAGTAAACTGAAAACTTGGCAGCTATGACACTACTAACAATAACCCACATTGAGTAACAATTGTTGTAGTCTCTATAAACACAGAGCATGGTAACCTGTGGGGTGTGGGAACATGAGGCTGCCGCAGCTGGGCAGAGCAAGTAAGAGGTGTATTTCACCAGGAGACAGCCCTAAAAATGATATTGTGTAAAACGAATGCAGAGAACCCGGAAATATGGAGCTGCATTTTAATTTGAAATAAACTAATAAAAGATTGCCAGACACTGTAGTGTGAGATGATAACTGTACCCCCTCCCCCCAGTTGTCAAGCTGCCCTTAGTCAGGTGCCATCAGCGAGCTCATCCAGTCCTGTTCATTAATTTGTAAGCATTAGGACACAAATATGATATAGGAGATTGACAAGTTGCCCAGTTAATTACGATGCTGATAAATTAAGAACTCAGATTGCTTGCATCACTCACAAAGCCTTGCACATTTCCTCCCCTCGTTACCTGGCGAATAAACTGAAAATATCTGGAGGCTCGAGACCTTCTCGGATTGCGGAAAAGGTTCTGCTTGAGCCCCCTCCTTCAAAAGGGAAAGATCGATGGCTCAATCGTTCTCAGGTAATGCGGTGAGAATCTGGAACTAGCTTCCTCCATTGCTCCGTGCCACCACCTCTATCCGGATCTTCAAAGCTGACCTCAAATCCCTTCTCTTCCAAAGACACTTTCAGAACTAATACCGTCATCCTCAGAACCCTCCAGGAAGTTTGTTCATCATTGTAAATGTGTAACCTTTTCTTGTACATCCCCACCCTTGCTTGATGTGTTTGATATTGTGTTCGTGCCTTCCATGTTTTTATCCTACCTCTCCTAGTCTCCGGTTTATTATTGTGACGCTCTATTTTGTAACAGTTCTCTCATGTAACGTAACTGGTTCTACTGTACAGCGCTCTGACACCTTCCGGTAAAGTCTGTGTTATATAAAAATGCATCTCCATAAGGGCTTGCAATGGGCGCTTCCCGAAAGACAACCCAGGCCAACCAACATTTGAAAGAGCAGGTCAAACATCCGTAATAGACTATTTTTTAATCAGCATAGATCTATGGCAAAAAGTTTTAGACTTTAGTATCGTGCACCGTACTGAAAGTGACCACAATCCGTTGGTCACTATTTTAGATATTTGTCCAAGCAATTCAGTTCAAGTTTTAACAACTTTACCTAGCAGCGACCTGAGAGTTGCAGCTGGAGGGAGACGGATACGCTGGGCAAAAATTACCCAATCTACTGAAACAATGGCTAGAATGTATAAAAGTATAATTCCATTGTTAGAAAAGGTATGCCCTACCATAGAAAGTCCTCATAGCACTGCTTGTTGTGAGGATCTGGCAGAAATCCACCAGAAAATGGTGGCAACCTTGTCGGAATTCTTTGTTAACTCCAGGCCTAATAAGAATAAGCAACAAGCCAACAAGAATCCATGGTTTAACAAGGGATGTAGGGCTGCTAAGCTAACTCTCCTATCCTCTCTTAGGGAAGGAAATTATCTACGTATTAAGGAAGCTAGGGCAGTTTTAAAAAAACACATATTTAATGCGAAAACTGAATGGGAGATGGAAAGATGGCAGAATATAAAGTCCGCCTTAGATTTAAAAGACGTAAAGACCTTCTGGAACATGGTGCAAACCGGGAAGACAGAGGGTAAGTCCACCATCGACCCAAACATATGTGAAGAAGCATGGCGCTTGCACTATAAAGATCTATATTCGGGCAAAAAGAAGAGTTAAAGATGGAAGTATTAATGAAAGCAATAGCTGGCCAACTACAATGGGTGAGGCTCATTGTCACATGGGTCATGACGTGCCCCCTAAAGTTTCGACTGAGAAATGTTTATCTCCTTCTCTTCCTTTGATATTCTCTGGTAACAGATATGCAGTTTTGGCTGATATTCATGATGAGTCCCCCATTTCACAAATGATGCAGGTAGAAGGGGCTGAAGGGGCATGTACTTCCACTTCGACACCTAACTCAAATTCCAGCAGGGGTAAAATAGTATCTGATGAAGTTAATATTTTAACTAATCTAGTTATCCTTTTACGTGATGAAATTGAATCATTAAAATCACTAATTATAAACTTAACAACTTTGGTTAGTGTCGTGCCAGAGGGAGGAACAAATAATCTTCCCAACATGATAACTACTACACGAATCTTCTTCCCGACAAAACCAAGCATAGTAAATAAGGCACATCAAACACAAGTAAGGAATAAGCACACAGATCCAGCTTTGGTACCTGCTATTGATATTAGCAAAAATGGTCGCATTACTGGGAAAGCTCCTACCGGTGGGCCATCAACACCAAGGTGTAGAGTAACGGGCACCGACTTGGAACCAAGACAGAAGCCTGGCACTTCGGTAGGGGGGAGAAATACTACACCCAGGGTACTTAAGAGTACGAAACGATCAGATGACAATGCCTCTAGGAAAGGGGGGGTTTCCTACGTTAATAACGCCCATTGCCCAAATAAAATATATATGACTAATGTCCCTAAGCTGGATAAAGTGACAAGTGGAAATAGTGAGTACCCAGATTACCTAATTAATAAAGCTATCCACTGGCTGCGCCACGTCAGAGGCTGCCGCTCGGTGATTAGGGAAGATATTCTGGAGGCAAAAAGGCTAAGTGTCCCTCATGCTAAATATGACTCTATTGAGTTAACCCTGAAATCAGTGCTTCTTGCTGAAAATCTCTTTGCATTGGAGTTTAGAACTAGCGCACCGGCACACTCACTGATTCACCTAAGAAAATCGTGTTCTCCACCCCTGGAGCGTTCTCTTCACACACCGAGTAGTGTGGGTAGGTGAAACGGTTCCGGGTTGGATAATAACGATTGACATACACCAAACCTAATTCAAGGCATTAGTGGCAATTTGGCGGCCTCCTGTGGGGAGAAAACTACAGGGGTAATAGTGACAGCCGGAAGGGTAACTATGTGTGCTGACTACCCTCCTAATATAAATAGGAAGATAAGTCTACATAGTGGGGAGAATCCTTCAACTTATTTTAATCTGGAAACCACAAGTGAGGCAGAGTTGGTGCCATGTAGTATCCCTGCCATTGCCACTCCTATAAGAATAATTGACAGCAACAGGGTTGGTGTGGGTAAACTAGTCTCATGGAACATTGCCGGGTTGCGTTCCAGACAGCAGCCTCCTGATTGGTTAACATTCGTTAACGAATTTGACGTGTGCATCTTCCAGGAGGCTTGGCTGTGTGAGCCTCATTTTGCCCATGGTTATCTGAATTACTTTGTCCCGGCAATAAAGGGCCCTAAGGGGCGACCTATGGGTGGCTTGGTCATATGGGTCCGGCAGAGTTTATCACTCAATATCAAGGCGGTAGCCACCAGAAGCAAAGACGTCCAACTCATTAGAGCCGACCTGGGTCCCTTGATATTTACAATGTTTACGCTAGGGGTAACAAGGGGGGGGAGGTCAGACGTTTTAGCGGCTCTGGATTCCCTCCTAGAAACTCACTCTGCAGATAATAACATTGTGATAGCTGGTGACTTAAATCGAACCTTCGAGCCTCTGGCTACCTATGATGAGTTTCCTGGGGACGAGGAGGATAGGCAATGGGGTGTCCCCAAATTGGATTTGAAACCTTTTACCCGTTGGTCTGAGGATGTTATCTGTATAAATGCAATCTGCTATGAAAGGGGTCTAAGGGCATTAAATGGGAGGACTGAGAGTGACAAATCAGGGGCAAATACCTTTGATAATGGGCGTCATAGTAGCAGAATTGATTATGTCCTCTGTAGCTTGAAATTATGGAAACTGGTTGGTGATATGGAGGTTAAATGGAGAATTGAAAGCAACCATAACCCACTGTGTGTAGAGCACAAATGGTGGATATCTGAACATGTGGAACCGAACCTGGATGTGGGAAGCCTTCCTACAATTGTCCCTACAAATGATTTGCGTAGGCTAAAATGGATGCATGTCATGGCTAATCAAGAGGTTATGGATGGCATTGGGGCAGAGGCTGATAAAGCCATAATGGCGATTGAGCAAATGAATATAGTTGATCCAGGCTCGGATGATGTAACCATAATCCATGATAGCCTCTTTTCAAGTATTAGGGATCACTTTCTGAAACCTGTAAGGAGGAACAATGGTGCAACTCCCAAGCCGGCTAAGTGGTATAATGCTGAATGAAGGCACGCTAGATTCGCCCTAGGCTCAGCCATCAAGGGAAGGCAATTAGAGACCATTCGCATTGCCAGAAAGGAATACAAGAAATGTATAGTAAACGCCAAGAAAGCGTGGGACGAGCTCCATTGGCAAGATTTAAAGGAGGCCAGTGCTAGAAGAGATTCAAGGCAATTTTGGAATATTGTAAAGTGGGGTAGGGGGGGTGTATCTGACCCTCCTAGTAATAATGTATCACAGGAGGACTGGGTAAATTATTTCAAACCCCAGTACGCCCAAAACCAGTCTGATAATTTGATGGACGGTTTCAGGCCTGCCTACTACAAAGGAAATTCTTTCAGCATTAACGAAGTAAAAACGGCTCTCGGTACAGTGGCTAGTGGTAGAGCACCGGGCTTAGATGGTGTACCGGCGGACGTCTTTATTAACCGCTACCGCGTTTTCCCGCTGTGCGCTGATTTTTAAAAATCGCGCTGTTTATGACAAAGCCAGCTCGTCATCCGCGTAGGGCAGGTAACGCCCATGACGAGCTGGCATTGTCATTAGCGTCGAAGGGGTTAATGATAAAGAGCGCTGGAGCAAGTACATTGTTCTCTTCGCCAATGCAGTGGCTCAGGGTGCAGCTGTCCCGATATCATGGCAGGGCGCAGTTATAATCCCTGTATTTAAAAAAGGAGACAAATCGCAGCCTGGAAACTGCAGGCCCATAAGCTTAATTGATACCATCCAAAAGGTGGTTGGAAGGATGGTTGTCAATAGGCTATTTGATTGGGCCGAGGAGAACAATGCTCTGTCACCCTACCAGGCGGGGTTCCGTACGTTTACCAGCACGGTGGATCAGGTCTTCCGCTTTACTTTACTTCAATGGAAGACTGTGCTACTGGGCAAGGGCAGCCTGTGCGCGGCATTTGTCGATTTGCGGGCTGCCTTTGACCTTGTCCCTAGGTCTCAGTTGTGGCTGGTTCTGAAGAACCTGGGCCTTCCCGTAGAACTGCTGACAATGCTGATGAGGCTTCACGAAGCAAATTTTGCTAAGATACAGTGGGGAGGGCAGGGAATGGTCACCTCAGATTTCCCGGTGCAGCGGGGAGTCCGCCAAGGGTGCGCGATGGCTCCCACACTTTTTACATTGTACATTAATGGTGTTGTAGCCCGCATGCTTTCTGCAAATGTGGATGCTCCTTCCCTGGCTGGCATTAAGACACCTATTTTAATGTTTGCAGACGATACTCTGATTTTATCGAGGACCCCGAGTGGTCTGCAGCATGCCCTATCCATTTTTGATCAATTTTGTGGGGAGCACGGCGTAGAAGTTAATGTGGCTAAAACTAAGCTCATGGTTTTTAACCCTCACCGTAGTTTTAAAAATAAACTTACCATGAATGGTCGCCCTCTGGAGGTGGTTAATGCCTTTACGTACCTGGGGATTCATGTGGCAAAGGATCTTAGAAGGTCTCATCACATAGATACTGCAGTACTAAGGCACAGGCAAACAGTAGGAGCTCTTTCGACAGAGCACAGAAAATCTTTAACTAAACCAATAAAGCCAGTGCTTCAGGTGTATGAGGTTAAGCCCTCAGCTCAGCGCTTTACGGCGCTGAACTGTGGGGTTTTGAGAAATTACAGCCATTTCAAACTTCGGAAAACAAGTTTCTCCGTCTTATAACTGGCCTTCCCAAAAGTACTCCCCTGCTCCCACTTAAGTACGATCTTGGCAGGAAGGCTATTGTAGACTAAGCTAGGCTTCGTCCAATCTTACATTGGCGTAGGCTTTGGACAACACCTGAACTTTCACATTATGTGGAAGGATTTTTAGACATTATCAAAACTGATGTCTTTCACAAAGTTAGTTGGATGAACGAACTCAGAATAGCGCTGGGTGTTCTAGGTCTCCAAACGCTATGGGAACATCCAGAGACAGCTTTATTCCCATCCAAAAAAGTACTGAAGGACATTTATTGGGAGAAGATGGCCTATCGGAACTGGAGTGGTACTAGCTCCTCGACTATGGCTGGAGGTTTTTTAGAAGCAAAGCCCAACCCCAGTCTAGAACTTTATTGGGATGCCGTAACTGTACCAACGGATAGGAAGCTCCTCTTTCAACTCAGAGCAGGTGCCCTACCCCTTAGATCTCTGACAGGAAGGTAGCATGGCTTGTCCACCAGCAACTGCCCTGCTTGTGGAGCACATAAGGAAACAATTGGCCATTTTTTATTTGCTTGTTCGGCCTATGCAGAACCAAGACGCATCTGGTTAACTCCATTGTGTAAGTCCTTAGGTACTATTAGCAGCACTGTAGCCTTAAGAATTATATGCACTAGCACTTTACTGCCTATAGCAATAGCTACCGCTAAATATTTAGGATGGGCATGGAATGTCAGACAGAAGCTTTTAGATCATTGATTCTGTCATTTTTGTAAACTATCATTGAACTGGTAAAATAATGTATTAAAAGAGTATCTGCATTTTAAATTTTAAATGTAATTTTTATGATGTAATTTCACTATGTTTTTATATTACTTGCTTGTACATCAAGTTTTTTAACTACTATTTTAGTGTACTATATTGGAGAATGTATATGCTTTTATGAGTGAACCTCGAATAAAGCAAAATCTGACTTGTATGCCCTACCATAGCACTGCTTGTTGTGAGGATCTGGCACAAATCCACCAGGAAATGGTGGCAACCTTGTCGGAATTCTTTGTTAACTCCAGGCCTAATAAGAATAAACAACAAGCCAACAAGAATCCATGGTTTAACAAGGGATGTAGGGCTGCTAAGCTAACTCTCCTATCCTCTCTTAGGGAAGGAAATTATCTACGTATTAAGGAAGCTAGGGCAGTTTTAAAAAAAAACATATTTAATGCGAAAACTGAATGGGAGATGGAAAGATGGCAGAATATAAAGTCCGCCTTAGATTTAAAAGACGTAAAGACCTTCTGGAACCGGGTGCATACCGGGAAGACAGAGGGTAAGTCCACCATCGACCCAAACATATGTGAAGAAGCATGGCGCTTGCACTATAAAGATCTATACTCAAACCACTCAGTTTAAGCAAGCGAGCTGCCAGCATGTCTTTTAAATCCCGATCTGAAATGGAATATTCCACCTTGCACACTCTCTGAGGTACAAGTGGCCTTAGCCAAGCTTCAAAGGAATAAAGCCCCTGGCTTGGACAGGATCCCAGGAGATCTATATAGAGAGGAACAGACAGTGTGGGCCCCATACTTACAATTATTATTCAACGCAATTCTAGGTGGTCTTCCTGCCCCCCCCCCACCTGGTTGGGGGCGGAGATTATCTCCATTTACAAAAAGGGTCCGCCTATGGAACCAGTAAACTATAGGCCAATTAGCCTGATTGATGTATCACCAAAAATCTATGGTAGGGTCTTGCTCCAACGCCTTCAGGAATGGATGAGTGATCAAGACATCCTGACTCCCCTACAAGCAGGTTTTAGGGTCAAACCCTCCACAATAGATCAACTAGTCAGGCTCCAGTTGATCTACTGGAAGCATGTTGTGTTGGGACGGGGTAGTCTATATGTAGTATGAACTTTATTCGATAGAAATGTCATCATAAAAGTATACAGTTTATACAGTACATTAAAAAAATAAAAGAGTAGGGGCACAACACTCATGTATATTCAACCATCCTCATATACTACTCAGTTTAAATTATCTAAAATCAAACTCAAACTGATTACATAAAATTCATAAAAGACACTTCCTGCCATAGGGCTGTCCGGCGGTTAGGCTAAATGGGGGGTAGGCTTGGCCGTCCTTGCACGGGTCTGCCATGCACTGCCCAGAAATTTGGCTACCCCGCACACCATAGCAGTAGAAGATGTGTCAGTGCGGAGTACCCGTAGGGCCATATTGTGACATCTAAGGCCCAACCCCATACATAGTGGTTTTAGCCATATTTCTCTAGCGACCCTATAAGCCGGGCAAGCAAAGAGAAAGTGCGCTACTGACTCATTAGGGGCTGCACAGCCAGGGCAGGATTTAGTAAGAACACCTTTGCTTTTCCACCCAGAAGAAAAGTCATTCACCGGCAAGGTCCCATGCCTGAATTTCAGGTAAAGTGCTCTGTCCAGGGGTTTCTCTATAAAGTCGAGGGAGGGTTCCAATTTTCTTGTCCATTTGATCTCCAGAAATCGCTGGGAGAGGGATCCCCCTTCACTCCTGCGTATGGCCGTCTCCTGTACCCAGTCCCAATAGAGCTTTTTAATCACTGCCTTGGGAGGCGGAGTTTGGCTCAGCCACGATTCGCTTAGGCCCAGTTGCACAACTAGCTGTCTCAGGTTGCACAACCACTTGATTTTGTTAGCTGTATTGAGCAAAATAAGTTCATCTAGGGCTGCAGCATAATTACATAGCTCCTGGGTCCTTCTTAGTCGCACCCAAAAAAGTAGTGGGCGCAAACATACTATGTCTTTAATGGAACGCCTACCCAGATCTAACCGTAGAGGGATCAGCGGGGTGCAGACTGGGAGGGCCACCAGATCTCGCATAAACTTATTTTCCGATGTGGCTAACTCCGTTATGTTCTCAAACCCCCATAGCTCAGAACCGTATAGGGATGCCGGTAATACTTGGCCATCGTATATTGCGAGAGTCGGTGCCACAGGTTTACTCAACGACTCCCGCTGTTCCCTTAATACCACCCCTGCAACTCTTTTGTGGTTTAATAACATTTTGGCCAGGTGATCTTTCCATTTCATCCGGCTGTTTACCCTGACACCCAGGTAATCAAAGGAAACGACCAACTCCAAGGGGACCCCATTAAGTAAAAAGTTGTTCCTAAATCTCTTGGGAGGGTGAAATGGCCATAAGCTTTGTTTTAGAGGTATTGATGGTAAGGCCTCTATCAATGCAAAAACTCACTAAAGCGGTCCAGGAGTTTTTGGAGACCTATGGGGGATTTAGAGATCAGGATGGTATCATCCGCGAAGAGTAGAGTAGGTGTTTTTTCCCCCGCCAGGGATGGCGCATCTGCCGCTTCCTCCCTCAGATAATCCACCACACCATTCACAAAGAGGGAGAACAGAGTCGGTGCCATAACACATCCCTGGCGGACTCCACTCCTCACGGGCACCCTCTCTGTCAGTTGCCCCTGGGTGCCCCATCTGATCCTCGCATAATTGCCCTCATGTAGCTTTACAATGAAACCCAAAAGAGGCTTTAGGAAACCCATGTTCTCCAGGATATCCCAGAGCCTTGCTCGGGGGACCAGGTCGAACGCCGTTTTGAGATCTATGAATGCTAAATAGAGGCTACCGTTGTTAATGGTCACGGCCTTCCAATAGATCGCAAAAAAATGGAAGACCTGGTCCATTGTGCCCACCTTCTGGCGAAACCCTGCTTGGAAGTGGGAGAGAACGTGCTCCTCTTCCATCCAGACACCCACCCTAGAAATGATGACCCTGCCAACCACCTTCTGGATCACGTCAATCAGACTGATCGGTCTGTAATTGGCAGGGTCATCTCTGGGGCCCTTTTTAGGTTTCGACCTGGCGAGAGCACGCAGTGCTCCGCCCAGACGAAAACTTTTGTTAACAGTATGGGATGTTCGTCCTGCCTCTGTTTCCCATTGGCTAGCTCCATAAATGGACGCTAGCCATTGGCAAACAGAGGCGTCCGTCATCCTGCGAGGCGACTCGTGGGCGTTTCTGAGAATTTTTCTCATCCGGCCCATTTTGTCACGTCAGTGCGGCGGTGGGCGGGGTTTATTTTTCTGTTCATCGAGGTTTATTTTCGTCATTCCGCAGCCGACCGCTGCCGGAGGAAGTCCAGGTGAGTGCTTTCCGTGTGTTCCCGCACCCCACTCCCGCTGTCCGTCTTCCCGTTCCTGCCCCCCCCGCTGTTCGTGTCCCCGTTCCCGCCCCCCTCCCGCTGTCCGTGTGCCTGCCCGCCCCCCTCCCGCTGTCCGTGTGCCTCCCGCTACATTTTTTTTGTCCCGATGTTGCATGTATTTTACTGTTCGAACAATTGCATGCTATAGTTATTGCTTGGGATGTTTGTGTTTGAAGAGCGAGCAAGAGAAATGGGTTGAAACCTGAATGTTGTGGTGGGAGTTGTGGCTATTGGGGACTAGTGTGATCGTCGGGCTGCTTTGGTTCCACTAGCGGGTCACATCACAACTGCTATAGTGTGTGAGTTAAAGTCTAGACTGCATTGCAGATCTTCGATCAGACTGGTACCTTCAGTGGACACATGGGGTGGGGGAGGGTGGGCGGTTCACAGAAGCGTGCAGATCATTGGATCCGCCTCTGGTAAGTAACATGAACTAGCGCATATTGCCATCAAAAGATCCCACTTCTTGAGGGCGCTTCTGTCGGCGCTATTGCATTTTCATTCCGCATTCCAAAATGCTAGGACTTTTACCCCCACATCGAAAAGGTAACATTAAATCTCACCCCATTAACTTTACAGCTGCTGGCCTGGCTTCCAAAGTCCACGTATGACTCGCTGCTCCAGTGTAGGATTTTTCTTTGCATTCTGGGACTCGTAGTCCCGGAGGCTGAGGTCTAACCCACATCGAGGCCAAATTTGGTTTCACAACTTCACAACCTGGAAGCGGACCTTGGCACACACCATTAGCAGAATAGTATTCTCGATTGAGTTGCTCATAGCAAGCGAGGGGTCGCACAACAGCTGTATGTGTGACAGACAGCATGAGTGACATCAGAGCGAGAGTGACTGTATGAGAGACAGCATGAGTGTGAGTGCCAGCATGAGTGTGAGTGCCAGCATGAGGGTGAGTTGTTGGTTCTGGGATGAAATGAATTAAGGCTTCCTTGAAGGCTCCGTTGTTTGAGGATATTATGTATCGCAAAAGAAATGAGCAGGAAATTATAAGTGAAGGGAAACACATTTCACGGATCTTATCAGTACTAGGAAAGATTCACATTTAGTAAAGTCTTCCATTTTTCCTGTTCTTCTATATTTGAAAACACCAACGATCTCACCCGCTGTCTACACATGAGGAATCCCGAGTGTGTGCGTGTCTGACTGCTCCAGTGTGTGCGTGCATGTGACTGCTCCAGAGTGTGTGTGCATGTGACTGCTCCTGGGTGTGTGTGTGTGTGTGTGACTGCTGCTGGGTGTGTGTGTGTGTGTGACTGCTCCAGAGTGTGTGTGTATGTGACTGCTCCAGAGTGTGTGTGTGTGTGTATGTGACTGCTCCAGAGTGTGTGTGTATGTGACTGCTCCAGAGTGTGTGTGTGTGTGTATGTGACTGCTCCAGAGTGTGTGTGTGTGTATGTGACTGCTCCAGTGTGTGTGTGTGTGTGACTGCTCCAGTGTGTGTGTGTGTGACTGCTCCAGTGGGTGTGTGTATGTGACTGCTCTGGTTGTGTGTGTGTGGGGGGCTCTGGGTGTGTGTGTGGCTCTGGGTGTGGCTGGCTCGGGGTGTGTGTGGCTGGCTCTGGGTGTGTGTGGCTGGCTCTGGGTGTGTGTGTGTGGCTCTGGGTGTGTGTGTGGGTGGTAGTAATTGCTGTCTACTGAGCTCGTCCGTAGGGTACAATAGTTCTCACATTTGCGAGAGATTAAGCTATTGGCAATGTAAATGACAATGCCATTTATTTATCTGTTTTCAAAACCAACACATAAATACAAATGTTGTCATTTACAATGCCAAAAGCTCTAACTTCTCCAAAGGCGAAACCGTTGCATTGTAAATGCTTGTTGAATACTGTTACCACCTCTGCTCCCTTCCAAGAGTCTGGCACAGGATAACCCTTGGAGATCAAGTTCATTACTAAGGCAATAAGTCTGGCCCAGGCATCAGGATCATTCAGGAGTAAATCTACCGGTATCCCATCCTGGCCAGCTGCCTTCCTGGGGGTCAGATGTTTAATGGCCAGAATTACTTCCGAGGGCAGAAATGGTTCTTCAAACCCCAGTGGAGATTGGATCCTGGCGTGTGAATCGGGGTGAGGGGAACCTAGTACTCCTCTCCCACCATACAAGGCAGAAAAGTGGGAGTGCCACTGGTGTTCCGTTATATGGTTAGCAATAGATGGTATACTTTGCTGCCTAGCCTTATTGATCAAATCCCAGAACAGCATGGCATTCTTCTTATTGGCTGCAGATTTAAGATCCTGCCAATGTTGTTCCTCCCACTCTCATTAAGCCAACACTAACGCCCTCGCATAATCCTTCCTAGCCGCTCTAACTAGTGAGGGATCCTTTTGGAGCAGGGCGACTGTTAGCTCCTTCCGTTTCGCCTGGCATTCATCTGAATACCACGGGTTACTGGTTGTAGCTGGTTTATTGTTCACACTACCCCTTTTGACCTGAACTACAAAGTATTGTCCTACATCCTCTATCGTGTTCTTATAAGCCGAGTAGAAGGCCAACCCTGGGTCACTAACACTTCCTAGTTCAAGATTCTCCAGCTCTAATGTTAATTCTGCTACATGGTCCCTAATCCTCATCAGGTTCCCTTCCTGGCACTGGACCTTGTCTATATCTAACGTTTGTAGACTTAAAGTCAGCCTTTGATATGGTGGACCGTAACCAGCTTTGGACTATTCTGCTGGCTATGGGGGCTCCCCCATATCTATGTTATCAGTTTAAACTTCTTCACGAAGGTGCATTTGCGAAGGTGAGATTCGGCAGGGATGGATGTCTGACGGCCCCATTCCCCATGGATAAGGGGGACAGGCAGGGCTGTGTCCTTGCCCCGACCCTCTTCTCCCTTTTCTTAAATGGGCTGATAAAAGACCTTCTCGCCACCAAGGATATAGACTGCCGAAAACTTGCATCACACAGCTTTCCCGCCCTCATGTTCGCGGATGACACGCTGCTGCTATCAAAGTCACCTATGGGCATGCAGCATGTATTAAACGTGTTTTCCCAATTTTGTCAAAAAAGGAACCTTGTGGTTAACATTAATAAAACCAAATATATGGTATTTAATGCTACGTCTACCAATTGCCCCCACCCAAAGTTGCAGGACGGACCCCTGGAAAGGGTATCCGTCTTTGACTACTTAGGCCTTACATTGAATGACAAAATGGGGTGGGGTCCGCAGATGGACAAGGCTAACCTAAGACTAACGCAGGCTATGGGGGGAATCCTAAAAGTACAAAAGAATTGCGTTTTAAAAACCATAGGCCCACCACTCAAAATCTACAAAGTACAAGCCAGGGCAGCATCCCTATATGGGGCGGAACTGTGGGGGCCCAAATCTTCTAACACCCTTGCGCTAACAGATAACAACTTTATTAGGCAAGTCTTGATGCTACCAAAAAACACTCCATTAGTACCGCTCAGGATGGATCTAAACATTCTCCCAATCATGGATGTCATCGCATCGCGCCCCCTGCTTTATTGGCGGCGGTTGTGGTGTACTCCTGAGTTGACTAGTTACAGGGACGAACTGAAAGCAGTAATGACATTAGGGGCTGGAAGTATACAGTGGCTAGCCTTTATAAGGCACTCTTTTAGTGCAATTGGGATGGCAAACCTTTGGACTGATCCGGAGGTCTCCTGCCCGGAGATATCCAAAAAAGCACTGAAAAACGCACTCAAGGTGTCGAAATTGATGGAAATCTTTCAGTCTGCGAGACCATCAAGCTTGACACACAGTTTTTTGGACTTCAAGTCCCATTATCAATTTGAGCAGGTGCTAGATACTATACAGCCGACTCTAGCAAAAAAGCTCTTCTTACAGTTTAGATATGGTACTTTACCGCTATTTACTGTTACAAGTAAATGGGCGGGAGTTCCAAATACCCATTGCCCTGGATGCCTCACAGAGGAGGAAACATCAGTCCATGTAGTTCTCTTCTGTCCGGCATATAAAAAATCCAGGGAAAAATGGATAATACAACTATGTAGGAATTTGGGCATTAGGAATCATGCACCCTTTTTTAGGATCCTAAGGTCGGATACTAGCCCCGTTTATGTGGTTGCAGTGGCAAAGTTTCTATTCTCAATGTGGATTATTCGCAGAAACTTGCTAAAGTCGGCCTAGATCCCCCACAGTCCCCTATTCCCCACAGTCCCCTATTGGAGCATAGTACCCCCTATGTTGTAATGATTGTTGTGGAGTATGAAATTTCGTTTTTGGGTCGGGAGAACACTGTTGTTTTTTTTTATTATTAGAATTGTACATATAATTTAAATTTTTATTGTGCTTCTGTTTATTGATGATATTTTATAATTAATGTTTTTTAGGTCTCGCCTGTCGATGCGCATGCGCATCGAGCTTGCGAGACTATGGGGGCTTAAACAGTCTTTAACCAACTTGCAAGGAATCGTGGCGATTCCTTGCAGTGCCCGTGAAAAAGCGTGTGCACATGCCCCCAGCCGCCTGCCTTGCATGTATTTTCCCTCAGCCTCCCTCCCGCGGGCAGCTTGGCCTCGGGTATTCACCCCAGCGCGACTTCTCCTCCCCCCTAATTACATGCCTGCTGTTTACTTCTTTCACGGCCACTCTCTCGCACATCAAAGGCTGCTCACACACACCATATGCCTGCTCCCCTCCCCCACGCCTCGCAACAGACTTCATTGGAATGCGCTCCATGCATTCTCCCCTCCCTTTCAGCCTCTTTCCCAGCTCCAAGCCGGACCCTCCTTTCTCACCTCCTCTTTCTTTATTTACAGGGAGAACTTGTATTTTTCCCCGAGGCAACCAGTTCTGACACTGCCCGTCCCAGCACACACCAACTTAGAGCTTGACTTGTACTGACGCTGTCACCCCAGCAGACATGCAATCTGCATCAAGCATGCATATGCATCAAACATCCACAAGCAACAGACATCCACAAACATCAGACATCCACAAGCATCACAAGCAGCAGACATCCACAAGCGTCAGGCATCCACAAGCGTCAGGCATCCACAAGCATCACAAGCAGCAGACATCCACAAGCAGCAGACATCCACAAGCATCACAAGCAGCAGACATCCACAAGCATCAGACATCCACAAGCATCACAAGCAGCAGACATCCACAAGCATCAGACATCCACAAGCATCAGACATCCACAAGCAACAGACATCCACAAGCATCAGACATCCACAAGCATCAGACATCCACAAGCATCAGACATGCTTAGCATCAGACATCCACAAGCATCAGACATGCTTAGCATCAGACATCCACAAGCATCAGACATCCACAAGCATCAGATATCCACAAGCATCAGACATCCACAAGCATCACAAGCATCAGACATCCACAAGCATCAGACATCCACAAGCAACAGACATCCACAAGCAACAGACATCCACAAGCATCACACATCCACAAGCATCACAAGCATCAGACATCCACAAGCATCACAAGCATCAGACATCCACAAGCATCAGACATCCACAAGCATCAGACATCCACAAGCATCAGACATCCACAAGCATCAGACATCCACAAGCATCAGACATCCACAAGCATCAGACATGCTTAGCATCAGACATCCACAAGCATCAGACATGCTTAGCATCAGACATCCACAAGCAACACACATCCACAAGCAACAGACATCCACAAGCATCAGACATCCACAAGCATCAGACATCCACAAGCATCACAAGCATCAGACATCCACAAGCATCAGACATCCACAAGCATCAAATCAAATCAAATAAGACTTTATTTCGGTTAGTGTTTCAAACCATAAAAAGTGCATACATTGATTACTTTATCGAATTACACAACAATACATTATTTAAAAACTTTATACACGGATATCATTAATAATCATCATGATTGTTAGTTAGCAAAAAATATCCTTCTGGTCCTGACATGGTGCAGTATTGCTTAAAAAGATCATAGGTCTAAGCAAGTTCTTATTCTCAGTGCAAGTTTTAAAAACGACAAAATATGGAGTACACAGTCCTGGTGCAAAAGCTGCAAATAAATAAGGGCAGGTCTAATTTGTTTAAAATCCAACTTTCTCAGCAAGTCAACAAGAAAGTAGCGTCTGGGATAGTCATAAAACCTGCATAAAAATATAAAATGTAGCATATCCTGAGGAGACTTCCCGTCGCAGCCACAGGGAGCTACATGTTTGCTAAAAATGTCAGATTTGGGTCTTATCAAGAGCTGCTGAAAAATGTTAAATCTGAACCTAGTCAGCAAGAACTTTTCCTGTGAGCTAAAGGCGCAAGCCAGGTAGGGCTCTATTCCACCACACGACTTTAGCATGATAAACTTTCTGACACTTGGTTTCAGCATTTCCACACTTTCTCTGTCCGCCAATTTAAACTTGAGATAGGCTCTTTTAACCGCTATTATGTCACCCTTCACAATGCCACTCGGATGGGAGAACAGTTTGGGGCACCCCAGCATTTCAAAGCAAGATTTCAAGTATTTTAGCTAAGGGATGCGCATACAGCTATCCTGAGATGTTACATCCCGTACAATCTGGTGAGTGAGTGGTATCTCCTTGTTAAGCCACAGCGAAACCCAGCAGATCAGTGGCTTCATTGCTAGGTTATCGCATAAAAACGGTGTCCCTAGCTCCTCATGCACAACAAGGTTCGGGGTACTCGCAGGGACACATAGTAACCGTTTAAAGAAGGTGTTTTCGATAACCTGTAATTGAGTATTAGACACATAGCCCCACAGTTCACTGCCGTATACCGCCGTGGCTACAGACTTGGCATTATATAACTTAATCATTGCAGTTATTGGTTTCTTTCCTATCTTTTTCGCGATGTTAAAGATGGTTCCATTAACCCTCAACATATCATTCTTCTTCTTCACCAGATGAGGGGCCCAACTTAACTTCGAGTCAAATAGCACGCCCAGATAGGAAAAGGTCTCTGTGACCGGAATGGGACTATCATCAAGCTTGAATACAAAATTCTTTCTTGGGCGTTGGCCAACCTGCATTATATAGGACTTGGAATTGTTGACCATTAGGTCCCTATCAGACATGAAAACATTAAAAGCAGTTAAAAGTGCCTGGAGCCCTTTCTCCGTGCGCGAGATTAAAACCGCGTCATCCGCGTATAACAGCACGGGGATGCCCCTTCTGCCTACTCTGGGGCAATCAACCTGTATAGATTGTAAAGCTGCATCCAAATCATTAATATAAAAATTAAAAAGAAAAGGGGCAAGAATACATCCCTGACGTACTCCTTTATTTATCATAAACTTATCAGTAGTGTCCCCATTAGATGAATATCTTACATTGGCACTATTTTGATGATGCATATCCACCAGGAAGTCGACAATCCCAATGTCGACTCCCCTCGCCCTCATGTGCTGCCACAGCCTCCCCCTGTTAACACAGTCGAAGGCTGACGACAGGTCCATGAAGGCGAGGTGGATCGTGCCCTTCTGGGCCACCGTGTATTTGCTGAGTATGAGGAATAGATTAAGACACTGAGTTATCGTGGATCTGCCCTCACAAAATCCATATTGAGATATGGACATGACATTATTTGCGGTTGCCCAACTGGTGATTCTCTTCAACAAAACTCTCCCGATAACTTTAACCTTTGAATCAATTAGGGAGATTGGACGGTAGCACAGTGGGCTACCCCTATCTCCCTTTTTGAAGACCGGGACAATGGTTGACACCCCCCAGGTCACAGGACATCCTACCACTGTGGCAGCATTAAAGACCGCCTGTAAGATAGGAGCCCAGAAGTGTGGTCTGGACTTAAATAAATCAGGGGGGATGCCATCTGGGCCAGGAGCTTTGTTTGATGTTAAGCCTTCTATGGCTTCAAGCACTTCGCCACACTCAAACCTAAGTACTCCTTTAGATTCACTAGGATAACTCACACCATTGCCATGGTCGGCTGAGAAGTACAGTGATTCAAAGTGACGAAACCAATCCTCTTTCATTATACAGCACTCCAGCCCATCCCCCGGTTGTTCTGACAGGAATGGTTTTTTTACTATCTGCCAGAATTTCGTGCTACTATTTAGGGTCTCGGGGTCCAAAAGCTCATTCCAGGCCTCCACACGCAAAGTCTCCTTGTGTGTTTTAAGGGAAGACTTGTATACTTTGCGGCAGAGTCGGATTTTCTCCTGGTTCCGCGGTACATCTGCCAGTGCTGCCTTCAGATTACGGGCAGCTTTTGAACACTCTTGGTTAAACCACCTTGGCCCGCATTTCTCTAAGTTTCCCTTAGATGGTTTCGTGAGTAACCCTGACACTTTCCCCGCCAAAGCTTGAAAGGCATTAAGCACCCCCACCGGATCTGTCCCTGTACAATTAACAATTTCATCTGCACAGGTTTCCTCTATATTTTTATACAGAAGGTCTGGGGTAATAGTTGACCACTTTAAGCGCCGCCTCCCATCGGTCGTTGTCAAATTGCCTTCAAGGCGTGAGGGCATGACATCTGAGAGGCCAAAACCCCTAAGACAAACCACAAGAGGGTTGTGATCACTGAACTCACTTTTGTTAATATCAAAGGATTCTAAGAGAGGCAGCAGAGCTTCAGAAAATAGCATGTGGTCAATAAAAGTGCCTCTGCCATGCCCCTTAAAAGGAGTAGTTTCTGTCCTGTAACTCCAGTTCTGTAGTAGGGGTATCTCTGTTATAGTCATAATCTAGTGAATAGTCCCGCCCATGTGCGTGGACCCCGGAGCAATCAAAAATAATCTCTTACAGTGTCAAAAAATGCAGAAAATGCATAGACACTTAAGAGAGAATTTAAAGACAGATAATGCAGCCAAAAAGGCCACACTGTCCAGTACTTCAACTAGAAATTCCACCATAAAATCCACAAAACAGCAAAGCCTGTACAGATTTCCCTTGCTTAACAGCAAAATCCCTCAGGAATGATAGAGAGAAGAACCTGGACAGACAAGCCCCATAGGCTGCCATTATGTGGCTTAATTAGGATACTGTGCCTTTAAGGAACCTTCCAGAACCTTCTCTCAGTATCCCAGAATGCATAGCAGGTCCAACTTAGCCTCAGTTCTTTTCGAAGGCGTAGAAAACGCCAGACCTGTAGCATTATGATCATGAACAACACTCCACCGGGGAGGCGGGAGGGCGCTTATGACTATAACAGAGATACCCCTACTACAGAACTGGAGTTACAGGACAGAAACTACTCCTTCTGTAGTAGGGGATCTCTGTGTATAGTCATAATCTAGTGAATAGAATGGCAAGCCCATCCCCACACCAAGCGGCGGTGGAGAATAAAATAACGCCACTACTGTGCGAACAGATTCCGCAGCGAAGCCTGCCCAACCTGAGCGTCTGCCCTGGCATCAGTGTCCAGGCAGTAATGCTTAGCAAAGGTATGGACCGACTTCCAAGTGGCCGCCTTGCAGATCTCTGCAATGGGAACATTACGGAGCATAGCTGTCGTAGCAGCCTTGCCCCTGGTGGAATGAGCCTTAGGTTTGCCCCCTAAGGTCTTATTAGCTTTGCAGTAACACAACTGAATGCAGGACACAATCCACCTAGAGATGGACTGTTTAGAGGTAGCAAGACCCGTCCTGACTGAGCCATAATTGATGAACAATTGGTCTGACCTACGAATATCTTTAGTCTTATCAAGATAAAACTTCAGCACCCTCCGCACATCCAGGGAATGTAAAGACCTTTCCGCCGGAGATGAAGGATTCTGAAAGAACGTAGGCAAAGTGATAGTCTGATTGATATGAAAATCAGAAACAACCTTGGGAAGAAACTTAGGGTGAGTACGCATAACAACTTTAGCATTATGAAATACAGTATAAGGTTCTTGGCAACACAATGCCTGAATCTCACTCACCCTGCGGGCCGATGTAATGGCCACGAGGAACGCCGCCTTCCAGGACAGGTGCTGCAACGAAGCCTTATGAATGGGTTCAAAAGGCTCCTTCATCAATCTGGACAGCACCACATTCAAGTCCCATGAAGGCGAAGGAAGCCTGACAGGAGGGAACACTTTCTTCAAGCCTTCCAAAAAATCTTTGATCACAGGGATCTGGAAAAAGGAAGTCTGTGAAGGCCCTTTCCTGTAGGCAGTCAAAGCAGCCAGATGAACCTTAATGGAATGGACATTAAGGCCCGACTGCGCCAGATGAAGCAGATATGGAAGGATGACATCTTCCTTGCATGACGTAGGGTCATAGTTCTTAGACTTGCACCAGATGCAAAACCTCTTCCACTTGTAAGCATAGGAAGTCCTAGTGGAAGGTCGCTTAGCCTCCTTCAGTATGTCCATACAATCCTCTGGGAGATTCAGATGGCCATATTGCACTATTTCAGGAGCCATGCCGCCAAACTCAAAGACGAGAGGTTGGGGTGCACCATCCGCCCCCCGAACTTCGTGAGAAGGTCCGGCCTGCACGGCAGCTTCATGTGAGGAAGGAGAGATCGGTGAAGTAGGTCCGTGAACCACCACTGTCTGGGCCATTCCGGGGCAATCAGAATCATCCTCGCCCTGGATTGAGACAGCTTGATGAGAACCGCCGGAATCAGGGGAATTGGTGGAAAAGCGTACAGAAAGCTGTTCGACCAGTTGATCCATAACGCGTTCCCCAGCGTCCCTGGCTGGTAGTACCTTGAGGCGAAGCCTCGGCATTTGCTGTTTTCGGCGGTGGCAAACAGATCTACGTCTGGAGTTCCCCACCTTGCGAAGACTTCTCCTAGTACTTCGTCGTTTATGACCCATTCGTGGTTTTCCTGCACGATTCTGCTCAGTTCGTCTGCCTGAACATTCTGCACACCTGGCAGATGGGTGGCCGTTATCGACAGTCCTCGAGCCAGAAGCCAGTGCCAGATCGCCTGCGCCTCCTGCGACAGAGTGCGCGATCTCGAGCCCCCCTGCTTGTTGAGGTAATACATCGTGGTGGTGTTGTCCGTCTGAACAAGCAGAGAGTTGGTCTGAAAGGACGGATGAAAGGCCTTCAGTGCCAAGTGGACAGCTCTCAGTTCCAGGAAATTGATGTGGTACGTGGACTCCGTCGGGGACCAAGTCCCTTGAATCTGCAGGTCTCCGGAATGCGCCCCCCAACCTAGGAGAGACGCATCCGTCACGATGGTCTGTGTGGGAATGTCCTTGTGGAAGGGAACGCCTCTGAGGAGATTCTCCTTCGAGCACCACCACTTCAGAGACTGAAGAGCATGTAGAGACAGTCGTATCCTGTCGTCCCAAGAACCTCTCCTCTGGTCCCACTGATCCTCCAAGCACTCCTGCAGAGGTCTCATCTGTAGCCGTGCGTGAGGAGTGAGAAAGATGCAAGAGGCCATCGATCCCAGTAGAGAAGACACCGTCCTCACAGTCGTAGACGGAGTTCTCATGAGAGCCTGAGCCTTCCGAACGAGTGATAAACGTCGCTCTTCCGAAGGAGACACGCTTGCTGACAGCGTATTGATGGAGGCCCCCAAGTACTGGATGCACTGCACCGGAATCGGGACCGACTTGGACATGTTGATGTGCAACCCCAGCTTGTTCAAGAGAACGCACATCTTCTGGAAGTGTGCTTGAGCTTCCGAGAAGGAGGAGGCTTTGATCAACCAATCGTCCAGGTACGGGTAGACAAACACCTTGTTCTTCCTCAGGTGCGCCGCTACCACTGCCATACATTTTGAGAATGTCCTGGGTGCCGACTTCAGTCCGAAGGGTAGCACCGTGTACTGATAGTGATTGGTGCCGACTTGAAAGCGCAGAAATTTCCTGTGTTTGCATGCAATGGGCACGTGGAAGTATGCGTCCTGTAGATCTATGGCACACATCCAATCTCCTCGTTGCAGCTGAGGGTAGATCTGATGCAACGACAGCATGCGAAACTTTTCTCTGCGAATCCACTTGTTTGCCTGCCGCAAATCCAGAATGGGCCTGAACTCGTTCTTGTCCTTCTTGCGGACAAGAAAGAACCGAGAGTAAAGACCTCTTCCTCTTTGAGACAGAGGTACGTCTTCGATCGCCCTTTTCCTTAGCAGAATGTCCGCCTCCGCCTGAAGCTCGTGCAGTTGATACTGCGAGCTGACGGGAGGAATCGATGGAGGAGGGCTGGTGAAACGTAGACTGTATCCATTGCAAACAATATTCAGCACCCACTTGTCCTGAGTAATTTTTCTCCACTCTGCCAGAAAAAATTGAACGCTTCCCCCCACCGGAGCGGGTAACGGACGAGGGGGAAGTAACAGCTCAGGGACGGGACCCGGCCGGGCCCTTGGTCGCGGTAGCGGACTGTTGACGACCTCTACCACCCTGTCGCTTCTGGAAGGGCCGCCTGTACGGCTGCTGCTGCTGCTGCTGTTGATGTTGTCCAGCAGACTGCCCCCTTCCACGACCCTGCGACCCAAACCGACGTTGGTACTGTCGGAAGGGTTTCTTTTCCTTGGGCTTCTCCAAGCCCACTGCCGTCAGGGTCTCCGCTTCGGCCTTCATCCTGGCCATCTCATCATCCGCGTGTTTCCCGAAGAGGGTATCTCCGGAAAACGGGAGATTCGCCACGCGTTGCTGTGCTTCCGGTTTCAAGGACGTCAACCTGAGCCAAGCGTGGCGTCTCTGGTGAATCCCGTGGCAATATCCGTGCGCGGACAGCAATGATATGTCCGCTGCGGCGCCGATGGCCTGATTAGAGACCAGCATCCCCTCCTTGACGATCTCCACAAAGTCCTCCTTGCGGTCTCGAGGGACGAGGTCAGCGAACTGCTCCATCGAGTCCCACAGGGACCGGTCGTAACGTCCCAGCAACGCCGAGTCACTGGCGGCCTTCATGGACGAGGCGGATGTCCCACACGCCTTGCGACCAGCAGAATCGATCCACCGGCTCTCCTTGTCCGGAGGCACCGTGGACGCAGGGGAGGTGGCATGAAGCTTCCGAGCAGCAGTCACGATGACTGAATCCGGTACCGGGTCCTTCCTCAAGAAGGCTGGGTCTGAGTCCGGAGCCCTGTACTTCTTTAGGATCCTGGAAGGCACAGATTTCACCGTCGCCGGCGTCAGGAATAGCTGTTCGGCGGGTTCAAGGAGCCCCGGCACCAGAGGTAACAGGGGGCGAGACAAGTGCCTTTTGTGTAAAGTCTCAAATATCACCGAGGTAGAAGCCGTAGGTGCTTCAACCTCAATGCCCAACTTCGCCGCACCACGCAGGAGAACCTCCTGAAACGTGCTTATATCGTCTATCGGAGACACCCTAGTCTCCGGCGAATCGGACAGCGTGGGCGAGTAGGAACGGGTCCCAGATGGAGAACGTGACCTGGACCGACGTCTCTTGTGATGATGCCTGGATCGTGATGAAGATCCGCGGCCACTCCTCGATTTGTCCCGTCTCCCCGAGCGAGACCTCGACCTCTTGGGCCTCGGACGCTCCTTCGGCCTCCCAGGGTCAGGAGCTCCAGGCTTCTTAGGAGTCTTCTTCGGAGGCGTCGGAAACTTAGGCATCGACACCTCCCTCGGTGGGATCGGGGGTGGAGGAGCAACCGGACGCGGGTCCCGCGGAGCCGGCTTCGGAGGCGGGGTAGGGGCCTTCGGAGGAGGACCCTTCGGCACAGCAGGCCGCGGAGGAGGTGTAGACGGCTTCATCGGAGTATCCACCCCGGAATGCGCCGGTCCCGGCGAGCCATCACCTCTTCCAGAGCGTGGGGAGCCCCCCACAGTCCTGGGCCTGTCCCTAGGACCTCCAGACGCAGAAGACCGGTGTCCAGACGACGACCGATGTCCCCTCGACGTCGAACGGTCCTTCGGCGTCGACCGAATCACACTTCTCGACGTCGAACCGTGTCTCCGTCTCGACGTCGACCCCGACCAGATCGACGAGCCACGAAACCTCGACGACGGGCGATGGTGCCTCGACGGCGACCTCGACCTCTTCGCCGGCCTCGACGTCGACTTCTCGGGTCGCTTCGACGGCGACACTTTGGACCTTCTCGACGTCGACCTCTCTGACCTTCTCGACGTCGATCTCCTAGACCGTCTCGACGTCGGTCGTTTGGAATGCTTCGACGTCGACCTCTTCGGCGCCGGAGACGCCTTCCGTCTCGACGGCGACCTCGAAGACGAGGATCCCCTCGACGACGATGTCCTCGACGGCGAACGGCGGTGTCGCCTCGACGGCGAGCGCCGACGCCGGGCCCTCCGATGTCGACCACTCGACGCCGACAGCGACGACGAGGATATCGACACCGGCTTCGACGGCGGCCGGAACACGTTCCTCGACGTCGACGGGCGACGTTTTCTCGACCCAGAGCCCTGGGGAGACCTGGAACTGGCCGTTGACCGTCCCCTCGACGTTGTGGTCAGCGCAACTGACCCAGACGGAGACCTTGGGCGAGGGCTGGTCTTCCTGCCCCTGGGGAGCCCCCCAGAGGCCTCAGCATGGGTAGAAGGAGCCCCTCCTGACCCACCTCGTGCCTTCAGCTTTCTCTCCTCAAGTCCCTGAAGCCTGATCTTCTTCCTCTCCTTCAGGGTCCTTCCAGAGAAGCTTCTGCAGATCCTACACTCCTCAGGAATGTGGGAAGAGGGAAGGCAGAGAATACAGACCTCATGGGAGTCTGTCCTGGCCTTCTTTCTTGAGCACTCAGGGCATTTGTCGAATAATGCAGGCATTATGGACAAAAAAGAGTGCAGAAACACAGAAAGAAAGTCACCAAAGTACTTTAAAAGCACCAAAAATCGAAATTAGTGTAAAACACTAACAAAAACCCTTGAAAAGGGAGAGCTCAATGCTCCAGGGTCCTGCTTGCAGGAGCCGGAAAAAAGAACTGAGGCTAAGTTGGACCTGCTATGCATTCTGGGATACTGAGAGAAGGTTCTGGAAGGTTCCTTAAAGGCACAGTATCCTAATTAAGCCACATAATGGCAGCCTATGGGGCTTGTCTGTCCAGGTTCTTCTCTCTATCATTCCTGAGGGATTTTGCTGTTAAGCAAGGGAAATCTGTACAGGCTTTGCTGTTTTGTGGATTTTATGGTGGAATTTCTAGTTGAAGTACTGGACAGTGTGGCCTTTTTGGCTGCATTATCTGTCTTTAAATTCTCTCTTAAGTGTCTATGCATTTTCTGCATTTTTTGACACTGTAAGAGATTATTTTTGATTGCTCCGGGGTCCACGCACATGGGCGGGACTATTCACTAGATTATGACTATAACAGAGATCCCCTACTACAGAAGTCGGGGTGTCAAAGCTTTTACCGGGATCTCTAATTTCCATGCCCATTGTTAAAACTAAGTCATTCATCATTGAATTGCAAAATTCACCCTCTGCTGTATGTGCAAAGTGTAGCCCATCTGCTCTATCGCAGTTTAAATCCCGTATACACTTCCTAAGGGGATCGCCACAGAGGTGCACGTTGAAATCTCCCATGATCATTAGATTAAGGCTGTGTTTCTTCATAGAGACATTAATATATTCATCTAGTACAATTAATTCGTTAAATGCTAGTATGGTTTTAGTAGCATTGTAAAAATTGACCAGTCCAACCCTATTGCTTTTGGCAGACAAAACAATACCCTGAACACATGAACGTTGAACATTAATGGGGAGGATACTCGAGGTTATCAAAACAGAGACAAAAATCACCAATCCTCCCTTTGGTCTTCCTCTATTAGATGGAGTTGCTGGCACAAAGAACGCTTTATAACCTTCTAAGAACATTTCACACTCCACATCCCAAGTCTCTTGGAGGCAGATAACCTTAAATTGTTTAATAAAAGAAACCCATTTTTCATCCGCCATTTTGGTTGTTAGACCCGCAACGTTCCAAGACACAATATTCACACATTTATTATGCTCCTGTGGGTTGGTAGAGTCAGTATTGCATGTTAGATCAGCTACATTTAATCCATCCTTACCCACAGGTACTTTATGTCAGTCACACATATCAAGACCGGACAGAAGTTCGTATCTGTTATGTGTGTTGACATTATAGGCCTTCTGGCGTTGCCCACCGGGATCAAGTCTGTTCCCTGGGTTAGTTGGAAAACCTGGCCCGCCAGAGTTAACTACATTGTATGTAAATTGCATCCCATTATTCCCAATGTTCGGGGTCAGAGTATCATACCGAGGTGTTGGCCTGCTCAGTTGTGGGTGTGCCGTGCAAAGGTGAGCATAAAAGTAGCCCAGTGGACGAACACAAATACTACCCTCGTTGTATACCAGGGATGCAGCTCTCAGGAGTACAGTTGCCACATGTTGGGGGTGTCTAAAATTAGCCACGATGCAATCCCCATTGCCCACTTTGTTAGAAGGCCCCACCCAGTTTACCCTTCTAACTAGTGTTATCTGATCTGAATACCCGACGGGGAAACCGCAGTTCTTATTTAGCCATGAGACTGTCTTGTTTTTTAGTGAGTCATATGACTCGTCATATGGAGATGCCGGGTGGGTGCCAACTGCAGGGACGTTTGTTAAGACCACCACAAAAGGCGCACAGTCCGGAGGGAGATTTAGATAGCGATTCCTTCTGTTAGGTCTAGAGTCTATCTTGTTACCTGTAGTTGGAAGTGAGCCTACACATGGCTGCGGGTTTCCTGCTTTAGGTTGGGGGAGACTGACAGGTGGTGGCTGCTGGGGTCTATTCCTTTGTGTACACTGTGCTCCTGCCGGATTGACTGCTACTGGCACATTTTTCCCCTGTTCTGCTTGGGTGGACCTTATTTCTTTTAGTATAGTGCTAGTATCACCAGCGACCTTTTGCTGCGCGGAGACAAGCACCCCAAGCCTGTCTACTTCTTTTACAAGAGAATCGATTTTTTCCACTAATGGTTTAAGAGCCTCCTCGATCTTCATCCCCAGACTAGTCTCCATGATTGAGAATAGGGCAGTAAACTGCTCAGTAGTAATGTTAACACTGGCAGACTGCTTGGGGGTGCCTGAGTCAGCTCCTGTGAACACAAAGGGGTTGTTGGCTGCTGCCCAGATGTTATCAGTAGTGTGGCTAGGGTTTGCTACCGCTAAATTGCTAGTTGGTTGTCCCCCTTTACGTAATGCCGTCTTTCTGCACTGCCTTAATGGCCTCTTATTAGGGGGTACCCCCTTACTCACTTCACTATTTATATCGGGTTGCACGCTCTCTCCTGAATGTACCATTGCCACAACATTTACAGAATTGGGTGTTGGTGTCAGCATACATGTTGATGGACTAGCTGGTAGCGAGTCGGGTGCCCTCAGAGAGGGCATTTCCAAGTTGGACAAACTAGCCCTGTTAGTAGCCTCTGTGTCTAGTGCAACAACCAGGGAATCATCCTGTGTACATACTGTGGTATCTCCTTTCCCTAATGAGGCACGTCTATCGCTATTTATCTGGGCGACCATTTTTACCATATAGTTATCAATGGCACTCTGTCCCAATGGCATGTTGCCTACTTTGGCCTTTGACATTGAGTTAGGAAAAAACACACACTATAAAAAGATGAACAGTGCAAAAACAAAACCATACAGATTATAGGCACAATGTTTACAATGTCTCAGTTGCTGCTAAGAATCAACAAACAAAAGGGGCCTACCCAGTCCGAGCAGCGTTTCTGGCCCAGACCAGACTCCTCCGGCCTCTGAGGGCCACAGAGGGCCCGCCCTTTGCCCGGGCTTAGCCCCGGGCGCTCCCGCGGGCGCGATTCGAGGGGCGATAGGGCGCGGGGAGCTTTGTACCGCCTCCTGTCGCTCAGCACCCGTCACGGTGCGCCGCCACTCCCGAGGCTTCTGGGGAATGTAGTGCCGTTGCCCTCACGGCTGCCCGATGGCGTGAAGCAGCCCGGGTTCGAGCTAGGAAGTCTCTCGGCGCTTCCTGTCTGCCAAAGTCCCTCGAACCGCACCACCGTTTCCCTCACGGCTGCCCGATGGCCTGGTAGCAGCTCCGCTGTAGCCCCCGCAGTGCTCGCTGCCGCGGGGAGCTTTGTACCGCCTCCTGTCGCTCAGCACCCGTCACGGTGCGCCGCCACTCCCGAGGCTTCTGGGGAATGTAGTGCCGTTGCCCTCACGGCTGCCCGATGGCGTGAAGCAGCCCGGGTTCGAGCTAGGAAGTCTCTCGGCGCTTCCTGTCTGCCAAAGTCCCTCGAACCGCACCACCGTTTCCCTCACGGCTGCCCGATGGCCTGGTAGCAGCTCCGCTGTAGCCCCCGCAGTGCTCGCTGCCGCGGGGAGCTTTGTACCGCCTCCTGTCGCTCAGCACCCGTCACGGTGCGCCGCCACTCCCGAGGCTTCTGGGGAATGTAGTGCCGTTGCCCTCACGGCTGCCCGATGGCGTGAAGCAGCCCGGGTTCGAGCTAGGAAGTCTCTCGGCGCTTCCTGTCTGCCAAAGTCCCTCGAACCGCACCACCGTTTCCCTCACGGCTGCCCGATGGCCTGGTAGCAGCTCCGCTGTAGCCCCCGCAGTGCTCGCTGCCGCGGGGAGCTTTGTACCGCCTCCTGTCGCTCAGCACCCGTCACGGTGCGCCGCCACTCCCGAGGCTTCTGGGGAATGTAGTGCCGTTGCCCTCACGGCTGCCCGATGGCGTGAAGCAGCCCGGGTTCGAGCTAGGAAGTCTCTCGGCGCTTCCTGTCTGCCAAAGTCCCTCGAACCGCACCACCGTTTCCCTCACGGCTGCCCGATGGCCTGGTAGCAGCTCCACAAGCATCAGACATCCACAAGCATCAGACATCCACAAGCATCAGACATCCACAAGCATCAGACATCCACAAGCATCACAAGCATCAGACATCCACAAGCATCAGACATCCACAAGCATCAGACATCCACAAGCATCACAAGCAGCAGACATCCACAAGCATCAGGCATCCACAAGCGGCAGGCATCCACAAGCGTCAGACATCCACAAGCATCACAAGCATCAGACATCCACAAGCATCAGACATCCACAAGCATCAGACATCCACAAGCATCAGACATCCACAAGCATCAGACACCCACAAGCATCAGGCATCCACAAGCATCAGACATCCACAAGCATCAGACATCCACAAGCATCAGACACAGGGGTGGGGGAATCATATCGCCCGACGCCCGAACCATGCAGTTTTTATCGATGGGCAAGAAGATTTAATGTCTATTTTGTCCGACGGACTACTAGACATTAAATCACGTAGATAATAAAGGCTGCAGGCACTCTGGGGCTCACAGCCAACCAGAAAAGCTTGACGGGAGCCTTTGGAGGCCTCTGATTGGCTATTAGCTGGGCTCTGGGCAGTGATTGGCTGAGGGAGTGAAACGTCACTCACTCTCAGCAAGCTGTTGTTCGTGGCCGGCGCAAGCAAATACATTCAGGAAAAGTAAGAAAATAACCACTGCCATAGTGCCCACCATAGCACTGCTAAAGTGTTTAAAAGTGTTCTATTTTACTCCGCTTGCAGATTGCTCTGAAATTAGAACTGGTGCGCCTGCTGTGACGGACCGTGTCTAATGTTATGCAGCTTGTGGCTGCAGAAAGTGCGGGGTCTCATCGCTGCTATTGGAGTGTGACTGAGACAGCATAATATGTGGGGCCGCAGCGCTGAAGTAGAGGGCCCAGTAAAGCTGCAGGACTGGGGGATCCGAATACTGAGCATACGAGATAAGCAGTGGTGGTGGTGGTGGGTGGGGCAAGGGTGTATCGTGTTGAGCTGTGACTCTGTAAATGTATGAATTACCAAAAGAAAAAGGCAAGAACAGGGAAAGTAGCTGGAAAGCAGCTTACGAAGACTAAAGTGCGATCAATTTAAGGATTGCTGACTGGGTGGTTTTGAGAGTGTAGGATGGCAGTGACTACAGTTTAGCGCCCCTTCAATTTGTTCCTTCTGCAGCAAAATGTTGCAATTCACTGAAGCACTCTACCTTGGGGGTCCGACCAGGGCCAGCGACCGCACCGGCATTGACTTGGGGTGAGGGCATCCTTTTTGAAAATGTGATGATTTTAGCACCTGCTGTCTCGTTAATGGCCTCCAGTAACTTCCAGACATCAATTAAAATGTCAAAGAGAAGTCCCGCGATTAATCGGCTTCCTGGAAAGAGATCGGAGGTTTCTCTAGTGGAAAGTTTGATTCATCCGACCTAAGGCAGCATAGAGGGTTAAACTGCCTGCTGCTAAGAAAGTGTACCACAAGTTTTTCTTTCCTTTTTGCAGTTTACCTATTTTGTTTAAAAATGTTTCTCCACATTTGTGAAAAGTACTGAAGGTAGTCTTATGAGTAAGCTCCCTTTCTCACAGAAAATCAGAGAGCCCAGGGCGCAGTGGACACACAGGAGCACTGGAAAAACACAAGGACGTTACACATGACACCGTTGACTCTTCTCACTTTAAAAGAACTAAATACTGATATTTATTTATTCCCACTGAGCCAGTGTAAAGCAGTTCTTTATTGCACACCTTCACCTCTGGTGGGTGGGCTGTGCTTTTAGGAGTCTGCAAGGCTTCTGAAGATCGTGAAACATTGGTGCAAGAAAAAATGAAAGTAGTTGAGGCAATATGAAAGATATGTTGATGTAATACAGAGTAAAACGGGATTGTTCTAGGGCTGTAAGGAACGGACTCCTTCAGTCTTCAATTGCCACTGTCACTGCTTTGTCATTAGTTAACCAAGTCTGCCAAGGGAAATCCAGATGTCTGCCTTGCGATTGTTTGCAGCGTGCCAAGTGAGTTTCCATATTGACTACAGCTCCGACCCCCGTCTTGCCTTACACTGTAAACAGAGGATGCAAGAATCAAGGACTGCCAAAAGTGCACCTGACACATTTTTATATGCAGGGTAAATTCCGGGTCAACATGTGGAATCACAACTAAAAAAAAAGAAGTACGTTTTTACAGGTCTATTTAACAGTATGCCAATATGTGTTACAGTTAAATGAGCACACAAAACAATGTTATGCATGGTTTCCAAATGCTAATCTCGCACAGAGTGGAGTGTTCTTTCTCAGTCGTTAATCTTCATTAATGTGTCATGATTGATGGCGGCGATTGTGACTATCAGAAAATGTTATAGCCGCAACACTTGCATGCCTTTTCTATTTCCAACTGCAGTCAGAATAATGTCCTTTTATAGCATTAAAAAAAAATCATGCACCTACGGCTTCATTCAACTTTTCGTTTTAACTGTATCAGCAACTACCATGGGCCAGTTTTCTCAAACCCATGTTGTTGGAAAAAATTAAATAAATTATTGGTATTTGTTTATCTAGTCCAAGACACCAAAACACAGTCTACTTTGTTCCCACTTAGTCTAGTGCCAAAAAAAAGAGATCAACTTATTTTGGTCATTAACAGGGTGGCTATTACCACTTCAGATGACTATTGAAAACATACTTTTTGGCGTTCTTTGCAGTGCAATAGTAGGTCGTTGGGATGCAAGTGTTTTCTCTTCTGACTGCATTCCACTTTGTGAAGAAGCCTTACCACTGGCAAGCACAGCTCAATCCACATGTTGAAAAAGGAGTTCTAAGCATCCTAAGGTCTGTGAGTAGGTGGCAAGGGAACAGGAACAGTTGCCACAAAAGGGAGATTTTGAGCCAGTATGCTGGAGAGTGAATGGGAATGGCATCTGGTGTGTTGTGGAAATTAAGTAGAGTCTGTGATGACGGGAAGAAGTTGAAGTTGATTGGAGCATTTGTTAAAAGGAGTAGGGGAAAAGGGAGCATGTAGAGTAGTTGTGCAGAAAGAAGAGAGCCTGCTTATGATTAGAAATTGGAAGAAAAATAGGCATGTAGCTAAAGGTAGGCGACTGATATAGCAAGAGTTCTGGAACCAGCCTGTGGTGAAAGATTGGAAGCAAAGGGAGAATGGCGCTGCTGGCTACAGAGTCGATACCATAAGGCAAGCTTGGACCTGTTATGAGAAAATGGCAAAAAAGGAATTGAGCCTCCATTGTGGAATAGTGAGGCAAAAATGGAAAACTGCACTGTGAGAGTATAGACGAAAGGGAACATGCAGGTTGCTGTGGGAGAGCAAGGGGGAAGCATGGAGTGTTAAAAAAAAAAATAGAGGGTGAAGGTAATTTATGCTATTCTGTAAGAGTTGAGGGAAGGAACTCATAAGTCTGTGTCAGGTGTATGGGGATACTTAAGCCTATGGTGTGTTAGAACAAAGGAACCAATAGGTTTAGCACACAGACCAGCAAATCCATTTAGGCAACAGCTGGGACAAGTTGATCTTTTTACAGGACAAGTAGATTTCTGTTGCTTTTAGTCCCCTGGACAAGTAGAATTTTAAAAAAATTCCACATCCCTGAGACATGCTTAGCATCAGACATCCACAAGCATCAGACATGCTTAGCATCAGACATCCACAAGCAACAGACATCCACAAGCAACAGACATCCACAAGCATCAGACATCCACAAGCATCACAAGCATCAGACATCCACAAGCATCAGACATCCACAAGCATCAGACATCCACAAGCAACAGACATCCACAAGCAACAGACATCCACAAGCATCACACATCCACAAGCATCACAAGCATCAGACATCCACAAGCATCACAAGCATCAGACATCCACAAGCATCAGACATCCACAAGCATCACAAGCATCAGACATCCACAAGCATCAGACATCCACAAGCATCAGACATCCACAAGCATCACAAGCAGCAGACATCCACAAGCATCAGGCATCCACAAGCGGCAGGCATCCACAAGCGGCAGGCATCCACAAGCGTCAGACATCCACAAGCATCACAAGCAGCAGACATCCACAAGCAACAGACATCCACAAGCAACAGACATCCACAAGCAACAGACATCCACAAGCAACAGACACCCACAAGCAACAGACATCCACAAGCATCACACATACACAAGCATCACAAGCATCAGACATCCACAAGCATCACAAGCATCAGACATCCACAAGCATCACAAGCATCAGACATCCACAAGCATCAGACATCCACAAGCATCAGACATCCACAAGCATCACAAACAGCAGACATCCACAAGCATCAGGCATCCACAAGCGGCAGGCATCCACAAGCGTCAGACATCCACAAGCATCACAAGCATCAGACATCCACAAGCATCAGACATCCACAAGCATCAGACATCCACAAGCATCAGACATCCACAAGCATCAGACATCCACAAGCATCAGACATGCTTAGCATCAGACATCCACAAGCATCAGACATGCTTAGCATCAGACATCCACAAGCAACAGACATCCACAAGCAACAGACATCCACAAGCATCAGACATCCACAAGCATCACAAGCATCAGACATCCACAAGCATCAGACATCCACAAGCATCAGACATCCACAAGCAACAGACATCCACAAGCAACAGACATCCACAAGCATCACACATCCACAAGCATCACAAGCATCCGACATCCACAAGCATCACAAGCATCAGACATCCACAAGCATCAGACATCCACAAGCATCAGACATCCACAAGCATCACAAGCATCAGACATCCACAAGCATCAGACATCCACAAGCATCAGACATCCACAAGCATCACAAGCAGCAGACATCCACAAGCATCAGGCATCCACAAGCGGCAGACATCCACAAGCAACAGACATCCACAAGCAACAGACATCCACAAGCAACAGACATCCACAAGCATCAGACATCCACAAGCATCAGACATCCACAAGCATCAGACATGCTTAGCATCAGACATCCACAAGCATCAGACATGCTTAGCATCAGACATCCACAAGCATCAGACATCCACAAGCATCAGACATCCACAAGCAACAGACATCCACAAGCAACAGACATCCACACCCTCACTCACCCTCACCCTCACTCACCCTCAACACCTCATCCTCAACCCCTCACCCTCACTCACACTCACCCTCACCCTCACTCACCCTCACCCTCACTCACCATCAACCGCTCACCCTCACTCACCTTCACCCTCACTCACCCTTACCCTCACTCACCCTCAACACCTCACCCTCACTCACCCTCAACTCCTCACCCTTAACCCCTCACTCACCCTCACTCTCACTCACCCTCAACACCTCACCCTCACCCTCACTCACCCTCACTCACCCTCAACTCCTCACCCTCACCCTCACTCACCCTCACCCTCACTCACCCTCAACACCTCACCGTCACTCACCCTCACCCTCACTCACCCTCAACACCTCACCCTCACTCACCCTCAACCCCACAGCCTCACTCACCCTCACCCTCACTCACCCTCAACTCCTCATCCTCAAGCCCTCACCCTCACTCACCCTCACTCACCCTCACTCACCCTCAATAATCCCTCACCCTCACTCACCCTCAACACCTCACCCTCACTCACCTTCACCCTCACTCACCCTCACTCACCCTCAACACCTCACCCTCACTCACCCTCAACACCTCACCCTCACCCTCATCACCCTCACCCTCACTCACCCTCATCCTCACCCTCACTCACCCTCACCCTCACCCTCACTCACCCTCAACACCTCACCCTCACTCACCCTCACCCTCACTCACCCTCACTCACCCTCAACACCTCACCCTCTCCCCTGCTGCACTCTCCTGCTCTCTAGAGATGTGGCATAACGACCAGAGCTGCCATATAAGTCACGTAAATACAAAACATGTTGCATTCCAAATGCTATAGGTGTCACATTCGCGAAAGTTATAACTATTGGCATTGTAAATGACAAAGCCATCAATTTAGCAATTTTAACAACCAAAAAATAAATAATATATGTCATTTACTAGACCAATAACTACAACTTTTCTAATGCGAGACCTATTGCATTCCAACCCCACTCATCCACGCAACCCCACTCATCCACGCAACGCCACTCACACACGCAACGCCACTCACACACGCAACGCCACTCACACACGCAACGCCACTCACACACGCAACGCCACTCATCGACGCAACGCCACTCATCGACGCAACGCCACTCACACACGCAACGCCACTCACACACGCAACGGCACTCACACACGCAACGCCACTCACACACGCAACGCCACTCATCCACGCAACGCCACTCATCAACGCAACGCCACTCATCCACGCAACACCACTCATCCACGCAACGCCACTCATCCATTTGCAAAACAAAAAAGGTCAAACTCTTCTATTGCGAGACCTATTGCATTTTCAATGCTTGTTAATTTTTACCATCGCACTATGCCCGTAATTCCGGTGTATGTAGAGAAATCCCACCTTAAGTTATGACGAATCTGTAATTGTTGCAATCGAATGTGCTTTTATGGATATAAATAACCGCAATACAGTTTTTTCAATGGTTTTTTCAATGGATAAAAATGCATTAAATAAATAAATAAAAAAAAAAGATCCTCATATTGTGGAAGGGACATATAATATAACACAATATCACGCCAAAGGAACCTTTCCATTCATAGACTTTCTTTTAATACTGATCTAAGTTGACCTAACAGGTTCATGTTACTACATCTCCCAGAATGCATAAAACACAGCACTTGCTAACACGAACTACTATGGCAATACTATTCGTTTGCATTTCTCAATTACTATCAAATTACTGTATGCTTAATGGTGTCAGTAAACAACTGTCATAACAGTTTCCCAACAAACAGGAGAAGAATAGGTTGAGGGTCGCCAGCCCACCTAAAATGAAGAGGTATATCGATTCGAACTATCGGAAGTGTCTGGTTTTTTTACCGGAAGTGTTCCTAACAGGCTAGCAACGTGGTTCTTCCATAAACCGGAAGTGCGTCTTGTCGGTATCGCTACAGAGGGTTGCAGTCTAAGGAAGAGCTTGCCTGAGCAGGAATGTCGGCAGCGCTGCTGAGGAGAGGTCTGGAGTTGTTGGACTCCCAGGGTGAGGAGTGAGAGGTTGGGTATTCGGGGCTCGATAGAACGCACCGAGAGGGTGCAAGAGGAGGGTCGAACCGTGGTCGCATTGTGTGTGTGTTAATGAGAGCATGGGCATGGAGAGGGGACTCGTATCAATGGAAACAAACGGGGGACTTAGACATCCGTTTTATACATCGGGCTCTGAAATTAACGATAATGAAACTAACCGTGCAGGGAGGACTCAGGGTAGAGCAAGAGAAGAGTACGTGTTTGAAGCTGCCAGTTTGAAACACGCGAGCAGGCTAGACCGGAAATAAAGATTGCGGAAACGTATACGGATCATGGTAATTTAGATCACTACTCGCAACTGCCAGGGGTATAATCATTGAGATTAAAGCGAAGTTTTCCATTGTATATCGAAAACTGATGTTCTATGATAGTTTCGTGATGGCCACTCAGCAGTTGTGTAAAGGAGTGCTGTTTAAATTAAGGGTTCGAATTCTTGATACAGCTGAAAGCTCGTTTCCCAGCTAAATCAGGACGTCCATGGCCTTTGGAACGAGGCATAGGTGTACTGTTCGGATTTTATGTGTATATCCCAAGAATCATGGACCCGGCTCTGGGCTTGAGTTTGGCTATTCAATTTGGACTAAAGATACCACAGTGTAAAATAACGAAAATTAATGGGTGCATGTTCTGTTCCTGACATGGGGCAGCATGTTCTGTTCCTGACATGGGGCAACATGTTAGCACTTGAGATTCCATGGCCGGACCGGAGGCTTTGGATTATGCATCTTTCTTTATCTACTGAAACACAGCAGCCATTGAAAACGCAATGCGCAGAAATACTACTTGTCCAATGAGCCCTTTTGCCAATCTTATACCAATCAGGACCCCCATATATATATATATATATATATATATATATATATATATATATATATTCTCCAAAAACAACAGTTTTCCGTTTCTGGAGCCCAAGACCCTTCAGGGCGGCCTCATTATGAATGGGCACGGAACATCCCACAAAAGCACTTGCCATGCAAAACGAGGTTATGAGGCCCAATACTGCAATTCAAGCCCATGCACAGTCCTGCAGCGCCATCTTCCCTTTTCCCTAACGTTTCGGCTGGGTAGCCTTGATCACAGGAGGAAGGAGACACTGACATGCGCTTTGGCGTGCTATTTCAAAGTTATTTTTAATCACATGACTCAGCTTGAAAACATCAACTCCCATAGTGCAATGTAGTCACAAGATGTAAAACATGGAAGTCCTTACTTCAGAGCCTTGTTGGACAATTATGCTCGATATTGCACTGATGTTCAAGTGGTTTTAAAATATAAAGGCAGTCAGGTGAAATATGCAGCAGTGTTTTTGTTCTGCGTGCGACCAGCAGGAACTTTCTATTGCAGCACGATCTTTGCAGGAGTAATCCTACTAGAATCCCTTCCACACGCATCCCATTTTAGCTGATTTAGCAAAACCTCCGTAGGTAGGGAGCGTGAGTGAGTCAGGCTCCTCAGTTAATATCCAAAAACAACAGTTTTCCGTTTCTGGAGCCCAAGACCCTTCAGGGCGGCCTCATTATGAATGGGCACGGAACATCCCACAAAAGCACTTGCCATGCAAAACGAGGTTATGAGGCCCAATACTGCAATTCAAGCCCATGCACAGTCCTGCAGCGCCATCTTCCCTTTTCCCTAACGTTTCGGCTGGGTAGCCTTGATCACAGGAGGAAGGAGACACTGACATGCGCTTTGGCGTGCTATTTCAAAGTTATTTTTAATCACATGACTCAGCTTGAAAACATCAACTCCCATAGTGCAATGTAGTCACAAGATGTAAAACATGGAAGTCCTTACTTCAGAGCCTTGTTGGACAATTATGCTCGATATTGCACTGATGTATATATATATATTGCTATGCAACCACAGTCCTCCTTCTTTCTTCCTTGTTGACACAGCATCAGATGAGTTATCTCACATATATTTTTTTTTGCTGACTTGTTGCGATTTCATTGTGCTGATTGGTCGATTCTTAAGCTTATCACTTCAGTGTTCAATGGCTTCTGCCCTCAGACTTTAGCTGGGACCGCGATCTCGCTATCTGTTTTGGTCGGTGTGAAGTGGGCATTCAGGAGCAGAGCCTGATTGCGGAGAACGCAGTCCTCTTTCTATTTATGGCCATGCACATTGTGGATGCGCTCGAGTTGTTATATGCGCGCTCTGACTTTTCATTGCCCTGCGTTGCTATTGCAGAGAAGGGGCTCCGCTGATTCTGCCGTGTCTGATGGGGCTGTATAAACGTCTCAGGGCTCTGCCCTAGGTGTTGGGTGCCTCCCTCCCTTCTTATTTCACTGGCACAGGTGGTATTATCACCTGTTGGGGCTGCCCCTCCTTTCCTCCGTATACTTCCTTAAAAAGCTCCTGTGGAGCAAATAGTTTGGTGCTCTGCACCATTATGGCACTTTATTCTCAGGAGAAGGACCGCTTCGGGGAATTTTTGAATGCTCCATTCGAGCAACAAATGGAAGCGAGACTTGTTGAGGCACTGCATGTTCATGTACAGAATTCTACTAATGAAGCCTTGCTTAGGGCCCTCCGCACATTCACTTGACCCCATCTCAATTATGGCAGGAGGAAATTTGGTGCCACTTTTGGGAAACTTCCCCACCCCAAGGTGAAATCAGCTAAGCGGGGCCAACCTCCTCATGAAGCTTTAGACAATGTGAATAACACGTATACGGCACATGTGCTGCGCTGGGCCCTTTGGGGCTTGTGTAGAGGGCAGACCAAGCCTCTGAAGACCCGGGTTCCCAGACCTCTAATTCAGCCCACTCTGAAGTGGAACTGCGACCCTCATCCAAACGCAAGTGCCATAATATCAATGAGCCCTCCACTGCACCCCAGTGAGAGAATCTGCAGCTCAAGCCTGATGAGATTGTGCATCCACATTTGACTGAATGGGTTCCCTGCCCGGAAGTGACGCACTGTGTGCAGTATCGTTCGCACCATGAGTTTGATAGGGAAGTGCGCAATACCTTGCGTTCCAAGTGGCCTCGACCTTCCCTCCTGGGCAAGATGGCAGACACGCCAGACTTTGATCCCTGTATGACAACTTTCCAGAATAAATATGCCAAAGACCCAGAGAAGTGAATTGATTGTGCCTAGCGCAGCTACCAGGACAAACTCCTGGACATTTCAGGTCTCCTCACAAAAATTCTTGATTTGGCGGTCCAAGACAAGGATTCTAGTGGCTCCGTCATTCCTGATGTCCTCTAGAATGGTCCCAGCATGCAATATGTCTCCTCTGTAATGCAAACTGCACCATCTCCGCAGAAAGGTGCAAGCCCCTCTTTGATTCACATTGTTCTGAAATTGGGGGAGTTGGCTTCCTCTGAAGCGGGTCCGTTTGGGGATACATTTGTTAAAGATCTCAGTAAATATGTGGCTTTCACTTTCAGCTTTGGACAAAGCCCAATCATCCATAAAAAGGTGTTCCAACAGTGGCCTTTTTGTTAGGGCCTGGGCTACAGAGGATGTGCACCAGGTGGAGGTGCCCAGTAAACCTCACACAAAGGTTTCTAGTTGAACAGAGGAAGAGGACTGGCCTCCTTTTCAGGCTCCAATAACTTCTACCCCTCCCTCCCCAGATGGGGCAGGGGGCGTTACCACCAGAACAACTACTGCGTAGGACAACCATCATCAGACTCCTCTTACACAGGTACAGTTAAATCCTTGTTCAGAAGTTATAATGGGGGACAGAATAAAGTAATTCTTTCACAATTGAGAGCAGATTACACAGGGTCCTGGAGTTCTAGCTGGAATTCTATTTAACACCTTCTAGGGAGGTACTTGGAGTTGCTCCACAAGGGAGCAGTAGTTCGCTCTGTACCTCATCCCAGGGGGGTGGTGAGCACTATATTTTTGGTACAGAAAAAAGGATGGGGCAAGTGTCAGCGACTTTTCACCTTTTATTCATCATAAGTGGCAAGCAGAACCGGCATCTCCTGGCAGCAAGTATGTCTAAACGCGTTTCAGGCTCAGGCGGCCTTTGTTCACTGGTATTGTCAGAAGGTAAGGATTGGTAGTTTCGCGCCGAGGGTGCAGCGTTTATGGAGTGAATTGCCGTAGTGGGCATGGCTTGTCAGCACTCTGGTATTTGTAGGTCTCACATCTTTAGTAGTGCCTCCCCGTCTTCTTTGTAATTTAATCCCATAGTGGGTTTGCTGAAAGAAAAATCGCCGTGTTGGCTGTCAATATTGCGTGTGATGAACGGTATCGCTGTTCCTCCTCACGTCGATTCACCACTTGCTCGGCGTTGAGGAGCTGCGCTTATGCTTCGAGGTGCTTAGCGACCCCGGCAGGGCCGCTTACATAATCCATATGAAACTGCCGAACATTGAGGTACCACGCATCAGCGACTTTTCACCTTTTATTCATCACAAGTGGCAAGCACAACCGGCATCTCCTGGCAGCTATCCATCTGGTGCTTCACAAGTGGCAAGCACAACCGGCATCTCCTGGCAGCTATCCATCTGGTGCTCCACCTATGTCAGTTCCATTGTAGAATAGTCTATCTCCATCTCAAGATGGAGGGCACCCATCTCCTTCGCGATCTTCTGCAGTAAGGAGAGTGGATGGTGCATATGGTGATCAAGGCTGCTGCCCCGCAGCCGAAACGAGTCATGCTGGCTACACTGAAATAAAAGATTTATGCACTGAAAATCTACTACTTGGAGCACGTTTTTTGAGGTCTGTACCTGACTGCGGCAACAGAGGTTCCGAGGGTTCAGGACTTTTGTTGATAGAGATATGATATGTAATATATATATATATATATATATATATATATATATATTGCGGCTCCAATAATCTCCCATTTCACAAGAAAGAAAATTCGGCACTCGCAGGGGGAAGTGTTCACGTTAGTTTTTAATGTCAAACACTCAGCAGACAAACGCGTTTCGGTTTTCCTTCGTCAGTGTCACTGACGAAGGAAAACCGAAACGCGTTTGTCTGCTGAGTGTTTGACATTAAAAACTAACGTGAACACTTCCCCCTGCGAGTGCCGAATTTTCTTTCTTGTGAAATGGGAGATTATTGGAGCCGCAATTTGTAACGTGGTGCGCCACCACGAAGAGGCACCCGTCTGCGAGTGACCCGGTCTCTGGCGCAACGGAGCTGTTATATATATATATATATATATATATATATATATATATATATATATATATATATATATATAATTTAATTTTTTTTTTATTTCAGTGTGGTTCCCCACTACACTGGAAAACCAGTGTGTTGCATGTTGGGACTGGTAGTCCTTGTAATTGGTGCATGCAGGGTTAATTCGCTGCAGGTGAGCCCACTACCACTGGGGAGGTGAAGCCCCGTGGTGTCCTTTGCTTTCTACTCAGATTTGAGGAGAAGTTATATATATATATAATATATATCCAACTAATTTCTCCTCCAATCCAAGTAGAAAGCGAAGGATACCACGGGTGTCCGGTGTCCACAGGTATATATCCCAGGTGACTGGGAGGGCCGGGGCCCACCCCTGGGCTCTGGAGGAGAAGAGTGACTCCACGCCGGGCGAGATGGATTCCCAGACTTGCCCCTGCTGATTGGACACCGGGACTCAGGGGTTGGTGCGGTCTGGGGAGCAGAGTAGGCACCGGCATTGGAGTAACCAGATGTTCAATTTCCCACAAGATGTTTTCCATTATCCCCGCATGTCAACCAGAAAAACAAACAGCATTCTCGGACTTGTAGTACTGACGCACCTGGCGTCCTACATGTTGTACTGGCACCAATACGAACTTTTGTCTTGCGGGGGCGGAGCTTGTTGACACCTATAAGGAGGGGGCATGGTATTCAAACCTTTGATGGCGCCCTCATCCTGTTTACACCATTGGCGCTGAGGAAGGCAGAGAAAGAAGTCGAAATGCATTCGCCCTATAGATGGTGTTATCTACAATAAAGAAGCCTCCACTGTCTCCCCTGCTGTGGCCTCTTCTTTTTGTGAGAAGGTTCCTTGCATTTTGTCAGCGCGAGTGCCAGAGTCGCGCTTTAAGGGGCCCCCATACCGCAAGTTGGCCCTGGCCACGCTGGCTTCTGCTTTGGTGGATTGTGGTGTTTCCAGGTGACTCCTGGGCTCGGGAGGAGAAGAGGCAGTGTTGGAGCCACTTGACTCCACACCAGGCGAGATGGATTCCCAGACTTGCCCCTGCTGATTGGAACACCGGGACTCGGGGGTTGCTGCGGTCTGGGGAGCAGAGGAGGCATCGGCAATGGAGTAACCAGGTGTTCAATTTCCCGCAAGATGTTTTCCATTATCCCCGCATGTCAACCAGAAAACAAGCATTTACAATGCAATGGTCTCGGCATTATTAAAGGTAGAGCTATTGGCATTGCTCGTAACATTTTTTTTTAATCATAAATAAATGGCATTGTCATTTACATTGCCAATAGCTTAATCGTTAAATAAATGGCATTGTCATTTACAATGCCAATAGCCTAATCGCTCGCCCGCAAGCACAGCCAGGGGGCAGAGGAGCAAGCACAGCCAGGGGAGCAAGCACATAACAGATGCTGAATCCGCAGCTATTCAGTGGAAGAGCTCAACATACAACAAGCAGGGAAACCGAGGCACGAAAACGGCGGGCACAATCACCGGATCACGAGCAGGGAAACAGAGGCACGAAAACGGCTGGCACAATCACCGGATCAGAAGCAAGGAAACAGAGGCACGAAAATGGCGGGCACAATCACCGGATCACAATTTGGCTCAGGAACCCAAAAACTCAAAATAAAAAACAGACAAGTCTCTAACACAGATTAGATTGAATTTGACATATGCCATGCGCAAAAACTCAAGACCAGTCCCCTATTAAGCGATCCATCAGAATTCCAAAAAGACAAAAAAAGCAGGTACAACTCAAACGTTTTGGATGAAAACAAAAAGGCCCTATATCTCCCCCAGTGTAGCAACCAGAATTGTTAACAGATAATGCAGCTTACACTCGGTTGAGATGACCAGTAAGTTTGCAACATCTGGCCATTCATCCCACTCAATCCACACTGCACCACTCCTAGCAGCACAACAGAACAGGACTACCACATTCTTTACTTCTTCAGGCCCGGGAAAGGTTGCTGACCCACACCACATCCACCCAAAATTATCAGTCCTGCAAACCCTCAATCACGTTTATTAATGTACAGAGATTCTATAAAGAGACAGGAAGCAGAGTATGCTGTAATACATAAAACGGAGTCCTGCAAGCCACTGGTTTACAGTATTGAAAATCAATGTATCAGTAAGGACAGTCACTGCATCTGCCAGTACCTTGTACTACAAAACCACAGAAAAACATAGCGTGACAGCAAACCAGCATTTATGCATACTTCACATCATGGTAAGAAAGCATGCATTCACACATACACTCATGCACACACACAGCCGTCCGTACGTTTATGCAGACTCACACCATGATAAGAAAGCATGCATTCACACGTACACCCATGCACACACACAGCCGTCCATGCAGTTATGCAGACACACACACCATGGTTAGAAAACGCGCATTCACACAGACACCCATGGACACACACACACAGCCGTCCATGCGTTTATGCAGACTCACGTCATGGTAAGAAAGCATGCATTCACACATGCACCCATGCGCACACACATACAGCGGCACGCACTTACACACACATCCATCCATTTCTGCATACACACACACACCCAGAGCCACACACACTCACCCAGAGCCACACACACTCACCCAGAGCCACACACACTCACCCAGAGCCACACACACTCACCCAGAGCCACACACACACACACCCAGAGCCACACACACACACAGAGCCACACACACACACACACACACCCAGAGCCACACACACACACACACACACCCAGAGCCACACACACACCCACACCCAGAGCCACACACACCCACACCCAGAGCCACACACACCCACACCCAGAGCCACACACACACACACAACCGCTCACCCACAGGCGGCACCGGAGAGGGAAAGACACTTAAAGCACATTGGCTAACACCCGCAGGCCACAGTACCGAGGGCGAGAGGGGGCATAAGGTGGGTGGGAGGAGGAGAGGTGGCGGGGGGGTGGGGTCTGTGAGGACCGACGGAGCAGGGATGAGGGGAGCCTGGCAGGAAAGGTGAGCCATGGCAGACTCTGGGGTGGGGGCTGTGGGGGGCGGTGGATTAGGTGAGGGGGCGGAGGGGCAGCTCTGAATGACACGATGGATTTTTGCCTGGATTGCTTTGTCAACATTTACAGAGTCTGACAGTACAAAGGCAGCGGAGGTGAGCATGTAAATGTCCGGCGCTGCCGAGGCTTGAAGGCTGGAGGCTCTGCGGGGGGATGGGGGTATAGGACGATGACCTGCCAAGGAGGTAGCTATGGGAGCGCGGGATGGGGGCCAACAAAGGAGGTGCTTCACAGGACTGTGCCCGATGCTCACCTTCCCAGTCTTGCGAGATCGGTGCAATTACCGCCCAACAGTAAATCTCTGTCCTTCCCTTTGTCACACCTTTTTATCTACCCCCCCCGCCCCCTACCTCAGTCACTTCTCTCCAATATTGTCGTACCACGGCCACAATCACAGATGCGGAGCCTACCCGGGACTCCTGAGGCACAAAGGGCGGTGAGAGCCTAACTCAATGCGACTCGCACTGGGAACGCTAGCCGGGCCTCGCCAAACCTCACGCGTAACCAGCGTACGGCGCGTCTGAGGCAGCAAGAAATACGGGCGTACGGCGGCTGGAAGACCCGTGCAGCGCCGGCTGAACACTCAATCCGCTCATTTTTCTGCTCTAAATCAGGCATCCTGCACTAAAACCTGTAGAGCATCATCGTGGCTGAATCGCTGTGGTGAGATTGGAGACGGCGATGGAGCGTCTGGCCGCCCCAAATCCTGCAGTTGCAGATCGCCGCTGCCGCGGCCCTGATTGCAACATGGCGTTTGTGCAAGCCGGCGGAGGCCCCTACTAGGAGCTGGTGAGCGGGGCTGTCGAGAAGGTGCCGTGAGGGCATGCTTGGGCCGTGGGCACTTGCAGGAAGCCTAAGTCACGGCGCCCAGCATTGAGGCTCGGCGGACATTGTAGTTATTCGCCGGCGACGAGATCCAAAGCTGCGGTGATGCAACAGAAACTCCCTAATCCTGCCTTCACCGATCCCCGTCACCGCGACCTTGTATGTACCGCTTCGGCCGCGAAATGGCGGCCGCAAAGCTCCGATATTTTCGGAATCGGGGGCGTGTTTTTGGCGTTCTGAGTGACAGATGACGTCACAGGTGGAAAGCACGCCAAAAACACGCCCCCGAATCCGAAAGAGGCGGGGCTTGATTGGAGTGATGTCCCTCTCCTCCAGTGGCTGGCCTCCGTTTAGGAAGCCAGCCAATGGAGGAGAGAGGCGGGTTCAAGCCCCGTCTAAAAAACATTAAATCTCCGACCAAAGACTGAGCAAGCGCAGCCTTTAGGTCCTCGACCTAAACAAACAGCATTCTGGGAATTGTAGTACTGGCGCCCTACATGTTGTACTTGCACCAATACAAACTTTTGTCTTGCGGGGGGTGGAGCTTGTTGACACCTATAAGGATGGGGCATGGTATTCAAACCTTTGATGGCGCCCTCATCCTGTTAACACCATTGTCACTGAGGAAGGCAGAGAGAGAAGCCGAAATGCATTCGCCCTATAGATGGTGTTATCTACAATAAAGAAGCCTCCACTGTCTCCCCTGCTGTGGCCTCTTCTCTTTTCGTGAGAAGGTTCCGTGTGTGTGTGTGTGTGTGTGTGTGTGTGTGTGTGTGTGTGTATATATATATATATATATATATATATATATATATATATATTTATTTATTTATTTATTTTTTAACGAACATTATTGAGTGCCACATGGTAGTTATCAACAATTACATGTGTTTCACTTAGGCATTTCTCGTTTTTATACATCTGATTCGTGGTGAGAAACTTATAGCATGATGTGCAAGCAATTACACCAATAGTTTAACATTTTACAGTAACAGTACTTGTGTGTTCCTGTTATACAAAGGAAACCTCAATATATTTAGAGCGAACAGCATAACTATAAACAATTAACCCAGTTACCCCCACCCACGTTCTGGCCCGTAGGTCTGCTAGTTAGCGTTACCACTGCGCATATGGTGCGTCTCCATTTTGAAAGGCAAATATTTGACAATCTTGATTTTTTAACCTCATCGGAGAGTTCTTCAGTTCTATTGGCACGATCAGTGTCATCAGTTTAAAACTCTTCCCTTTTGGTCTCTCCTTGTCCTCTTAGTGTTTCACTAAGCTTTTGCGCCTGATTGTCCAATGTCTCGGAGAGAAAGGTGGACAATTGATCGTCTGTCTAGACGACATCCTCATAATGGCGCAGCAGCATGACAAAGTTCTCCTCCACCTCTCCTGGGCAACCTGCCTCCTACAGGACTTGGGCTTCATAATCAACAGCGAGAGATATCTGATTTGACTCCTTCACAGAATCTAGAGTTCTTGGGGTTCCAAGTGGACTCGATAGCTGCACAACTCAAACTTTAGCTTCCAAATATGCTTTCTATAAAAAAGGAATTGAGATGAGCTGTGGCGTCTCAGACAATATTGCTGATAATTTTGCCGTATTTAGTGGGCCTTCTTGTGTCCTCCATTCAAGCCATATTTTGGGGGCCTCTCCATTACCAAGCCATCCAACGGCTCAAAATTCTGCATCTCCGCCGGGGTCTGCACAATGCGATACACATAGCTGTGTAAGAAGAAGCCAAAATGGAGATCTCCTGCTGACTAGACAATATGGACGCCTGGAACAGCTAGGCAATTTTTGCCTCTGTTCTGGACGTCGTCCTAGAATTGGATGGAAGCAGATGGGGCTTGGGCACGAGATGTGGCTCACTGGAGATGAGGCAGAAGGTCTCGGAGAAGCTTTGGCTTCATATCAACTACCTTGAGATCCTTGCAGAATCCTTTGCAGTAAAGATTCTATCCCTTGACAAGGTGAAATGTTGCATCCTTTACGTCTCCTGGTGGAAATTGCCAAAGACTTTGGCATTATTGTCTGGGACACTGGGTTGTGGTGACAGTGAAGTATATCCCGGGCTGGGTGAACATTGTAGTGGACTGGAACTCTGTTTCTTCTCAACTCCAGTGACCCTTACCTTTTCAAGGTTCTTGCTCATGTGTGGTGGACTTGTTTGCATCTCACCTAATCTCTCACCTGTCATGTTTTTATTACATTTGGAGGCTAGATCATCTGGCTGAGAGTTTGAATGCTTTTCTACAGTCTTGGTTGGGGGTCCATGATGTATGCCTTTCCCCCGTTCACAATGATCCCGAGAGTTCATTATTGTGTTTGGTCTCATGTAGACTGGTTTCGGATGTCAAGGCCCTGGACATAGCAAGTAGAGTATTTACTCCTGTGGGGGGTTTCTTTCCGCAATTATAATCGTACCAAGACCAATTCTTGTCCTATCATTTATCCAACCTTTCCCCACAATCAAACGTGTGTGGTCAAATGCATTAAAGCTTATGAGGAATTTACCCGCGAATTTTGCTAGAATTAAGTGGGTTAATTGCTTATCTCTACAAAAACCTTTTGCCCGGTTTCCTCAGCGACTCTCGCTCGTTGGGTCAAGTGGCTTCTAGGGTAAGCTGTTATTAATGTGTCTGTATTTGGAGCACATTCAGTCCACGGCGCCATGGCTTCAAAAGCCTTCTCTGTGGTATCTAGACTAGAAGATATTATAGCGGCTGGGGATTGCTCTTCTGATCACATTCAAGGTGTTTTATCACAAACCAATTGTAGATGTTGCTTCTGTTGTAATGGCATAGCTTTGAACAAGCATAATTCAAAGCCTCCAGTTCTTCTATGAAATAAAAACAATTCTAGCTATCACGTCAAGAATGTTCAATTCTATTAAGGACACAGAGGTGAGGATTATTCCATCCGCAAGCGTTGTGATATGTGATGATGGATATGTCAATGTTTATGTATATTGTGATTATGACAACTATATCAATGTTTGATGCTATCCCATCCGTTGAATGCATTTTTTCCTGTTAGTGGTGGGATATTACAATTACAGTTTTTCTGTCTCGCAAGCCAGGGCTCCAAACTGGCGTAGATGGTGTCCTGATTCATCTGGCTGATTTAGTTGGAGTTGCAGAATGGATTGGAGGTTTCCAATTATTCCTGATGTTCGAATGCCTAATGCTTAGACTTGTCGTCGGGTCGCATTGGACCAAGCCGTTCACGTTTTAATGGCTCTTTTGGCTTATAGTTGAAGCTGTTGGTTTCACAAAGAAAGAGGAAGGACTGTGGTTGCATGGCAATATATATGGACTGGGGGGTGGTCCTAATTGGTAGAAGATGGGCTAAAGGGCTCATGGGTAATGTAGTATTTTCTGTGTATTATTTTCATTAACCGCTGTGTTTGAGTAGATTAAGAAAGAGAAGCATTATCCTCGCCTCCATGTCCTTAATAGAATTGAAAATACTTTACGCAATAGCTAGAATTATTTTGTATTTTCTGCGGTCTGACACCCCTTTCACATCTGTTTGATGAAACTATATACCCTCTATGCTGTTTCATGTCTCCTAGACTTTCAAATTTATTAAACAGCGTTTTAGATCACAACAGGACATATTCAGTCCGATCATATAATTTCTGTCAGTGTTGTTTGCATTTCTAATTCTGTCTTTCAGTTCTCAGAGCTTTTATTGACGAATCACAAGAGGTGCAGTAATTTCACTAGGACAGGCTTCCTTTGTGTTCATTTGCTTGTAGTCATGCATCATAAAAGGAGAAACAGAATTGCAAGCCCCAGTTTGTAAAGGAAAAAACAGCCTGAATGATGTAATCCTATCTTGAATTCCTTCTCTTCGTCCCTTGTATTATGGGACTGCGTAGGGTACAAATTAGTTTTATTGTGAGTGATAAATAAGGAGATAGTGTAACATTTGGGACAGAAGGACTCAAAGGCATGTACCTACTATGAGATTTGACCTATTCACGTCTGAGGATTATATACTTAAAGGTGTGTTGTCTGTATGTACTGCTGCACCGATATACAAATACAGAAGTACAAGTTGATGAAGTCTGTGCCGTTGTTGTTGTTCCTCTAAATATATTGTGGCAATGTACATTGCAAAGTAAACTCAAAATATTTACAAAAAAAGAACTACTACAAGTCGGGCATGTCATGACTGGACAAACTACTCAAGCTTAACATGGGACAATCTGGGTGCTGCTCTGTTTTCATATAACTGCATGTTCATCTGTTAAACCACACCAATGTTTTCAGCGTACTTACTATCCCGTTTGCTTTGCATTTTTCTCTCCACCCAGACAAAGATGGTATCCCTGCAAAGAAAGCGAGGAAGACTGACATACACTCTCTTGGCACCAAGAAAACTGGGTCAAGACAGCAGAGGTTGCAGCAGCAGAGACAGCGGCGGGACAAGACCACTGTTAAGGGAAAGGTGGTGAAGTCTGCTATAGGTGAGGCCCCCTTTCCAGCTTGCAGCACAAAATAATTGCTAGTGTGATTTCAGGTTTCATCTTAACAAATGTGTGAATGGCAGGATTTTGGCGACCAATGCAGTGTTACAGCACAGGTAGTATCTGTTCTGTGTGTGGGAGGGAAACTTGCACTACTATTGCCCCTTGTGTACCTGTTGTAGTTGATAGGGTTTTTCCTGCTTCTGCCTTTTTGTTTGTTTTGCGTGATATCGAAGCTTCCACTCTTGCCTGTATTGTACCTGTATTATTCTTTGAGAAAGATGTTTGCAAGAGAGACTTAAACTGTTATACATACTGTGCTTTTTCTTGTATTTAGGTATCCTGCACTACTGCGTTGTGCCTGTTTTTAATCTGTGAGTTTGTAGAACTTGTACTAACCTTCTGTATCAGCAGTATTTATACAAGCCTCCAAATGCACTAACTGGAATCTTTTTTTAAACTGCAGATGAATACCTGAAGCGACACGGCACAGGCAATCTGCAAAAAAACCTCCAGTACATGCAGAGAGCTAAGTTTGTGACAGATAGCACGGTCACGAAGGAGGTATGTGTTCTCACCATTGCTGTGCATAGATTTATTTTCATGTTCTCCCTTGTTCCACATCCCAGGCTCCGTATTTCCGCTCACATGTATTGCTCCTGATATTTAACCCTCTTCCTACAAGCTGAGACTCCATTATTTACAATGGGGTCGACTGGCCTAAAGGCAGGGCCACTGCAATTATGCGGCAAGGGAGCACCAAATTATGCAGCTGGATAGACTGAATTTATGCGTCAAGGAAAGGCAAATTATGCAGCATAAAGAGGCACATTTTTGATAGTATTGCATCATTATTTTGTAATTTTTAGGTCTCGCACCTGCGAACCGGATTGCAAAGCGATCCGTCGCTGCGAGACTTATTGTGATCATTTCAGTTTTCAAGGACTCAAGGGGAACAGACAAGAGACAAGAGATGTGAACGCGCAGATCTTCAACTTGGATTAGGTCACGCGCATCCACTGTGAACAGCATGTCAGTTTCAGTTTTCCATGAGCAGTTCTACATTATGTTACTTTGTTGCAGTTTAAAAGTTTCGTTTTTGCTTTACTGGTTGGTGCTGGGCTGTGGAGCGCTGCGCTGTAGAGTAGAGCGCTGCGCTGTAGAGTAGAGCGCTGCGCTGTAGAGTAGAGCGCTGCGCTGTAGAGTAGAGCGCTGCGCTGTAGAGTAGAGCGCTGCGCTGTAGAGTGGAGCGCTGCGCTGTAGAGTGGAGCGCTGCGCTGTAGAGTGGAGCGCTGAATAGTGGAGCGCTGCGCTGTAGAGTGGAGCGCTGCGCTGTAGAGTGGAGCGCTGTAGAGTAGAGCGCTGCGCTGTAGAGTAGAGCACTGCGCTGTAGAGCACTGCGCTGTAGAGTGGAGCGCTGAATAGTGGAATAGTTCACTGTAAAGTGGAGCGCTGCGCTGTAGAGTGAAGCGCTGTAGAGTGGAGCGCTGCGCTGTAGAGTGGAGCACTGAATAGTGGAATAGTTCACTGTAGAGTGGAGCGCTGCGCTGTAGAGTGGAGCGCTGCGCTGTAGAGTGGAGCGCTGCGCTGTAGAGTGGAGCGCTGTAGAGTGGAGCGCTGCGCTGTAGAGTGGAGCGCTGCGCTGTAGAGTGCTGAGCTGTAAAGCGGCGTGCTGCCCTGTGGAGTGCTGCACTGTAGAGCAGAGCGCTGCGCTGTAGAGTAGAGCGCTGCGCTGTAGAGTAGAGCGCTGCGCTGTAGAGTAGAGCGCTGCGCTGTGGAGCGCTGCGCTGTAGAGTGGAGCGCTGCGCTGTAGAGTGGAGCGCTGAATAGTGGAATAGTGCTGCGCTGTAGAGTGGAGCGCTGTAGAGTGGAGCGCTGCGCTGTAGAGTGGAGCGCTGCGCTGTAGAGTGGAGCGCTGCGCTGTAGAGTGGAGCGCTGAATAGTGGAATAGTGGGCTGTAGAGTGGAGCGCTGCGCTGTAGAGTGCTGCGCTGTAGAGTGGAGCACTGCGCTGTAGAGTAGAGCGCTGCGCTGTGCTGTAGAGTAGAGCGCTGCAGAGTAGAGCGCTGCGCTGTAGAGTAGAGCGCTGAATAGTGGAATAGTGCTGCGCTGTAGAGTGGAGCGCTGCGCTGTAGAGTGGAGCGCTGCGCTGTAGAGTGGAGCGCTGCGCTGTAGAGTGGAGCGCTGCGCTGTAGAGTGGAGCGCTGAATAGTGGAATAGAGCGCTGAATAGTGGAATAGAGCGCTGAATAGTGGAATAGAGCGCTGAATAGTGGAGCGCTGCGCTGCAGAGTGGAGCGCTGCGCTGCAGAGTGGAGCGCTGCGCTGCAGAGTGGAGCGCTGCGCTGCAGAGTGGAGCGCTGCGCTGCAGAGTGGAGCGCTGCGCTGCAGAGTGGAGCGCTGCGCTGCAGAGTGGAGCGCTGCGCTGCAGAGTGGAGCGCTGCGCTGCAGAGTGGAGCGCTGCGCTGCAGAGTCCAACGCTGCGCTGCAGAGTCCAGCGCTGCGCTGCAGAGTCCAGCGCTGCGCTGCAGAGTCCAGCGCTGTAGAGTGGAGCGCTGCGCTAGAGCGCTGCGCTGTAGAGTGGCGTGCTGGGCTGTAGAGTGGAGCGCTGCGCTGTAGAGTGGAGCGCTGCGCTGTAGAGTAGAGCGCTGCGCTGTAGAGTAGAGCGCTGTGCTGTAGAGTAGAGCGCTGCGCTGTAGAGTAGAGCGCTGTAGAGTAGAGCGCTGTAGAGTAGAGCGCTGTAGAGTAGAGCGCTGTAGAGTAGAGCGCTGAATAGTGGAATAGTGCACTGTAAAGTGGAGCGCTGCGCTGTAGAGTAGAGCGTGCGCTGTAGAGTAGAGCGCTGCGCTGTAGAGTAGAGCACTGCGCTGTAGAATAGAGCATTGCGCTATAGAGTAGAGCACGGAATAGTGCACTGTAGAGTGGAGCGCTGCGCTGTAGAGTGGAGCGCTGCGCTGTAGAGTGGAGCGCTGCGCTGTAGAGTGGCGCGCTGCGCTGTAGAGTGGCGCGCTGCGCTGTAGAGTGGCGCGCTGCGCTGTAGAGTGGCGCGCTGCGCTGTAGAGTGGCGCGCTGCGCTGTAGAGTGGCGCGCTGCGCTGTAGAGTGGCGCGCTGCGCTGTAGAGTGGCGCGCTGCGCTGTAGAGTAGAGCGCTGCGCTGTAGAGTAGAGCGCTGCGCTGTAGAGTAGAGCGCTGCGCTGTAGAGTAGAGCGCTGCGCTGTATAGTGGAGTGGTGCGCTTTGTAGAGTGGAGTGCTGCGCTGTAGAGTAGAGCGCTGCGCTGTAGAGTAGAGCGCTGCGCTGTAGAGTAGAGCGCTGCGCTGTAGAGTAGAGCGCTGTAGAGTAGAGCGCTGCGCTGTAGAGTAGAGCGCTGCGCTGTAGAGTGGAGCGCTGAATAGTGGAATAGTGCTGCGCTGTAGAGTGGAGCGCTGCGCTGTAGAGTGGAGCGCTGCGCTGTAGAGTGGAGCGCTGCGCTGTAGAGTGGAGCGCTGCGCTGTAGAGTGGAGCGCTGCGCTGTAGAGTGGAGCGCTGCGCTGTAGAGTGGAGCGCTGAATAGTGGAATAGTGCGCTGTAGAGTGGAGCGCTGCGCTGTAGAGTGGAGCGCTGCGCTGTAGAGTAGAGCGCTGCGCTGTAGAGTGGAGCACTGAATAGTGGAATAGTGCTGTGCTGTAGAGTGGAGCGCTGCGCTGTAGAGTGGAGCGCTGCGCTGTAGAGTGGAGCGCTGCGCTGTAGAGTGGAGCGCTGCGCTGTAGAGTGGAGCGCTGCGCTGTAGAGTGGAGCGCTGAATAGTGGAATAGTGCGCTGTAGAGTGGAGCGCTGAATAGTGGAATAGTGCGCTGTAGAGTGGAGCGCTGCGCTGTAGAGTGGAGCGCTGTAGAGTAGAGCACTGCGCTGTAGAGCACTGCGCTGTAGAGTGGAGCGCTGAATAGTGGAATAGTTCACTGTAAAGTGGAGCGCTGCGCTGTAGAGTGGAGCGCTGTAGAGTGGAGCGCTGCGCTGTAGAGTGGAGCGCTGAATAGTGGAATAGTTCACTGTAGAGTGGAGCGCTGCGCTGTAGAGTGGAGCGCTGTAGAGTGGAGCGCTGCGCTGTAGAGTAGAGCGCTGTAGAGTGCTGAGCTGTAAAGCGGCGTGCTGCGCTGGGGAGTGCTGCGCTGTAGAGCGCTGCGCTGTAGAGTAGAGTGCTGCGCTGTAGAGTAGAGCGCTGCACTGTAGAGTAGAGCGCTGCGCTGCGCTGTAGAGCGCTGCGCTGTAGAGTGGAGCGCTGAATAGTGGAATAGTGCTGCGCTGTAGAGTGGAGCGCTGTAGAGTGGAGCGCTGCGCTGTAGAGTGGAGCGCTGTAGAGTGGAGCGCTGCAGAGTGGAGCGCTGAATAGTGGAATAGTGCGCTGTAGAGTGGAGCGCTGCGCTGTAGAGTGCTACGCTGTAGAGTGGAGCACTGCGCTGTAGAGTAGAGCGCTGCGCTGTAGAGTAGAGCGCTGTGCTGTAGAGTAGAGTGCTGCGCTGTAGAGTAGAGCGCTGCGCTGCGCTGTAGAGTAGAGCGATGCGCTGTAGAGTAGAGCGCTGCGCTGTAGAGTAGAGCGCTGAATAGTGGAATAGTGCTGCACTGTAGAGTGCAGCGCTGCGCTGTAGAGTGGAGCGCTGCGCTGTAGAGTGCAGCGCTGCGCTGTAGAGTGGAGCACTGCGCTGTAGAGTGGAATAGAGCGCTGTAGAGTGGAATAGAGCGAGGAATAGTGGAATAGAGCGCTGAATAGTGGAATAGAGCGCTGAATAGTGGAATAGAGCGCTGAATAGTGGAATAGAGTGCTGAATAGTGGAGCGCTGCGCTGCAGTGTGGAGCGCTGCGCTGCAGAGTGGAGCGCTGTGCTGCAGAGTGGAGCGCTGCGCTGCAGAGTGGAGCGCTGCGCTGCAGAGTCCAGCGCTGCGCTGCAGAGTCCAGCGCTGCGCTGAAGAGTCCAGCGCTGCGCTGAAGAGTCCAGCGCTGCGCTGAAGAGTCCAGCGCTGCGCTGAAGAGTCCAGCGCTGTAGAGTGGAGCGCTGCGCTGTAGAGTGGAGCGCTGCGCTGTAGAGTGGAGCGCTGCGCTGTAGAGTGGAGCGCTGCGCTGTAGAGTGGAGCGCTGCGCTGTAGAGTGGAGCGCTGCGCTGTAGAGTGGAGCGCTCCACTCTACAATGCACCACTTCACTTTACAGCGCACTATTCCACTATACAGCGCTCCACTCTACAGCGCAGCGCTCCACTCTACAGTGCAGCGGTCCACTCTACAGCGCAGCGCTCCACTCTACAGCGCAGCGGTCCACTCTACAGCGCAGCGCTCCACTCTACAGCGCAGCGCTCCACAAAGCGCACCACTCCACTTTACAGTGCACTATTCCACTCTGCAGCGCTCCACTCTGCAGCGCAGCGCTCCACTCTACAGCGCAGTGCTCCACACTACAGTGCAGCGCTCCACTCTACAGCGCTCCACTCTACAGCGCAGCGCTCCACAGCCCAACAAGCCACTCTACAGCGCAGCCACTTCAGTTCAGCACTCCACTCTACAGCGCAGCACTTCAGTTCAGCACTCCACTCTACAGCGTAGCACTTCACAGTACAGCATTTCACTCTACAGCGCAGCGCTCCGCAGAGCAGTGCTCCACAGCGCAGCGCTCCGCAGCGCTCCACTCTACAGCGCAGTGCTCCACTCTACAGCGCAGCGCTCTACAGCGCAGCGCAGCGCTCCGCAGCGCAGCGCTCCACTCCGCAGCGCAGTGCTCCACTCCGCAGCGCAGCGCTCCACTGCGCAGCGCAGCGCTCCACTCCGCAGCGCTCCACTCCGCAGCGCAGCGCTCCACTCTGCAGCGCAGCGCTCCACTCCGCAGCGCAGCGCTCCACTCTGCAGCGCAGCGCTCCACTCTGCAGCGCAGCGCTCCACAGCACAACTATACACATTTATTATGTACCTAGAATACTTTAAAACGGCCAACTAACTAAAGCAAAACAAAACAAATCTAACAGCACATTACCATTATTTTGATATATACCTTAAAGTAAAATACTATATACACAGCTACTTTAGCATTTTACCACTAACATTGCGTTTTAAAATATTGCACTTTCAATATTAACATACCATATAAAACATTATTACAATACAAATGTACTTCAATTTATTTTCATTCGTAGCCTTAAAGCTAAACACTGTGAACACAATTACTTTTGCGTTTCAACACCAATGTATATAAGCCACACACTGCATTATGCAAAATTGCAACTGTAAAAACTAGCATCTAATGTCTTATTATTATTATATTACAGCAAAATACACAAATGCTCACTTCAAATTATTATCTTGTTACATGGCCGAATACCACTCCGTGATAACAATAAAAACACGCAACACACAATGTTACATTTAAAAAGACATATCAAATATATCGAATACGTAATAAATTAAATACCTTGAAAATGTACTCGCAATATAAGCACTACATATAAAATATAGAGCAGTTTAGCCACCTTCATAGGTAACAAAATTGCAAGTGCAAAATACAAATATAGCAAATACTAATCCATATATACTCTATATACCTATTAATGCATTGCAAACGAAATACCGTCCCTACAAATAAAAAAACTTCACATATTATGACACGATAACATATATTATTGAAACAGCACGAAATAACAAGTACATTATATATACATTATCACATAAGAATAACAATTACAATTAGAGACATTGTTACCAAAATACAGTCACATTACAATTAATAAAAGCACTTACATTATGCGCGAAGCGAAGCTCCCTACTAGCGCGACACTCCTTACACCTTCAACGCCGACGTCAATATAACATTTACACGTGCGGTGATTGCTACATTACGTTACATAACAAAAGAAGCAATCTGATTGGCTACGGCATACGTCACACGCAAAGAGGAGCAAATTAAACCACAGAAAGACTAGACCACGACATTACAAACACCTTCACACATTAGGGGATATTTTAGACGCCATTATTTTCAATACAAAAACATTTGCCGTTCCATAGCACAACTACCCTAAATTCCTTCGTTTGTATTATGGGATTTTAATCCTCTGTTTAGACCTTTGCAAGTACAACTAGGCGAGACGGGCGTATGGGGCACGTGGCAGTGGTGTGGTGAGTGAGTGGCATCTCTGTGCTGGCAGATATGAGGTTAATCAAAGGCGTAGCTAGAGCTTGTGGCGCCCGGGGCTACCCCTCAGATTGCCGCCCCTTGGGGGCGGTGGGTGCTGGGGAAAAAGGACGGTGAGCACTTCAAAGATGTCCGAGGAGAGACAGAGACACGTAGTATTGCTGCTAACAGTTACCTCGATCATGAAAGTTACATTTAGTTATTTATAGTTTTATATAGCGCGAACCTGAACCCGAAGTATATCAGAGCGCTTTACAATTTGAGGCAAAAGGTAACAAATCAGAACAATAGTCTAACATGGGGAATCTAATGGGCATTGAGATGTTTACCCTTCTCAAATTTGCAATGGTTATTTGTTAGAAATGGGGGTCTCTGGTTGACAGTGGCTGAAGTGGGGACCCTTCTTCCTAAGTCAGAGTAAGGGGGCTACACCCTTTGATAACCCCTCCTTGTGCGCCGGACCCGGGGCCTCTCACCATTCTTTCTTTTAATATGTGTAAAACCAGTATAATATAATGTATAACTTTTTTTAGGACTTCACTTTACACCTATGTGATAGTGCAATTTGTATTTATTCATTTATTTGCACGATTGCATGTTAAGAGCAAAACACCACTGGGTTTTGCGCTGACACTTCCCAGCATTCTTTTTGATCTTATTGCACTAGCAACCAATAATGCCTGAGAATGAGTGATGGTATAACCAACCTAGTTGCACTTGCTATGCTATTAATTTCTCTTTTTTAGGCTAGCACAGGTCATGAATGAGCAGATCAATGATATCATCTTATTAACAGCTGCTGTGCCTGCCTGACCTCTGATACGGTAGTCACACAGTCTGTGTCTGTTTAGTGCCCTTCCATTTCTGGTGTTTTGCATAAGTTTTAAGATGATCATAGAGTTTCTCGTTGTTCAAATGGGGATAAATTCTGATATTTAAATGTTTTCCTTGTCTTCATTGCTTGATTTTGCTCGCAATATTGTGTCACTCATAGTCCTCGTAATGTCACTCATAATTGCTCTAAAATTATGACAGTGTCACACATAGCAATCTGAAACCTTGGCAGCTATGCTTGCAAGACATTGTCACTCATAGTACACTGAAATTATGAAGATGTCACAGTCACACATAGCGATTTGAAACTCAGCTATAAAATCAAGCCCCACCACCCTGGTATGTCTGCCCCCATCTCAACACCCGTGAAAACAAGAAGTCAGTAATGTAATCCATATTGCCTTCTGGTTTCAGGTAGAAAATAAACCACACTGTTAGAAAAGAGTTGGCACGAGCTACAAAAAACAGGCTCTGGCCAACGATGTATCCAGCACTTGATTCATCCTTATGCCCCCACTACTACACGTCGATCTAAGAATTCTTCACCTGCCGTTTGTTTGCCAAGTACTGTACACTGCTGTGTTGGCAGAGCTCTTCTTGGGCATGCAAGCCTGACCTTATCTAAGCACTGTATTATCCTCAAGCTCGTCCATCGACTGTCTTGCTTCTAATTGTGCTTGAAGTCAGAAAGAAGATATCATGCATTGCCATTGTCATCACAGCTGTGATTTTTGATCCTGGCTGATGGGCACAACTTGTCACAAAAGTATTTCTGGAATAAATAATTACTAAGGCATTCTCTGGACTCGACTCCCCCCGGGCCCCGCTACGACCGACTCTCTCTCTCTCTCTCACCTCAATTATTGTGGTGTGTGTCGTCGTGTTGCGCAGAGTGCCGCCCGCAGCCACACAGTACTGGGTGACACAGAGTACAGTCAGTGAGTACTGTAAAGCGCTGAACAGGGCAGGGCTGAGGGCAGCAGGGCCCCGGCCAGGCCAGGCAAGAACTTGAATGGTGGTGGCTGTCTCTCTCCACAGTCCACGCACTCCTCGACAAGACGGGTCACGGGAGGGGCTGGGACCGTGAGCGCGCAGCCGCAGCGCGTAATGCGTCACAGGTCACACTGGTGCGGCGGCGAGAAGGCTGGCCCAAAATGTTACAGGGCCGTCATTGGTTGCGGCTGTGCGCACCGCGCACGCTACCTGATTGACGGCCCTGGCCTCTGTGAGCGAGGCTAGGAGGTGGGGGCCCTGTTGATGACGTCGTGATAATCGGAAGTGAAACCAACCGAACTGACAGGTGTACATTAAATGCATCATGGTGTGTGCTACTGACTGCTTAGATCGAATGGGAGATGGCCTGATCTCTGATTTACTGTTGTCACTGGCGTCCCGTCCAGTCCGACGGGTGTCACCGCACTGTAAAACTCTGATTTTTATGTGTAAAGCAGGCGCTGCCCTGCGCCACCGCGCCGCCCTAGTCACAGCTCACAGGCCTCCGCGGCCGCAACGGGCCTCGGCCAGGCCTCCTCCAGTGCCGGCCCCCCGCACCCCCCTAACTATGCCGGTGTGAGGTTTTCGAGGCAGAGTGGTGGCGGTGGTCATCATAATCAGAGGACACCGGTGCATTGTGGAGAACGACGCCAGCGTTTATTTGCGGGTGCGAGGCTTGTACTGCCAAACTAATCACTCGAATCCGACCGGGCCGGCTGGGGTGAGTGGTCTGGCGCCGGAAGGATGGGAGAAAGAAGAGGAGAGCATCGCTGAGGGGCTCCAGCAGATGGGACATCGGGCAGAGAGGGGGCTGAGGGAGACGTGATGTTATGACGCATGATCGGCCGCCGGCAGAGGAGGTGCCGCATCCAGTAAGTTTAGTTTATATATTTTTATTACGGTATTTATTTCATTACCCCTGACCTCCTACCCCCCCCCCCACCACGCGCGTTCCCCCGGAGTCATGCAGGCCGCGAGAGGGACCTGTAAATTTGATGCCACCTCATGCACTTACAAGAATGGTGCGGTGGACTTTTTAAACTACTTTACTTTCTTTGGCCCTTACAATCAAGTGCTTGCTGCTGCCGCCGCGATATGAGAGAGAGAGTGTGAGCGAGTATGAGAGCAAGAGAGAGAGGCAGCCTTCAAAACTGACCTCAAAGTTCTCCTCCTTCAAAGACACTTCAAAACTTAATTCACGCCCTCTCTTTTACCTGAATAAAGACCTTCCATTATAGAAAATTCTTTTTTCCGTGACTACTACCACGCGGTGACGTGACCTGCTGCAACCGTCATCACGCCACCACCACACTGCACATTATGCCTTCGAAAAGGTACTTCGCTAGTTTGCTTCGTTTCATACTAAAATAAACAGCACACCCATTTACATTCTGTTCCCTTCAGTTACGAGCAAAGTTATTTCTTATGACCTTCAAAATAACTAAGGACACGTTGATTCCAGGCAGTCACTCAGGTGGGAACAGGAATGGTGTTCAGCCAAGCTGAGCTGCACAAGGTGGACATCACCATTCCCACATACAGGAGTCCACCATTTTGTGCGGCACACAAGTAGGGGTCCGAATGAAGCCAACTATTCATGTGTGAATCACAACATACAAAACACAAACACACATCGATGTCCCATATAACATGTAAGTAAATGACATCAGTTATGGGGAGTTACAGACCTTTTACTGAAGAGAGGTAGTGAGCAGTCTGTCCACAGGGCACAGATAAAATGGCCTGCACTTCTGCACTAGAAACTCACAGCCACCATCTCCAGTCACTGTGTAGCTCGGATTAAGAGGTAGCCATTCGGAATGACTGCACACTTTGGGTTTCATGACAGTCAGTCTCACAGGAGGAAAATGCAGATATGTCCTATAAATGTACAAAGGCACAGCGGCACCCCTTCCCAAGCCATGCAATAGTTGCTTGTGCCAGTGGATTCAAGCTATCCTGGCTGATGAGGGGTGAAAACCCGAAACCGGTCCAGGATGCTTGTTTCCAGTCCAGGGAGGAGAGGGCCAGGCAGTTCGGGCTGGACTATTCCCTTGGGGAGCAGGGTCAAGACTTTATATGCCTGGTTGCAAACTGGGGTGCCACAGTGAGCAAAAGATCGATAGATTAAACGCAGATCTGTGTCTGGGGTGAATGGTTGAAAAGTTTCAGAGCTCCGTCCATCATCTCCTTGTGTTTGCTTTGATCCAGCTCTCCTTCACTAGATTAAAACATACAACGGACCACAAACTACATTTTGAGGATATACAGATCACCAATTATATGCATATATGCAAATCTTTGCTTCTGATTTTTTATACTGCTTTTTAGGATGCCGGGCACTCCTTTAAATCCATATCTAGATGCAGTTAATAATAACGTAATATTTATTTAGGTGTATAAAGACTGCTCAGGCATAATGTACTTCCGGTTCCTGGGTGATCCACAGAAGAGTATCTTATCTCTGGAGCAGTTTCTTTCTGAGATTGGAGATGCTCTGCAGTGGTACTTGGAGGCACTAAGCTCCTGAGGGATGCAGGCCCACAGAGCGCAGCATCTTGTTTTGAAACAAAAACACGGTTCTTCATCTATCAGTTGGTACTTTGAAGCCAGAATAAGTTTTTTTCATTTATTCTGCCAAGATCAAAGACTTTGTACTGAGAAATGCACGGAGGCTCATTCCTTCTTTTCAACTAGTTAATGCAAAGTTTCCAGACAGCAGGACAGTGCACCGGCAGCTTGCGCTGTGCCGCACAGACCGCATTTTGTGCCTAAATCGACTCCAGGCGCCTGGTTGAATTTAGAGTGGGTTGTAAGAGACTAGGTGGTCCACACTTCCTATTTCCATGGAGTCAGCTCTTCGTGTAAAGCACTCAAGGCCATGGCACGTGATTATCACTGTGGCATAAAAGTTGATACCTCTGTGCATAAGTAGTACAATGCTAATGTATTGAGGAGTATTTTGTTTTACTATCAGAGTTTATTTAGCATAACAAAACCCTACACACATAAAAGTGTGTGCGTACATTTATACGGTAAATAAATGTGGAAATATACTAATTGTACTTTTTTTTCAACAATCAAAAAACATATTGGATACATTCCAACAAAAGGAGAAAAACAAAATGGCTTATTTACAAGCTCCTGGCCCTTGCCCAGCTGGTGCCGCAGTGCTGGACCAGCCAACAGAGAAGAGATTCTATGTGTCGGCCAGCCACAGTAACTCATGCTCATTGCTCACCCCTTACTAAGCCACAGTCCAAGATGGAGCACATGGACGTCTGAGCCCCAGGCCATGGAATTACTTAGTAGATAGATTTATTTGAGTCCAGCATGGGTATTAAGTTACTCATTTTTACAAGGCCTTGCTCAAGAGATCGGTTGCTTCAGGACAGTTTGGGTCCGCGGGATAAACTACCAGTGAAAGTTTTCCCCAAACAGAGATCCCTGAACTGCAGAAGCAGGAAAGCTAGACCTCGTGGGACACCGTAGGACTTTGCAAACTTTTGCCACAATAAAACCACGGTGTTGTCAGGCCTGGCTGGGCAGCAACCCGCTGGCTCTCAAAAGGCACCGCCACCTCCAGCACTACACTCGAGTTTGTCTAGTATTACAGACCTTACCATTGGAGCCGGTTCTCGGCATGTACCTAACCATCCCGCCATGTTGCCCACTTACACAAGCAGTCAGGGAGAATTGAGGACCCAGAACGAGGCTCCACTGCCACGCACCCAAACAGAAAGCAGCGTTGGTTGGTTTGGCCTGTAATAGCCCCTGCAGACTCCTCAAACATGCACGCTCTCGCTGCGCTGCTATATTAGGGGATTGCTGATACATGTGGGTGCAGCTTACTACATTTCAAAAAGCCTTCTTTGGGCCGGTGGGCCTAGTGTGTAAAGTTAGTTCAAGCATCCATAAATTAATGAGTGGTTGTGGATCCGTCCACTCATGATTAATCAAACATGCCCACGCCACCGCCACCCACGGGGCGGCATAGTCGCATATTCATCATCATGGCAGCTACACATGTCAGAGAAAGATGCGTGCACCTACCATACTGGCTCCCAAAAGGCACCGCCACGCCACCTCCAGCATGGCTTCCTATGACGTTTATATATAATTTACAGACCTTAGCATTGGATCCGGTTTACTGCATGTATGTACCTACCCATCCCGCCATGTTGCCCTGCCCATTTACACCTGCAGTCAGTGGGAATTGAGGACCCAGAACGCTTTATCTAACTGATTAGGCCTGCAAGGCCGTGCCTTACCTGGTGGCTCCTGGTGCTGTTAATGGCCAGTAGGCGTAGTAGTAGTCGCTGCTGGCAGCCGCTACTCGAGTCCAGTCCTCAACAACGCCGTCCGTCCATCCGGCCTGGCCGATCAAGCTTGCTCCTGGCAGCTGTTGAACCACGACGACTCAGTGGGGCTCGGCCGTGCGGGTATGCTTGCTACGTTGGTGGCAATGCAGCCAATGCGCGCGCAATCTCCAAAAATCTGCGCCCGCTGCCTCCTACCGCGCTCCGCGCACAGCCCCCAACGCCCAACCAATCAAAATCCAGCGCTGCCAAAATCATTGTCCCACCCACGCCCCTACCCACTGGGCGACCGGCAAGACTGAGCCGGGGTCGCACAACATTTATTGAAAAGAACAGGAGACAGAACTTAACAAGAACCTGAAGAATCAGAGTCACAAACAAACAGGTTCAACATCAAACAGTGCCACTGCCAAGTGCCGTAATAATGAGGAAAATCTTTCAAATCAATTACGTGCACTAAAGCTGCGTAGACCCGGCCCTGCTAATTAAGTGCCGGTGCTAAGCACCGTCACAAATTAAGCCGTGTATGGAAGTGCCTTCCCAGTGTGTTCTTGTGGTGTGTGAGTCTGGCATTTATTGCAGTATTATCCTTTTACCTGTGAACTCTTTTGTAACATACACACATCACTTTTCTCTTGTATCACACCGTTTGCTACCTCCTACATTTTGTTTGCTTTAGATACTTGCACAAGTGCCACCATTGCCTATGTAATGTTTGTTTTTGTGTTTGAGTGTCCTCCATTTATTGACGCTTTTGTAACCTGCACACTTGTCACTTTCCCCCTGTATTGCACCGTTTGCTACCTCTTGTATTTTGTTGGCTCACCATTGTCACTTTTGCCTCATGTAATGTAACGTTTGCTTTTGTATTTTGTTCACTAGTAATGTTCTCATGTATCAGTTCTGTTTCTATTGTGAATTAGCTCTGACACCTTCGGGTAAAGTCCGCACATCCCTTCTTACTCAGCTTGCTTAGCTGGCAGAATGGTGTTGGAGCGTTGGCTAGGAGTTTATTATAGTTGAGCTTTTTTCTTTCAGTTAAACAATAAAGTGACATTCATACAACCTAAATTCAGGATGCTGCCTCCCTGCCAACGTTTTAGGCATCTCTTTTTAAAGTCGGGAACATTCTGTTAAAACAGCTGTTTAGGATGTAAGGTATTTCTTCTCACGAAACAGACTGATTTTTGATAATGTCCTGAATGCAGCAAGGACCGTCTGAATCAATGTAAAGAATTGCAGTGTTCCTAATGTTCTATATGCGATTTGCCTTCAACTAGTAATTACCATTGCATCATTGTGTGCTGTCTCACTCTTAATGCCCGTTTAAAAAGAGTGCTCTTTATGCTGGACCCAAGTATGTTGCTATTTAAACACCACCAGCGATCAATGCACGCTTCCACCACACGCACACAGAACCAGACGTCAGTGCACGCTTTCACCAGGCGCACACACACACCACCAACCATCAGTGCACACTTTCACCAGGCACACCCCATCAGCCGTCAGTGCACGCTTTCACCGGGCACACACGCCACCAGCTGGCAGTGCACACATCCACCAGGCACACACACCATTAGCCATCAGTGCATATTTTCTACAGGCACACACACACCACCAGCCATCAGTGCACGCATCAATTGTTAGCACATCCACAATTAACTATTGTAGCAATCGCAGTATGGCGCACTTTACTTTTAAACATGTCAGTGCACGCTTTTCCACCATGCACACACACCATCAGCCATCAGTGCACACTTTCAACAGGCACACACACACCACTAGCCATCAGTACATGGTTTCATCAGGCATACACACCACCGCCCGACAGTACACACTTTCAACAGGCACAGACTCCATAAGTCATCAGTGCATGCTTTCACCAGGCACAAACACCACCAGCGGTCAGTGCACGCTTTCACCGGGCACAAACATCACCAGCCGCCAGTGCACCCTTTCACCAGGCACAAACACCACCAGCCGTCAGTGCACACTTTCACCAGGCACAGACACCATAAGTTGTTCGTGCACGCTTTCACCGGGCACAAACACCACCATCCGTCAGTGCACGCTTTCACGAGGCACAAACACCACCAGCCAATACAGAGTTTGCAAAAAAATTCATGCAACACATTGTCATATACAATGCCAATAACTCAAACTTGAATGCTGCGAGACCTATTGCATTGCAAATGCTTGTTACACATGGTAATACTGTCTGGGCAAAGATTTCACCCCTTCTAGTAACAGTCTAACAACCAAATGCATAAATAAGCTACTGAGAGATGGCCAGTTAACCTTTGTGAAGGGTCTTCCAATGCACGCAAACTCAGAATGTCATGTTTTTGTAACATTTGATCAGTTTGACCTAGATGCAAAATCTAAAGATTATACACTAGCATGATGGATTATGTGACAAATGCTTAGTTATGAGAAAAGCCACAGAATCTCATAAATCCATTGGCCCTGCCTATAGGACAATCGAGCAGTGGTCTGAATGATCAGTGTGTGGGACGTCTTTTGGGCTGTTTGCATACCTGTTTTATAGTCTGGTGGAAATACTGTTACTGTTGATTTCCCTGATATTACCTCAGTCCTTGCCTACAGCAAGCAAAAATGCATAGCCTCTCATACCTTGAAAACCAATGTCCTGCAATTAAAGTCAGGTGTTCCTTCTGCTGGGTAGTTGGTCACTTAGCAAAAGTGTGTAGGAGGAAGAATAAGAAAGCTAAACTGTGAAATATTTTGCTGATAAAACAAGAGTCTGAACATTCAGAAAACAGTGATGTGAGCAATAGTGATGGCGTGCTAATGGTTGATTGCCCTGTCTGACAATTGGTCAGAAAACAAACCCAAGTGTGACCTGTTAATTGGGGGGTAGAAATATCCATAGTGGCGGCCTCAAGTTCTCCATTCACTATTATTAATAAAGATGTATGGAGAGAGAAGTTTGTGTCACAATGGGGTGCTGAGTTTGTGGAGTCCGACATACAGTCAGTGACTTTCACTGATCAACAAATTCCAATGTTGGGATATAAAGTGTTTGCATTTAAATTCAGGATGCATACCAAATTATGTGTCTGAGGTTGGACCTTCTGTTTTGCGGTGGGAGGACCAGAAGACTCTGGTGATGATTCTAGATCCCAACAGCAAGGATCAAGTTCTACTACTGGGGTCACAGTAGTTGGATGAAATGGAATTTAAAGGAGGAAGACGTTTTGGAATGTTTTTTCTTGTGAAATTGGTAAATTGAAGGAGTTTGTACACAAAATAGTACTCAAAGGGGGTGTCTCATGTGAGCCACAAAGTTAAGAATATTCCATTGAGAGTAAGGACTGAAGTGGTTAGAGAACTGAGCGAATTGGAACAAAGAGGTGTTATTGAACAAATAGATTGTGCAGAATGGCTTCCTCCTTTAGTTATTGCCATGAAAGCTAATGGGGTCTATTCGCTTATGAAATTAAAATAGAATTTGTAGATTGCAACTAATACCCTGGGGTGTCAAGGCACTTAATCCTCTATGAACTGCAGCACATATTATTATTATTATTATTATTATTATTATTATTATTATTAAGCTGTTTTATAGCGCGCTCAATTACTGCCGGAGTATCCTGGCGCGAAAGAGAAGAATAAAAAGGAATTGTAACAGCAGAGCCCTGAGCCGACCTAACAAACTAGACAGCCAATCTAAACAAATGAGTTTTTAGCGCTTTCTTAAAAGCCTTGAAGTCAACAATACTGCGCAGAGAAGCCGGGAGCGCATTCCATGCGCGCGCGGCCTTCACTGCCACAGAGTGTCCTCCCAACCGGACACGCCGAAAGCGCGGAACCTGCAGCAGATGTTGAGCTGCTGAACGCAATTCTCGGTTGGGGGAGTACCGCATGAATCGTTTCATCAGGTAAGCGGGACCCCGCCCGTTGATGGCCTTATGGGCCAGAGTCAGAATTTTGAAAGTGATCCTGTGCGGCACCAGCAGCCAATGCAGACTCTCCAGGTAACTCCTAACGCTAATCCGCCTGGAGATATTCCCCAGTAATCTGGCGGTAGCGTTCTGAATAATCTGGAGCCGCCCTATCAAGTAGGCCGGAGAGCCACTGAACAGAGCGTTGGCATAGTCCAGGCGCGAGAGAATTAAAGCTCTCGCGACTGACTCGCGTGCAGAGGCAGGCAAATAGGGAAAAAACTTTCTAAGAGACTTCAAGGTCCCAAAGCAGCCTCCAGTAAGCCTCTTAATATGCCCCTCAAATCGAAGGTCTTCCCCAAACCAGACCCCAAGGTTCTTAGCCAAGGTGTTTGAGGCGCTTGGAATGGGGAAGCCATCCGGCCACAGTAGGATCCTAAAATCAGGAGGGAACTGGCCATAGAGCAGGATTTCGGTCTTGTCCTCATTACACTTCCATTGAGATGACGCTAACCAATTGAAGACTGAGGACAGACAATTCTGGATCTGCTCTGTTTCCAGAGCCTCTCCTGGCCAGGTGAACAACAGCTGCGTGTCATCAGCGTATGCTAGAATTTTGGCACCCAAATGTTCGGCTAATTCAATCAGGGGGGTCAGATATATATTAAAAAGCAGAGGGCTCAAAGTCGAGCCCTGGGGGACCCCTGTCAAGAGAGGTCTAGCCGATGATGAATAAGGAGGGAGCCAAACCTGTTGAGATCTTGCCGTCAGAAATGAGCTCAGCCAATCTAATGCAAGATCACTGACACCGATGTCGGCGAGCCTGGCCAGGAGGCGTTGGTGGGGAACTGTGTCGAACGCGGCAGAGAGGTCCAATAAAATTAGAGCCGCTCTGCCGCCACCATCCAAGCACTCCCTAACTGCCTCTGAAATTTCCACCAGGGCCGACTCCGTGCTGTGAGCAGCGCGGAACCCGGATTGGGCCTCGTGGAGAGCTCCGGATCTTTCCACAAACTCATTAAGCTGCTGGAAAGCCAATTTCTCGCCAATTTTTGCCAGAGCAGGAAGCAACGATATAGGCCGGTAGTTAGTCAGAACCGCAGGGTCGGCTCCGGCCTTTTTGAGCAATGGCAGGAGCTTAGCTTGTTTCCACTCTGAAGGCAAATTGGCAGATTTAAAGGAAAGGCCGACTAAGTGTGTCACCTCCTGAACAACCACATCGGCAACAGCAGCCAACACTCTTGCTGGACAAGGGTCAGATGGTGACCCGGATTTCAAAGATTTAATCACGGCAAGAGTGTCAATAGTTGTAGGAGGGACAAACTCCGTCAACCTGGCCGATGGAACCCTCAGAGAGGGAAAAAGGTCAAGCGAGGCTTTTGAAGGACTGATGGCAACAAAATATGACTGAATAACAGCTATTTTGTCCTCAAAAAACCTGGACAGACTCTCACACCAGTCTTTTGAAGCTGGAACTATCCGCTGCTCCGCGCGGGGGGGCAAGAAAGGTATTCACAATCGAAAAAATCTCTCGCCTGCTATTATTGGCTTTGGCAATTCGATTGGCGTAATAGATACCTTTTGGCCTTTTTAATACTAGCATAATAATTTCTCTGTTCTTTACGTAGTATTTCCTTGGCCAAAGGGCAGTAAGATTGACGCCAATCCCGCTCTAGTTTTTTACAGGACTGTTTATGGACACGCAACTCCGGGGAAAACCAAGGTTTAGAGGGAGTGGCGCGCAGTCTGCCAACCCTCCCTTTAGAAGAGACCGAAACCCCCGACGCCATCCAATCATTGAAAGACGACACCGCTGTGGTAAGGTCGCTACCCGGCGCGGGCCGACTCTCAATCAGGGTGGCCGCCAGAGTCTCATTATTAATTTTATTGGCACACAGTGATTTGACCCTCGCAGTGGAAGTACCCAAAGTTGACCAAGCAAATCTGATTAGCTGGTGGTCAGACCACGTCAGAGGTTCAGGGGCATCGACCTGGAGAGAAAAATTGGAGCAGATCACATCCAGGGTGTGCCCACCCGAGTGCGTGGGTAGAGAGACCCACTGAGACAGGTGCGCCAGGTCCAGAAAATCGAGCAAACCTTTACTTTCTGGAAGATGCGCTTCCTCAGTATGAATGTTAAAGTCACCCAGAAGTAGAAAGCTGGGAAATCTGAGGGCTCGGGGGGTAATAAGATCACTCAAAGCCGTGAGAAACGACCCAGCTGATCCCGGAGGCCTATATATTAGGGTGCCCCCAAGAGTGAAGTGAGGGGAAAGAACCACTGAGAAATTCATCGCTTCGCCCCCTTCAAGGGTTACCGGGGGGGTCAACATGAAGAGTCAGTGAGTCTCTAAGAATAATAGCAACCCCTCCTCCTCTTCCCAGCGCTCTGTCCCTCCTGTATATTTTATAGCCGCGGGGGGACGGCTAACTCGACATCCGGAGCACTGGCCGTAGTGAGCCAGGTTTCCGTCACAAACAAAAAGTCGAGCGAGCTGTCCACAAGAAGCTCGAAAATATCTGCAGCATGTTTACACATCGAGCGCGCGTTAACTAAGGCAGCCGCGTTAACTAAGGCAGCCGAGAAAACATGGGAGGCCGGCTCCTGGGGAGAGGGGGCAGGAAGTGTTTCCACACAGCAAAAACCACAGATCGAGCAAGGGTTAAGCCATGGACAGTTCCCAACGACACCGCCAACATTCAGACACCCTGCCGAGCGCAGAGATAGCAGCTGCTCACTCGTGTACACAAATATGGGGCCAAACACAGTCCAAGGCTGTAGGGCAGCCCGTCCTGCGTCCGTCGCGGACGGGCGCAGACGGGCTGACCTTTGGCTTACCTTCGGCGCGCCTGAGGCGCGCCCGCCACGCGTGACCGCTGCGCGTCAGAAAAGGCATGGTGTTTATATAGGAGCGCGTCACTCCCCCAGCTAGATCGCTGCCACAGGTTCAGCCGGGGAGAGGACTCCTGGTAAGATGGCCGCCCGCCCTCCACACAAACGGCACACAGCCGCGATGGAACGGGGCCGGGTAGGCTCACCTCAGCACACAACAGAAGTCAGGTAGGTCTGAGAACGAGCCCCAAAACGTTTTTACTATTTTTAAGCAACCCCAGCAGTGAGACAAACTGACTCGAGTCTAAGGGCCAGATGTATCCAAGGGTTTTTACCCATTCTATGTTTATGGGAAAATGTGTTCGTACCTATGGCCCCAAGAGCAGACAGATACTTTACTGGTTAAATAGCTAAGTTTTTTTTTGTAAAATATATTTTTATTGTATTTGTTCAAAGGAAAGAGGGAAGGGAGGAAAGGGGGAAAAGAAAAGAAAAGGCGACAACCCCGCCACAAATCCCACACATGGGAGTGTAATATGCTGTAAATAGAATCGCTGATGGCAATCCATAGTAGTACACGCTTCATCAGGTAAGGGCAGACACCATGCTCGTGCCTTCTCAATTGTCCACAAAAAAACTATCCAGAAGCAATAAAGGAAAGGCGCCTGAAGCTATTGTAAGTCCCCGGCCCCAAGCTAAGCAGAGCCGCAACAATGAATAATAACAATACCCCAACTGGTTCTCCCCCCACCCCACCCCGGTGGTGACAACATAGCCACCCTCCCACCATATCCGGAGGGAGGACACACAAACCAATCATACTTGAAACAAATGCAAGGCACGGAGCGTGGGCGGACATACCGCCGATGGTAGGCCAGATGACAAAAAGCGGACCAGTGGGCCCCAGCGGAAGTGGAAATTCTTAAAGTCTCCCAGGAAGATGTCCGACATTCTCTCCATGCTCAGAAGGCCCCACAACCTCGAGTGCCACAGTGATATAGCCGGTGCTTGCGGCTTTTTCCACGCCGCTGCCAGGGTGAGCTTAGCCGCCCCGAGGCACAGCCACTGAATACGCTTATCAGCCTTAGTCTGGTGCTCCAACAATGGATCTCGAAGACCCAGCAAGACATGAGCCACCGAATCCGAGATCGGGTACCCCAAGATCTCCTTGATGTGGGAGAGTATCTCCGACCAAAAGAGGCGGATGATCGGGCAATCCCACCAAATATGGCGGAAGTCGCCCAGCAGGCCACACCCTCTCCAACACCGGTCCGATGACGTAGGAAAGATGCGATGGAGCCTGGAGGGGTACAGGTACCAGTCATACATTGTTTTCAGGTGAGCTTCCCGAAGGCTAACGGAATGGTTGAGCGCCGCCACATCCCTCCAGAGGTGTTTCCATTCCATATCAGAAATGTCCCGTCCCAAAATGCTCTCCCACCGCTCCATGTATCGAGGGCGAGGGGCAATCGCCGTGCGCAAGAGCAGGCTGTACAAAAAAGAAATCGCTCCCCGCATCGTTGAAGTGCGAAGCAAGAAGGATTCGAAGAGAGAGAGTGGACGAGTAGCAGCTTCACGAACCCCCTCCGAGGTCGCCCAGTGAAGGAGCTGGGCATGGCGGTAGCACTCTGTAGGTAAAAGACCATAGTCACGCATACAATTGTGAAAGGTGAGGGGCACTCCCCCATGAAACAAGTGCGTAAGTGCCCGACAACCCCCCTCACGCCACTGGCGGTAGGGACCCTCCTGGGCGGCCGGCGGGAAGGCCGGATTAAAGTGAATGGGGGTGAAGGGAGATGGGAAGGTGGTCCATCGATCGTCACCAGAGATCGTATCCCACACCTTTAGAACCGTGCTAGTGGGGGTGCTGATGTAAGCATTCTTTGGCCGGTCTATCTTAGGCTTCCAGACCAGGTCCCAGACCGACCTACCCGCCACTGCCCGGTCCATATGGAGCCAGTGCTTCTCCGAAAGCTGTTTGGTCCACTCCACGATCACCCGCAACTGTGCGGCCTTGTAGTACAATAGCATGTCCGGGAATCCGACTCCCCCCTCCCCTCTCGGCCGACTAAGTGTCGTAAAGGGTATCCGAGCCCGGCCTCCCTGCCAAACAAACCTCAGCATCATCGTCTTCAGTCGGCGGAAGAAGTCCGTGTCTAAGGGGATAGGTAGGGCCTGGAAAAGGTAAAGGAACTTGGGGAGGAGGACCATTTTAAGCGCATGTATCCGGCCGAGCCACGAAAGGTATTTTGGCTTCCACCGGTCAAGGTCAGTGCGCACCGAGGCCAGCAAGGGGGGGGGGAAACTCGCTGCAAAGAGGGAGCCCACGGTCGGCGTGAGACGTACCCCCAGGTACATTAAGGAGGAGGGGGCCCAAGACAAGGCCGTCAGCACGCGTAGCTGATCCACCTCAGCTGACGGGAGGGTCAAATTCAAAACCTGCGACTTGTCCAAGTTGACACGGAATCCCGCCACTGCCTCAAACCGGGATAGCTCCTCATGGACAGGTGGTAGGGACTGAGCGGGGTCACCTAAAGACAACAGGACATCATCCGCAAAGAGAGATATTTTATGTTGCTCCCCCGTGAAGGGTATGCCTTTGATGCGGTCATTCTCCCGAATCGCTAGCGCCAGAGGCTCAATACTCAAGGCAAAGAGGAGAGGGGAGAGGGGACACCCCTGTCTCGTACCTTGCGAATGGAGGAACGCAGCCAACCGATGTCCGTTAACCAACACCCTCGAGGTCGGTTGATGGAAATTTGCCCGGAGCATCGTAAGGAATTGGTGTGACAATCCAAAAGCAGTCAGGGTGCGGAACAAAAAGCCCCAATCGACTCGGTCAAAGGCCTTCTCCGCATCCAGACCCACCAGTACAGCAGGTAACCGGAACCTAGAAGCCTTCTCGATCAGGTGAATCACTCGCCGTAAGTTGTCGTGAGTCTGCCGCCCCCTAATGAAGCCGGACTGGTCTGGGTGTATAATGGCCGGCATCAACTCCTGCAACCGGCGGGCGACGAGAGAGGAGTACAGCTTGGCATCTACATTCAATAAAGCTATAGGGCGGTACGATGTACAGCTGGAGGGATCCTTCCCCTGTTTGGGGATCACAGAGATCAGGGCCTCCGCCATAGTGCCCGTGGTCTCCCCAGCTGTTGCCATATTATTGAAAAGGGAGACCAGGCAGTCGACAAGTTCCGAGGCAAACGACTGATAAAAATAAGCTGTATACCCATCAGGTCCAGGGGCTTTATTGGGTTTCAGAGCCTTGATCGCCATCAGGACTTCCTCCCTTGTAAAGGGGGCAGTAAGTTGGTCATTGCTACCGGCAGAGACCTGTGGGAGGGGGAGGCCAGACAGAAAAGCGTCTTGCTCCTCCGCATCTAGGGAATCACTTTTATAAAGCGTCGCGTAGAACCGTCCAAAGACATCCGCCTTGTCCCCATCCCGGTGATGAATCGTACCCCCAGAATCTCGGATCCCCCCAATATAGTCCTTCTCCCTCTTCTCTCGGAGCTGGCGAGCCAAATGGTGGCCCACTTTGTTCCCCTGGGCATAGGAACCCCGACGCAAACGCAGGAGGGTTAGTTCAGAGCGGTTGGAGTAATGCGCCTTCAACTTCCCCCTGACAGCCGACAGAGGTCGGAGCGTCATGCGGGAAGGGTTCAGTTTGTGGGATCGCTCAAGTTTCTCAAGCTCAGCCTCCAAGGACTCCCGTTCCACCCTACGTAGGCGGTTAAGAGCCGCGTTGAGCCCTATGCAGGTACCCCTCAGCGAGGCCTTACAAGCATCCCAGGTGTTAAACACCGAGGTGTCCGAGCTCGGGTTAAGCGTGAAGAACTCCCTAATAGCTTTCCTGAGTTCCTTACAGGATGCCTCATCACGCACCAAAGCAGCCGGAAAATACCACTTCCGATACCCATCCCCCCTCACCGACCACTGAAGTTGGAGTGTCATGAGGCCATGATCTGAGACAGAGAGAGGAAAAATCGTAGAAGCCCGGACATCTCCCCTAAGGGCCTGATTCACAAAAACATAGTCAATGCGTGAGTAGGTGTGATGCACATGGGAAAAAAACGTATAGTCCCTGGACTGGGTGTTCACTGCACGCCAACCATCTAGTAGGCCCAGCTCCTCCATCCTTTGTTTAGTTACAGCGGAGAAGACACCAGAGTCTGTCCTTTGGGCACGGGAGCTGTCCATAGCCTGATCCCATACCATATTAAAGTCCCCCATGACCACCAGGTGACCCTCGACGAAGGTCCCCACCGCATCCAACAGTCCCTGAAGAAAGTTATTCTGCTGCGTATTCGGCACATACACTACCACAAACGTACACCGGCGCCCATGAAGCACTCCTTTAACCATCAACCATCTGCCCTCTTTATCGCTATTCACTCCCAGAGGCTGGAAGTGAACAGAAGACTTAAATAAAAGCGCCACCCCTCTGTGCTTGGTAGAAGCGGAGGACCTGTATATGAGGGGAAACTGCTTATGTCGGAGCCGAAGCTCATCTCTACGGGCCAGGTGGGTCTCCTGGAGCCCCACCACATCTAAGTGGTGATCCAAAAGGTACTTCCACAACTTCAGGCGCTTCTGTGGAGAGTTAAGGCCCTTTACATTCCAAGTACCCAGGCTAACAGGCATGTAAGCAGATCAGGCCTCCCAGCTCACCAGCAGCGAAATCTAGCAGGTACCCCCCTCCCCGGAGCCCCTCTCTCCAGACAACTCCCAGGCCCGGGAAGACTCTCCCCCCCCCCCCCCCCCCCTCCCAGTACTGGCACCACCCGCTCCATTCCCAGCTCATGTTCCCAGACCCGCAACCATCCCACAAGGCCCGACATAGAAGGACAAGCGCCATCCACAACCAAAAGTAGCGGCCCCGCAGACCAGTCTGCACACACACAGTCGAATATTCGTCGTCACCACCCCTCCCCACCCCCACCCAACAGCTCCTCATCCCTCCCCATCCTACCCCCCATATACCCCCCCAACTCCCCAACAACCCAAAAAACAAACATAGTGAGTCCCAAGATGGGCAAACCCCAAAGAAAGTCTCCCAGGGGGCGTAGTTGGAGACCCAAGAACGAGTCTCCCAGGGCAAAAGACCGGGGTGTCTTCTCGGAAAGTACATTCATAGCCCCGTTACCTGCAGGTGCGTGCCCCTCCGGCACCAAGGCATGCGGGACGAAGATCAGGCCGCTCCAGAGCTCTGCTGCGACGGTGGAAGCGTGGCAGAGGCCACAGCGTTTCCCCGTTCCTGAAGGCTAGTCGTGCGGTCGGGCCTCCTGCGATTCTCCGGGCCCACCCTGTGCCAGGATGAGGAACGGCGCCTTCTCCGCGGTGAGGGGCTCCGACGGTCGGGTGTCGGGGTCTCATCCCCAAGTCCCAACAGCTCCTTTGCTTCCCGGAGAGAGCGAATCTGAGCCAGCCTGTTCTGCCAACGAAAGATGATCCGGAAAGGGTGCCCCCAGGAGTAGGAGATATTGTGCTCTCGGAGGTAGGTAGTGACGGGACGGAAAACGCGCCTCTTCTGGAGCGTCGTCGCGGCCAAGTCCTGGTAGAGCTGAGGTCTATGATCTCTAAATTGCAGGGAGGGTACATCTCGTGCCTTCCTCAGAATCCTTTCTTTGACCTGAAAGTCGTGGACACATACCAGTATGTCAGGGGGGGGACCACCGTTCCGCCGGGGCAAGCCCACTCTATGAACCCGATCCATTCTGATCTCCTGCACATCTTCCTCATCCAGAATCTGAAGAAAAAGAGCCTGCACATATTCCCGGAGATCCCCCGCCTCACCGTCCCAGGGAACCGCCCGAATGCGAATGTTGTTCCGACGGGAACGGTTCTCCAGGTCCTCCGCATGGGCCTGCAAGTCTATATTCTGTTCCATCAGGCGGAGCACGTCCTGCTGCAGCAAGTGCACATCATTGGCCATGGTAAGGTCGTGATCTTCCAGGGTGGCCACTCTTTCCCCAATACCGTCGACGTCCCGCCGTACCTCGCGAAGATCCGACGTCAGCTGGGCGCGAAGCTCCGATATATCATCTTTGATGGAGGTAAAAAGTTCCTTCATAAAGGCCTTAGTTGCGGGGGCTTCATCGTCAGACCTCCCCCATGATGTCTCTGGCATGGGGAGGCCAGAGCCTGAGAGTTCTTGGTAGCCCCCTCTTTCCCAGCCTTCACTTTGCGGGGATTAGTGGCCATCACAATAGCTAAGTTTTAAACTTTTCATGAAGTCCAGCAGATTTGATTTGGTCTTAATTGCTAAAGGTAGTGTGTTCCATAGTCTTGCTGCACTGGTTACAAAGTTATTACTGCCCCATCTGACTATTTTAAACCCGGGAACAACAAGGTTTCCGCTGGAGGAGTAGCGGAGAGATCTTGTTGAAACATATGGTTGAAGGCATTGTGATAGCTGTAATGGACCCAGACTGTGTAAGGACTTAAAAGCAATACACCAGGCCTTGAACGTAATGTCTTTTACCACAGGGAGCCAGTGTAACTGCGCCAAAGCTTGAGAAGCAGGGTTGTGTCTGGGAATGCCCAAGAACAGCAGAGCAGCTGAATTTTGGATGGTCTGTAGCGTTAAGCAGAGTTTTTGAGTGCTCATGAACAGTGCATTGTAGTAATCCAGTCTCTAGGTAATAAGTGTCATAACCACTGTTTTCTGCAAAAACAAGGGGATAAACGGAAGAATGTTCCTAAGAATTTTTAAGATAGAAAAACATGTGATATTAATCTGGCCCTCAAAAGATAGTTTGGAATCAAAAATCACCCCCGGGTTTTTCACTTTAGCACTTGGGGTTGGAAGAGAACATAGCTCATGGGGCCACCAATTAGGAAACCAAAAAGTGGGTTTGTTACCAAACCGTATGGCCTCAGTTTTTGAAGAGTTTAACTTTAAGCAGCTGTCCCTCATCCGGTTGCCTACCTGAAGCATACATTCGTGGAATTTGGCAGTTGTAGATTCTGGATTATCGGCGACAGACACAATGATCTGAGTGTTGTCCATGAATGAAACCAGAGAGAAGCCAAAGGATTTAATCAAGACTGCTAGCAGGGTAACATATAAATAGGACTCCCGGTTTTATGGTGTTTATTTTTTTGACATTTCTCTCTGTATTTATCCATATTTCTTTTTTGTCAACTTTATCTGTCTTTATCCATATTTCTTTTGGGTTTTGAGAAAAAAATATAGCTGAAACTGGTATATTTCCATATTTATTTAACCAATAAATATGCTGTCATGCTTGAATGCCTGCCAGGTTTCATTGATATGAACACCCGCAGAAGATCAATCCATACACTTATGTGAAAATATGCACATTTCAGTACCAGCCATGTGCATATCTACTGCTGTTTAAGCCTCTTTACTAAAATTCCTTTCTTTTTTAATCCCCTTACCTATCAACCCACACAGTTATTGGCCTGGCACTCATGGCAAAGTGTATTTAGAATCCCTCAAAAAGCACCCAATTTCCGTTTTGATCCACATTTAAAAATAAAGCTGTCAAGAAAATAAATGGTTTTCTGTCTGCATTTATCTGTAAAAATCAGGGAAAACGGAAAACAGGAATACTTGCATATAAATTAAATAAAGTGGGGCTTAATGATTACCCCTGTGGCACACTGCATGGCAGGGAGAAAGACGGAGAGAGAAAGTCTCCCATGGCCACTAACTGGACTCGGTTAATGAGGAACGAATTAATAGGGCTATGGCTTCATCTTTACTGCCAATGGAGGCAAGTCGGCCAACCAGAAGATCATGGTTGACCGTATCGAACGCAGCCGATAGTTCTAATAAAATCAAAGCTGCATTTCCTCTATAGTCTGCCTCAGTTCTTCGGTGGCCGTAATTACAGTGAGCTCCATATTATGATGACCACGAAACTCAAACTGTGTTGTGTCCAAGATCTGATTGTTATTGATGAGGGTAATCCGTTCATGATTGATGGCCTTCTCAAAAATGTGGGCTTGAAATGCTAAGCGAGATATAGGCCTAGATTTATTTGGATTCCTTGCATTTAAATTTGATTCTTTTAAGAGCAGGAAGATCGAGGCAATTTTCCACTCCTTTGTGAAGAGTCCTGACCGAAATATTTTATTAAACATGCATGTAAGGTGCCCTGCTATGGCCTTCGGTGCCAGATGCATGATTCTGGGAGGACAGGTATTCTGTGGGAATCTGGATTTACCTTGTTTTAACTAATCCAGCGTTTGATCTGCAGTCAAAGCGGAAAAGGAAGATCGGAAATTTGCTTTATTTTTAGGGGACTAACTGATGGACCTAGCAGGTCAGAGAAAGAGTGATGGAAAGAGCAAGGGAACCAATGGAGCCGTTGGAAACTACGGAGGAGTCGTAGACTGATTTAACCTTGGCTTAGAATGAGTATGCCAGATTATTGCAGAACTGTTGACTAATCATAGGATTTTGTGCTTCAGGAAATGTAGAAAGATTAACCACTGCAAACAGTTCCTTTGAGTTTTTAGAGACCTCCGATTTTGCAGTAAAATAATGTTTTTTATGCATTGACTTACTCGCTTTAAACAAGAATATCATGGTAAAGAAGTTTCCCCTACCGAAAATCAATACATTTTTGGCTGAGACAAAAGGAGTGAAATAGTTTTCTACTGTTGATTTGTCCTCAGCCTACCATCAAGTGGAGCTTCATCACACTATCAGGAATTTGACAGCGTTTCACACCTGTTGGCGCCTCTGACCTGAGGTAGACGCTGTTGCTTATTGCCAAAAATCGATCTTTTATTGTATGTGAAGTTGTCAGGAACTGTGTTTTTAACTCACTTTCTTTGCATTTGCTTTTAACCTTGAGTCGTATGCACACAAACTCTTGCTCCTTCCTGCCACCGACCCCGGTCCGTCCCGACTTGTGCCGCTTGTACGGATGGTCTGTTCTCTGCATTTATCACACTTCCGGTGGGATCACCGGAAGCCTAGACTAGCGTTCTAGTTTCTCCCGGCTCATTCTCTATTTTAATCTGAGCAGGGCGCGGACGTGCGCCAAAGGCAAGCCCGTCTGCGCCTGAACGTCGCCAGACGCCTGGACCCCTGCTTCATTTTAGCCCGGTATTGTATCTCCTACCTTTCACTTTGAAATATGTGGAAATATGCCCATACTTCGATATTCTAGTGAAGAAATCAAAAAGTTAAACACCTCTCTGATTAAACCCACCGGAATTCTAGCTTCTGAAATAGCTAGTTGTCCTCAAATTTCTCTTGTCGCTACTCCCTCTGATCAGACGGAGATTTCCTCCCTCTCTGGCTTTAATCCCTCCAGTACAAGCAGCCCAGTTGGAAAGTTGAATGCCATATATTTCAACGCTCGCTCTATCCCTAAACATGCACTGGAAATCTGGTCCCTAATTGATTCAGCAGCCTCAGACATCTGTTTCATCGCTGAGACTTGGCTACACTAATATGCCACCCCCGATATATATATCGCTTTTCCACCAGAGTATAAAATAACTCGACTCGACAGGAAATAAACCAGAGGGGGGGTTATTGATTGCAACCAAAAAGGATGTGAATGTGGTTAGTTTGGAAAATTCTGTCTCCAATTATCTAGAAATTCTTATATTTCAGATTGAGGGAAAACCGAATAATATTTGGAAAGGAGCCTTCATATATCGCCCCCCTGGTGCTAAAGGAGATTTTGCTAATAAACTGCTCGAAATCATTGCTCCTCATGTCCTCGCCTCTGACAAATTTCTTCTAGTAGGTGATTTTAACCATCATGCGGAAATACTATCTGATTCAGATACTGGGAAGTTAATATCTAGTATGAATACTCTGGGACTTGATCAGAAGATCATAGGCCCCACACATCAACCTGGTCATACATTGGACCTTCTTTTTTCTAATTCCCCTGATCTGACAGTAGCCTCTCCCATTCCACTGCTCTCGAAAGAAAATTTCAGTTAAACACACATTCTTTTTTCAAGTGCTAGCACTGCGGCACTACAATTTGACATAGCTATAGAGACCGCATTGGATAAAATTGCTCCTTTGAGAAAAGTTAAGCACAAGATTAGAACTGCTCCCTAGTTCACAGAGCAATTAGGGGAGAGGAGTTGGCCTAACGGCTAAGGCGCTCGACCTCGGACCTGGGGATCTGGGTTCGAGTCTCGGTAACGACGCCAAAACCTCCTGTGATTCTGGGCAAATCACTTAATCTCCCCGTGCCTAAAAAAACATGAAAGTGTGTGTCCTCATGTAAAAACGTAACTTGTGCAATGTAAAGCGCTCTGATAACTGATTCGGTTCGGTTCTAGTTCGCGCTATATAAAACTAAAAAAAAAAAACATTTGAAAATCACGAAATCGAAATGTTGAACCGCGGAGAACAAATGGCTTAAAAGTAAAGATCAGATAGATCGGAAAACATATAAACTTTTGCATTCTAGCTACATGAGCGACATAAAATCGACAAAGAGAGCATTTCTTACGGAGTGGATAGATAGAGCCCAAAACTCCTCTAAGGAACTCTTTCAAATTATGAAGGAATTTACCAATCCAAGCAATTCATCAGAAATCCCGAATTCCTTGGAGTGGACAAATGCTCTATCTCAATTTTTCGAGGATAAAATCACTACCATTCTTCTCTTTTCCCTCCCATCCTAACCCAACTCAGTCAGATGCCTTGGTTATATCACCATCGGACCCCCCATACATCATGGAGGAATTCGTCAAATGTAACTGCGATGCGACCTTGTCTGCCGGGCTGAAAATTAAGTCTGGGTCGTCCTCCGACCACATTTCCCCCAAACTCTTTCCCATACTTGCGCCGGCATTAGTGGAACATCTTACCAACCTCTTTAATAAATCATTTACGGATGCCGACTTCCCAACAATATGGAAAGCAGCAAAAGTCAGGCCGATTTTGAAAAAGTCCACGGCTGACCCTAACATTCTTTTGAATTATTGGCCCATATCTCTACTTCCATATTTTGGGAAAATGCTCGAATCCATTGCCAACAAGCAGCTTGTGAGCTATCTCGAAAATCATGGACTGGATCCCTCACAATCAGGTTTTAGGGCACAACACAGTACAGAAACTGCATTGGTCGAGGTTGTCGATAATATCAGACTGGCGCTGGATAAGCACCAGTCCACTATCCTCGTCCTACTTGATCTATCTGCGGCCTTTGACACCATCTCTCACCGCATTCTAATTCAACGGCTGCGGGAGATTGGTGTCAGAGGAAACGCCCTAAAATGGTTTTTTCAGTTACCTATCCAATCGCACAACAATGGTCCAAATCGATAAAAACAGAGCAGGTGAAAGACCTGTTAAAATGGGCGTTCCTCAGGGCTCTATTTTGAGCCCGAAGCTCTTCAATATCTATATGACTCCTTTGGCCAAAGAGATCAGAGCTCATCGTTTTGATGTTCTGTCTTATGCCGATGATACTCAGATCTTAGTTACACTAGATCCTGATCCTAACGAAACCAAACAACGTTTCAAAAACTGCCTGATACAGGTTGAGGAATGGATGACCACCAATCACCTCCAACTAAATGGCAGTAAATCAGAAATGATGCTCTTCGGCAAAGCGGCAGAGCACTGGACAAATGACTGGTGGCCAACTAATCTGGGCAGCTGCCCAGTAATAAAGGAATCAATCTGCAATCTGGGTTTCCAGATGGATAATAAACTGTCCATGAATAACCAAATTAACAACATCATTGGTACATGTTTCGGACTAATGCGTAGTTTGAGGAAAATTTTCAAGTGGATCCCCGTTCAGGCCCGAAAACCCTTAGAACAGGGTCTAATAATAAATAGAATGGACTACGGAAATGCACTCTTAGCTTCCATAAATGAACATCATCTGAGCAGGCTTCAGGTTCTTCAGAACACCGCAGCTCAGTTGGTTCTTAGCCTCCCGTGAAGAAGTCCATCTGCTGCCTGTTTAAAAAGCCTTAATCGGCTGCCGGTAAAAAAGCGTATCCTCTTCAAAACATTGTGCCTGGCAGATGTATGAAAAAGGCCCCAAGTATTGGTCCAAAAAACTAAGATGGTATCGGCCTCAAAGAGAACTCAGATCCAGAAACTAACTCCTGCTGACGCCTTTAAGAATACGAACTTCCAGAACTGGTGGTTGTGTGTTTTCGTTTCTGGCTCCTGCTTCATGGAACAACATGCCCTTTCATCTCCGTAGCACCCCTGAGCACAGCTGTTTCCGTAAGAGGTTAAAGACCTGGCTTTTTGCAAACGAACTGCTCTATTTCCCTCTGTCAGACTGCTGCAAGCGCCATGAGACTCCTAGGATGTGATTTGTGCACCATACAAATGTCCCTGACTTGACTTATAGATTCTTACGCATGCTGTTTGGGCTGGCCTCAGCAGCTGCGGTGTTCCAGAACTCATGCAAAAACTGTTTAATAAACAAAGTGGTGTTAGTTTTTTCAGGATGACATCTTCGTGATGGGACTCACCAGGGAGGAACATGGTGGTAGGCTGAGGGAAGTTTTAACAATAATAAGTTAAAATGGTTTCGCAGCGGAATGGAATAAATGCAAATTCTGCATGTAATCAGTGACATATCTGGTTCATGTAGTTAGTGAAGAAGGAATTTTTCCAAGGTAAAAGATTAAAGCTGCTATTTTGACGCTCCTGTCCCCACCTAAAAGTGAGCTATTTTTTAGTTTTCTCTGAATTTTATTTCAAATTTGTTGAAAATAAAATTGCAGAGAAGACGTTTGGGTTAAGGCAATTGCTAAAAGGGTGAAAGACCGCTCAATAGAATGAGGAATTTCTTAGCATTAAGAGAGACATATGCACTGCACTTCCATTGCAAGGGTTTGATCTTCATTCTAGTACTATACTTCCTACGGATGCTAGTGGTAAGGGTTTAGGGGCAGTGCTGAGCCATGTGTTTATCAAGAATGGGAAGGAAGTGGAGGAAACAGTTGCATTTGCTTTGTGTCCTTTATCCCCAACAGAGGTGGAGTACTCTGTCATGAGTACGCTTAGACAGTACGTATGGGGTAGTGATTTCTTGGTGCGCTCTGATCACATACTTTTGGTGAATGTTTTATCTACGGAAGGGTCTGTTTGTGCTACTTCCAGGTTGACAAGGATGCACTCAAGTTACTTGATTATTTATAATTACAAAGTGGAGTACTTTTCGGAACGCAAGAATAAGGTAGCAGATTTCTTAAGTAGGTCCCCTGTTAGCGGGGAGGTTCCTTTGCAGGATGAATGGGACGAGTACAGTGTGTCTATTATTGGTGAGGAAAGCATTGCCATTCTTGATATCGAGTGGTTAACTACAGAGAGGATACGGTTATGAAAGAAATTAAGAAGTTTGTGGTTGAAGAATGGCCTGCCAATAACATACTTGATGTCGAAGTTGAGACATTTTGGTGACTCAGAGAGGATTTGTCTGTGTCTGGTAAAGGATTTCTGTTGAGGGGGGTTTAAAGTGGTTATTTCATGTGATTTGAGAGGAAGGATTCTGGAGTTAATGCATGAGGGGCATTTAGAAATTGTTAATTAAAAAGAAACGGATCAAGAATTTTTACTGGTGGGAGCGTGGCCAGCAGCATGGCTTGCTAGGACGTGCTTCTCCGGAGCTCCCGGCGAGCTGCCTCCAAATCCGTCTTTCCTTATAGTCTCACACCACCAGAACACTGTGAAGGACGCAGTGGAACCGCTAGACTCAGCGGAGACGACCTACAGCGGCTCCTATGTCCGAAAACCAGCAAAAGCCGATTTTGTTCCACTGCTTTGGGAGCCCTCCCGGCGACAAGATGGCGGCCGCGGCGTCTGGGCATCGGCGGCAGCGCTGAAGTCCAGTCGGCGGGACCAGTGACTCTCTATCGCTGTTGGGGTCTGCTTGGGAGAGTCCTCGTATGGTGCACCGCCGATAAGGGGAACCCCGGTGCGGGGATCGGGACTCCGTGGCGACATTCCGACCCTAACCAAGATGGCGGCCGGAGCGGAGCCGCGGAGATAAGGCGAGTCCGGTGATCATCCAGCCACTGACCGGAGGACAGAGAGGTGAGAGCGGGAGTGATACCTGGAGAGGCCTGGGCGGTGGTGTGGACCTGGGAGGTGGCCCTCACTGAAACGCCCAGCCCCCCCCCCTCTCCCCCCCTCCCCCCACACACACACAACCAGACACTTCACCAAGATGGCGGCCGGAGCCGCGAGACCGAGCCCGAGTGGGCTCCGAGCCGGTCCTTGACCCCGCGGCAGTCTCGGCGCTCAGTGGCCCAACGACCTTCACACTGCCACCCACCGGATGCGGTGATTAGACTTCCCGGCCCTACATTGCGCAGGATCTGGCGGGAGGTCTCGCCGTGGTGGCCCCGCTGCCCTGCATCCAACTGGGAAGCCCTTGCCCCGCCTGAGGTGACCCATGGCGCCGTCGGGGGCCCGGAACGTGGGGGATCTTTCTATTCTACTCCCCCCGGCCCCCGTGACGGAGCGGCGGCCCTGGGCAGCAAAAGAGACACTCGGATCGGGGTGCACCTCCGAGAAGCGACCAACGTAGGAGGGCCGCTCGTGACGGCAACTCAATAACACACACGTGCGGACCAATCTCCACGGAGTGTGATACGAAGACGCACGTGGCCCCCGGGGACTGCGGTGTGGGAAAATCAGACTCCCAACTACGGAGACCGCTGACCCCCCCCCCCCCTGCAGCCACTGCGTCAGGGGTGAGGAGACCCCAAGTTGCCCCGCGAGATCGACGCTGCCAACCATGGGGAAGAAGGACACACTCCCCAAACCTCCTAAACAGGGTCCCATGGACCATTTCGCCACACCGAAACAGTCGGCGGAGGTCCTCCCCACCGCCTCTGGTGTGCGCTCCGACACTGACCTGCTAATGGGAGCCATCCAGGCATCAAGGACCGATATCCAGGAGTCCCGAGCGGCCCTAGAAGTCAAAATCGGCGAGGTGGGCTCTGAGGTGACACTGCTGAGGCAAGACTTCCGAAACTTATCAAACAGGGTGACCACAACCGAGACGCGGCTAGGCGAAGCAGAGGATTCGATCTCCACCCTAAGAAAAGACGTGGCAGAACTCAAGGCATCCCATCGCCAACTGATGTGGAAGGTGGACGATGCCGAGAACGGGGCGAGACGCAACAACCTGCGCTTTGTAGGATTTAGAGAAGGAATTGAAGGAACGAATATGGCATCATTCCTCCACTCCTGGCTGACTAAAACCTTCCCAACTGCACAGTTCTCGCCTTGCTTCATTATCGAGAGAGCGCACAGGGCCCTCCTGGCAAAGCCGCCTGAAGGTGCGAGACCTAGACCGGTCATTGCGCACTTTCTCAACTTCGCGGACAGGGACTTGATCTGCGAGAGGCTAGGAAACTGGGGGAGATCCGACTGGAAAACACAAACATAATGATATTCCTGGATTACAGCCAGGAGGTGCAGAAGCAACGCCGCTCCTTCGATGCAGTAAAGGCGAAACTAAGAGACTTGCATATCTCCTACATGCTCCTCTTCCCTGCGAAACTCAAGGTAATCTACAAAGAAAAGTCAATCTTCTTTAATCATCCGGAGGATGCCTGGAGGAACGCCCAATACTCCATAGCAGAGAGGCAGTTGGACGAGACATGATGGACAGGTCATTGCTGCAAGGGCCCCAGTGGGAACTACCAAAGACACAGAGGTTGAAGTCCCGACGGGTGAAGAGACAAACCCCGGCGACACCTTACCGGGGACATGGCTCAGGAGGCACTCGGAAAGGACGATCTGCCTCCCCGAGAGGCAGTGCCGTGCCTGGCTCCAGATTCGACTGTCTTCGGAGTCACGCTCGCTCAGAGGGAGACGACTAGGAAGAGCTTGAGAACCGCACCTCTGGAGGAGAAGAAGGGGGGGGGGGGACAGTAGTCCGTCCACCCGCTGGTAGAGGCGATCCGAGACTTGGAACACGACGCGTCGGGGCGGAACAGCGCTCCTGATACAGACACTCAAGACTCTCACTCATGAACGTTGATGGATCTGGTTTTTGGGACTGCAGCTCGTTGATGGGAAGCACGCAAGTTGACACGCCCTCTTGAATTTACGTTTATTGTTCTTCTGGTTTTTTGTTCTTGATCACACACCTTTTCCTACTTTGGAGGGGTGGGTTAGGGCTGACTAAAGGGAGGGATGCACGGGAGGGCGACAGGCCTTCTCCTACAGACAGTTCCGCCTTGGGATGGGATGGGACTGGAAGGGGAGGGAGGTGGGGTGGGGGGAGGGGTAGGGGGGTTCCACGTTAACTCAGGTTGGGGACCGGGAGGGTGTAGTTGGGGTGAGGGGGTAGCAGTCGGGAAGATGCAGTTGTACACTTTGATGCTTCGCACCAAGTATCCACATCAGAGACGAACCTCATTAAAGTATCCCTGGCTTGAATGGCAAGTACATTAGCGACACCGCAAGTGGGTGACGGGGGAGTTAGCATCCTGACATGGAATGTAAACGGACTGGGCTCCAAAATTAAAAGAGGTCTTGTGAACTCCTACATTAAAAGATTAGACCCGGATATTACCCTACTCCAGGAAACCCATCTTATCCGCATGCGTGCGGCCGCTATTTTCGCGCTGTGCGGCAATTTGCAAAAAGCCGCGTTACATGACGAGCTGAGCTCGTCATCAGCATGCGAGCGGCGCAACTCATGACGAGCTCAGCTCGTCATGCGCATGGAAGGGGTTAAAGGAACACACTGTGCCTTCATAGCCAGGGGCCGCCATAGAGTTCTGGCTCATGCGGGCTACACGTCCGATTCCAGGGGGGTTGCTGTCATTATAAAAAAAACCTCCCCATTATGCACCACACGCACCTGGATAGATCCACTGGGGACATTTGCTGGGGTTCAAGGGACATGGATTAGACATACATACACGATAATCTCGGTCTATGCTCCGCCCAAGCTACAGGCACGTACGCTCAAAGCTCTCGCAAACATTCTCCTAGACACAGCCGACACATCCAAGTCATGGGAGGGGATTTTAACGACGTGATGGATATAGAACAGGACAGATCTGGGGCGGCAAGTTAGTAAAGGTGGGACTCGTCATCTTAAAGATCTCTTCACCGGGGCCTACCAGGAGGGGAGGCTCCCCCCGGACCTCTCCTTGGCTACGATCGTCCCGATACACAAGGAGGGTAAGCCTCGAGAGGAATGTGCGTCCTACCGCCCCATCTCCCTCCTCAACACGGAAGTGAAACTTTTAGCGACTATCTTGGCGTTCCGCCTGAGGTCGGTTATCCCGGACCTTATACATCCAGACCAATCAGGTTTTCTACCAGACAGGGCGACCAAACTAAATCTTAGGCGTACCCATAATTGGCTTCAGGAAGTGAGGGGAAGGAGCGACCCACACTGGTTTCTCTCCCTCGACGCCGAAAAAGCCTTCGACGCGGTCCACTGGCCATTTCTCAATGCGGTGCTCCACAAATTTGGTTTTGGCCCTAAATTGCAGAGGTGGGTTCAGCTCCTCTACACTACACCAAGAGCGAGGGTGAGGGTGAATGGAAGGCTATCCCGTGAATTCCACGTCCAGAGGGGGACCCGTCAGAGCTGCCCCCTATCTCCCCTCCTCTTTACACTTACCATTGAGGTACTGGCAGCCAGGATCCGACAAAATGAGGGCATCTCCGGTTTCAAAAGAATTGACACTGACCCCGCACAAGAAAAAATGTCACTCTATGCGGATGATGTCCTTCTATATATAACAAAACCAGAGACCACTGTCCCGGAGTAATTCCGAGAATTAGACCACTATGGTAGGCAGGCGGAACACACCATAAATTGGCACAAATCTATCCTCTACAACCCAGGGGGACGGGACCGATGGGGTAGGCTACCAGAGCAACTATTGACGACCACCGAAGGCTTCCAGTATCTCAGGATATACATCACATTAGATAAGACTCTGTCGTTACGAAAGAATCTGGAACGGATTATATTGAACTCGGTGGCAGATATGGACCGCTGGAGACCGCTCCTGCTCACACTCCTGGGTCGAGCGGCCATGTATAAGATGATCATTCTACCTAAATTTCTCTATGCCCTACAAAACGAATATTACCCGCTTCCGACTACGATAATTGCTAAAATCCACTCTGACCTGAGAACCTTTCTTTGGTTGGGCAAGCAACCTAGGGTAGCTCTGACTACGCTCCAAAGACATCAGTATAGCGGGGGTATCTCACTCCCTAACCTAGAGGCCTACTATTGGGCGGAACACATGACGCCGATTAATGATTGGCTGCACGCCCCGGCGGATCACCCGACCTATGCCCTAGAGAGGCTTAAACTGTCGTCAAAAAACCCACTGTACTATCTCTACGGGGGCACAAGACGGGCACAGCTCCTCCCAGCGACTACCCTCACGCTAAATGCGTGGACCAAGGCCACAAGGCGCATGGGATGGGAGAAGAAGCCCACCCGACAGACACCGCTATGGCACTGTCAGTGGTTAACAGAACTCAATAAGCTATGCGGCTTCCGAAGATGGGACAACATAGGTATCTCCACTATAGGGGATGTGATCGCCAAAGGGGAGCTGAAACCCTTTCAGGTCCTCAAGACAGAATTTGGGCTTCACCACTAGCAGCTCTTCAAATGCACACAGCTGCGACATGCGTGGCAGGCCCAGAACGTCCAGCTGAATGATATCCCAGAATATGCGCCTTTGGAGGGACGGCTCCTCCAAGAGCGGATCCTAGGGAAGGCGGTCTCTCTCACCTACAAAACCTTAACTAACAATATGTTAGGTGACCTGGCGAAGCTTCGACGTACGTGGGAGGTGGAGGTGGGAGACATGGAGGACCTAGACTGGGAGATAGTGTTAATGCATCCCCGGGAGGTGGCAATCAAATCAAGACTACGCCTTATTCAATTCAATGTGCTCCACAGAACCTATTACGACAGAATGCGACTCCGTAGAATGGGGAAAGAAGAAGACTCGCACTGTCTTAGATGCCGTCAACTCGACAGAGACTTTTATCACACCATATGGGCATGCGACAAGATACAAACTTACAGGACGCACATATTCATAGAATTGGGGGAGGTTTTGGGGGTCCCGCTCCAGCGAGAACCCAAGCTGGCACTGCTGGGTATGACTAATGAGGTAGACCTGCCGCGCCCACTCCTCACCTTCTTGGTTCTTGCACTAGTAGTAGCTAAAAGGGATATTGCAAAGTACTGGGGGTCACCGGAACCGACTGAACTAGAGGAATGGAGAAGAGGGTTGGACCTTTACATGGCAGCCGAGAGAGTGACTTATAAGGCATGGGGGTGCCCGAAAAAATTTCAAAGAGTCTGGACCAAATGGCGGCACTACCACGGGTTGGACGGGGGTTGTGAGGGATGGGAACTCTAGGACTTGGCCATCCCATTGCTAGACCACATGCAAGAGTACTGCGGATAGGAAGCGATATGATAATCACACTGTGTGTCAATGGACGCTGAATTTGAGATGTTTCGCACTGTGACAGAACTTTTTGGCTTTGAGGTGGGTGGGGGTGGGAGTAGAAGTGTATATGCTGCTAATTTTATGACTGTATTGTTGAGTTTTGATAAAATGCAATTAAAAATATTTTTTTTTTTTTTAAATTACTGTTGGCCAGGGTTGGACTCTGCTATGGAAAGGTTTGTGCGACAATGCAGTAATTGCTCTGGTGCTGACAAAACCCAGAAGATGTTAAGGCCGCTCTGTTAGGTGTGACGGAGTTAACAGAAGGTCCTTGGCAATCATTATGTTGACATTTGGGCTCAACTCTGGACAGAGAGGGCGGGGGGGTCAAATTTGTCATTGTCTTTATGGATTTGTATTTCAAGTGGCGAAAGTTGGAGTGCTTTTAAAGTGGATGCGGAAGTAGTTGGCTCATTTTTGGAGGGGGCCTTTCTGAGGGAGGGTAAGTCTCTAAGAAGTTATTGAGTGGCAATGGTCCACAGTTTAGGGCAGACAAAGTAGAATTATTCCTCTCCAGGAATGGTGTGTGCCTTGCACACGGCCATCCTGAAGGGAATGGTTGTGTATAGAGGTTCAACTGTGTGATTATAGGTAGTGTACAAGCAGCTGTGAATGCTGGAAAGAATTAGGAGAAGGAGGTGAATTACTCTGTTGGTGACCAGTTATAGTCCATTTAAAGTGTTGAGGGGACATGAACCTTTCACAAAGGATAATAAAGTATGGGTGTCTACATATTTGAAAGGTAAGTGGTCTCCTGCGGTCGTTATGAAGATTTTTTTTTTTTGTTAGCGCGAAGAGCCAATAAGGATTACTATAATAAAGAGATATGTGGAAAGTGTATCCTTGCAGAAGGATGATTGGGTGAGTGTCAAGATTGATTGCAAGGTCAAGAAGGGCAATAGTAAGTTAACGAGGCCCCTCCGAGTGGTAGAGGATTGTGCTTGCTCTGGTAAATTGTTTAATGCGAAGATCTGGGATTTCAATAGGCTTGCTAGGTGCAACCAAGGTGTGGAAAGTTCAAGACTAGTAGTAGGGGAAGGACTGTCTTTTGTCCTAAGACGTTTGAGGATTTCCTTGTGGGTTAAACTGTTTAAGCAATGATAAAATTTACACTCAGGGGTTTTATTAATTTTCTTTGTATGTGGTATTCGTATTTGCACACAAAGTTTAGTTATGTCATATGTACGGTTCAACTGTGTAGTGGATATCTGTATTATCTTTTGTTATGTTTGTTAAAGGGGGAGGATGTGTGGCATCTGGTTCTCTTGGTGCACGTAGGTTGTCCTCGTGAGTGATTGTTACCAGGGGCGGGCATGTGGGCTGGAATGCTCTAGTGTCAGTTAGCCAAGTTGAATAGAACGGATGAAGTAGCAGACGTGCCTGTCTGCTTTTCTATAAATAAATACTACCGACTTACCTGATCATCCTGTCTTTGTTGGAGGGGACACTACATACAGCTTGTTATTACACATTTAAAACTACCATGATTTAAAAATTTGGGGCACCTTGCTAGCTATCCGATTCTCTGAGGGCTATTTTGATTTTGGTGCCTGGGCCTATTTTCTGTCTCAGTCCGACCCTGATCAACCTCTTCCTCTTCTACTCTCCTGTTCAATTTCATTGCCTGTACTCAAGCCATTTTCTTTTTTCTTAGTCACTTACTAATACTTGAGGGATAATGTTCCTCCTGTTGCTCTAATTTCACATTTCTGCAAGCTTCATTCTTCTGTTTTCGCTTGGCAGGTGCTGAGCCAGAACCGAGGCCGGAAGGCATCAGATCGGCCACCAGAGAAACCCAAGGAGAAGGAGGAGCCAAGCATCTTCACTGATGCAGACTTCAAGCGCTTTGAGCGGGAATATTTTGGGGGAGGCGCTGGCACAGTCAAATAAGGATGGCTCGAAAAACTTTTTTCTCCAACATTGTAAGAGAACTGTGTAGACATTCACTTCCAGTGTTATCCAGGTTCAGTGCTAAAGATGTTCAGGTAGTTGCAGGGTCCGGAAAGAAGACTTGGTAGGTGGGATGTCGCCATTCTTTCACCTTGCCCCATTGCTGCAAGTATGTCTCTAAAAGAGATATATAATATTTGGAACTGAGCAGTAAAGCTGGCTAGAGGAGTCCATGGAGTAGTTGTCAAAAAAAGAAAAGGTATTGTACGGGGCACACAGAGACACATTATTAGTGTGTATTATTTCCATGTCATGCCTGTTTTTAAACCTTTATTCTTATAACCTGTTACAAGGAGTTTGATTATTTAATTGAATGCAACTTAAATAAAATATCTTTTATAAATGCAGCACATAGTTTTAGATTTTTTATGTATTTGGTAGGGTACCAAAATATATAGAAAGGCCAAATACACTGTGGTGTCCTATGTACAACCTTCTTGCTTTCCCCAAGAGGTATCTAGAAGGCCATATTGTTTAGTGATTGAGCACTCATCTATGCAGCAGAGGCCCAAATTGTAGTTGAGGCTTCCCCCACTAAATTAAAAATAAAACCGAAGACACTTGAAATGTTCGTTTTTATTCTCTGCACAGCTTCGTTAGCCTACTTCAGCCCTATATGTGGGTACATACCCATGCAAAAGCTGACTGCAAGATCGTGCACAAAACCACTGGCACGCGGAACAAGAATTTTCAAAATGGATAACACTGATCAGCAGCATAATAGCTTCTTATTGGTGCACCCTCCCTTGTGGCAAATATGATGTTTGACTGCTGTTTCTCTCCCCACAGTTGTATCTTCTTTAACCACAGGTGTGTAAGGGGATTTCGGTAGCAGCAAACCACTGTCCCAATTTCCTGCTTTGGTTTAGCTTTAAAATGGACCACTATTCAACCTGGTGTAACTGTCACAGTGGGGTGGAGCAGAAGACCGAGGTGGAGGAATGCCAATTTGTATATTGGAAGGAATTATGGACACTGGCAAGAAATGATTCCCTTGACCCAAAATTCAATTTTTCATACAATAGTCAAACAAACATATAAAATATAGTAAATGATCATACCATGTTTATTAAAAATTCAATAAAAAATATTCATTTCATTATAAAAAAACAAGTTAAAATACAAGTAAAACTTGTAACGTTTTTTAAAAAAAACGTATATTTTAGGAGATATTTCCCCATGTCTATTGAACAAACTTACAATAATCCGACGGATTCCAATTTATAACCAGCATAAAAAAGATAGACAACACAAATATTTAGACATAACTCCTTATCTAATATCTGCACGTATCCAAAGGAATTGTAGGACCACACAGTTGATGTTCAGATCCAATCGACATTAGACTAATGCAGATTTTCCACAGTTTTAATGTAAAGAAAGTCATGATTTTATTAAAGGCACGTAGGCTAATATTATGCATCTATCCCTTTATTACCACTCAAACACAGCAGCAACATTATAGAATCGGAACATTATAAACATTCTAGAACTTAGAACATGCATATATCCCAAGAAAAGGCAGCCATCTTCCTCTTTTGTAGCTGCGAAAAATGACAAGTCCCAAGAATCCTCAAAACAACTTTTCCTTTCTTGAACTCTGAATCCTTCTGACTTCTTTAAAATTCCAACTTCTTCTTTCCAACTTCAACCTATAAAATAAATAACAAACAGTAGTAGGGTGGGGATTAGCTGAGGGATAATATTAGCCTCCGTGCCTTTAATACAGTCGTGATTTTCTTTACATTAAAACTGTGGAAAATCTGCATTTTATGGCAAAGGCCCGGAGGCCAATATTATGCATGTTCAAAGTTCATCCAAAATTCTTCCCAAAACATTTTCCACAGGCTTAAAGTAAAACTTTCTAAAAGTTGAATCATTCGACCAACCAGCAGCCTTCAAAATACCACTTCAACTGAAACCCTTCATAAATGCTTTACTAGCCATAGCCCCTCTAGCTGAATGTGATCCAAACATATTAATATCTACCCCTGCCTTGAACATAACATTCCTTGTCCATCTTGCCGGTGAGGGGTGATCACTTTGCGGTTTTAATATATGGAGGAGGAAACAATTGTTTGCATAAATAATTCAATGCAATAAGATGAAATAGTGTTTTGTATGCCTGTAAGATGTTCAGCAAATGAAAATACAGAGTAATGTGACCATTGATTGTATGTCTTTCGTTGGTGCAGGAATAACGATAAAGCAATTTGGAAAACAAGATTTAGAGACAATAGAATTGATTTCTTGATAAAGATGGTAGTATAATTCAGAACCCATCGAAACGTGTTGATGCAGCTTTAACATAATTCAAGGAAGGACACTAATTAGTCGAATGTCGATTGGATCTGAACATCAACTGTGTGGTCCTATAATTCCTTTGGATATCTGCAGATATTAGATAAGGAGTTACGTCTAAATATTTGTGTTGTCTCTTTCTCTTTTTTTATGCTGGTCATGAATTGGAATCTGGCGGATTATTGTAAGTTTGTTCAATAGACATGGGGAAATATCTCCTAAAATATATGGCTTTTTAAAAAAAAAGTTACAAGTTTTACTTGTATTTTAACTTGTTTTTTATAATGAAATGAATATTTGTTTGATTTTTTAATAAACATGGAATGATCATTTACTATATTTTATATGTTTGTTTGACTATTGTATGAAAAATTTAAATTTGGGTCAAGGGAATCATTTCTTGCCCGGGTAGCAGTACCCCATTTCCCTTGATTTCATTAAGGGGTCCCTCTCTCTTTTGTCTGATTATTGATTGCACAACCTGTTGGTTGGAGAGGCTTTTCTGTCTCATATTTGGATATGTGGCAAGTCCAAGAATAAACCAGATAAAGGGTGACCCGCCTAGATATCAGCATGGATAAGTTAAAAACGTTTGGATTCTCAGAGGATCAATTTAACAGGTTAATTAACCAGAATCCACGTAGCGGTGGATCTAAAGCACTAAACAATACGAGCTACGAACAATTGGTCAAGATACTAAATTTAAAAAAGAGTTAGGAATGAGCCTGGGCTATTCATTGAAAATCCCAAGTTCATAGGAACCTGGACACATATAGCCAACCGATGTAGCTGGGATTGGCTGATTTTAATTATAGAAACGGCGCAGGAACTTATATTAAATTGAAAAACAAGAAATAGAGGGACTAGAAACTCGGGTAAAACAAATTTCAGCCTTGGAGGACACAAAGAAAAAAATAGAAGAATTAGAGGCAAAAATCACACAGCTACAGGGAATATGTAACAAATAAAAAAAAATGAAGTTTAGGAAAGACGTAGAAAGATACAGTATAGAAGGGGTATACCCATATATAAATAAATATTTCTTTGAGAATAAAGAACCAAGATGGGAGAAACCACAATTGCAAAGACCGCAGTACGGAAGAGGGGGTAACAAACGTATTACTTGCTGGACCTTGGGAAAACATGGTGGCGGCCGCTTGAGCCGCTGCAGCGCTCTGTCTGTGTACTCCCGTTTCTTGAGTGATTATACTAAACTAGGTCGGTTTACGATGCGGTTTTCTGGTAAATCAACAAAACAAATTAATTACGGATAAAAATCAGCACTCATTCTTACCTGTCTCCCTCGTTACTGCCTGATGGGGTGGGAGAGGGCTTTTTTTCCGTGAATACTGCTGTGGTGGAGAAAGTTCATGCGGCTAGGCTTGATTGCGGTGAAGAGGTGGACGCTGTGCGCCGAGGGCGTATTCTGATATTGTCTGGCGGTTTGGTGTGGAGCCTGGCCGCCCTGGAGCTCCGACGAGGGCGCCGCATCCGTGGCTTACTTCCTGGACGCCGAGAGATTGTAGCTGTTGCAGAGGTGGAGACGACTGTGTTTCCCGATGTGAAGACGTTGAAGGTAGGAGAGGCGACGCTGGTTCAAGAGCAAAGAGACAGTGGAGGTGGTGATGATAGCAGGGACACCGGTACTAGACCAGAGGCAGCTTATAATCTGAGAGGCAGCAAAAACAAGGTCAGTAAGGGCAAGATCAAGAATAATAAAACTGGGCCGCGAGATCCTATCTCACCCGATGTGGACTCATGCTCACCCGCGGCAGACGGTGTAAGTGGGACTGGATGTGAATGTGAACCTGTGACCAAAACAGCGGTGAGAAGGGATGTTTCTATCGTTGATCGCCTCTGTAGTAGCAAAAAGAAGCCCTCCTCTTACCTGACCGGGCAGAGCAAAGCGTGCTCACACGCGTAAATCAGCCAAAGGGTCTAAGAGTCAAAACGCCACCTCAGTATCCAAAATAACTCCATCACTGAGGTCATATTTCAAGGTAGTACCACAAGTAGTACTATTATCGGATAGGTTTGAAAAGATACCTGTAGAAAATATTGGACTTGAGGGACGGATGAGCTCCGAAGATTTGCTGGATAAAGCAGACTCTCCGCTAGAGATGGCGACGGGGAGCGCAGATATGTCCACGAACCTGGGAGCAGGGGTGGAAGAAGGCAACGATCAGTTTGCTAACATAGAGAGAGAGATGGGCGATCCAATTGCTGGTTCATCAAGACACCTCTCACCACTGGCTTTGGTTTTGGCACCCCCTTTGGCTCCACCTCTCACGCTAGCCTCATTAGCTGTCTTAGGTCTACAGGGGTCTACACAGGGGGCTACAGCTACTACATCAGATAGTTTACCCCCATTGCCTAGAGTTGTTCCACCTACCAACACAAATACAGATTTGATCACCACCTTGCAGGTGTCTTTTCAGGAGATGTTTTCCTCTCTATCGATAGATATTAAAAAAGGATTTGTAACCTCAGCGGCTAACCAAGCAGATATTAGATGTTTTTGTGAAAGTTTAGACAAAAAACTAAGTGACCTATCAATGAGAACAGAGGCCCTAGAGGATAGGGTGACCGGTTTGTCCCTACACCTAGATGAAGCTAAGTCAAATATCGTCACTCTTAGGAAGGAAGACCAAATTCTATCAGAGCGGATGGAGACGCTTGAGAACAATGCCCGAAGGAATAACCTTCGTATAATGAATATTCCTGAGGATAAGGAAGGCTCAGATATCAAGCAGTATGTTATATCTCTATTGAAGGAGGCGCTAAGACTAGATCAATCTGAAGAAGAACTAGCCCTAGACATTCAGTGCATACATAGAGAGCCTTTTAAGAAAAATCCTCAAAGAACCAAGCCCAGAAAGGTTCTGGTCAACTTTCTCACATACTCCCTCAAAGAAACCATTCTTAACCTGGCTTTAAAGCAGAAAACTGCCAGTGCAAAGGGGTTCAATTTTCAAGTGAGATCAGACTTGTCCAGGGCCACACTAGACAGACAATGGGAGTTTGGAAAAAGGCTTGAGGCTTTTAGAAGCTATGGCGCAGTTGCTCAATTGGTTTTTCCCGCTGCACTGAGAATTATGTATAATAACACCATGCACAATATAAGATCAGTCCAGGCAGCGGACGAACTACTGCTCACTATAGGCAGAGAAAAAGGAGCAGGTAAATAGAGGAAGCTTCTCCGGGATAACTAAGCTAATTTGTTTAGCATTTAAAGAGAAAGGGAGGAGAAGAGAAAGGAAAAAATGGAACTAAAGCTGATAAGAAAGTAAAGAGAAAGCACATAAATATACAAAAAAAAAGAATATAAATAAATAATAAAACATATAAAAAGGTGATCTATAGGTATAGTATAATTTGAATGTAAGAAGCAAGAAAAGTGGTTGAGGTTAAATACTAAACACATAATAAAAGCAGTGCACCACACACACCCTTTGATATAATAGGGTTTAGGTAAGGGGCACGTAGGTTAGTTTCAACTCTTCCCACCCATATTTCACGCTGGTGTCATTCTCTTTGCCTTTATTTTCCGACCATAAATAGGAAGGGAGTTCACAACAGAGTGCTATCTTCTGGTTTTCCAGATAGATAAAACAAGGGTTTTCCAGGGGGGGGAGGCGGGTCAGACAGGGGCACTGGGGTGGGTTGCAGAGGAAAAAACAAAAAAAAGAGTCCTCTTTTTCGCGGTAGGTTGGCTTTTTGTGTGATTTGGTCAGTGTTAAGATATGTCTCAGTTAGAATTTTTCTTGTATGTGCATATGGATTACAGAGCCTTTTTTTCTTTTTTTGTGGGAGCGGAAAAAAATGAGGAATTGGAAACATTATACCAATGAGTAAACTGTCTATTCTCTCCTGGAATACCAATGGTTTGCGGACTAGCCCTAGGAAAAATAATATCATGCAATATCTTCGAGTTTCAAGTGCGCAGATTATGGTACTCCAGGAGACTCATTTGACCGATCCTGAAATACAGATATTGGTTAAGAGGAATAGAGGGATTGACGCTTGTATAACGACGTCACAAGCAACACACACTAGAGGTGTGGCAATTCTATTTAGAAAATCTTTAAAAGCGAGGCTGCTTTCGAATATTGTAGACCCAGGAGGACGATGGGCAAGAGTGTCAGCCATAATATATGGCGCCCCAATAACTATAGTAGGATACTATGGTCCTAATCAGGAGGATCCATCAGCATTGAAGGTCCTAGCGGGTGATTTTAATATAGTTCTAGATCCTTTAGCGGATAAATCACCATCTAACAGAGCCAAAGTTTTGTCCAAAACTAGGGCATACTTGCAAGATAATATGAAGCAGCTAGGATATAATGATATCTGGAGAACAATGCATGGACAACAAAGAGGTATTACTTTTCGAAACTATAGGTTTCATCACCAATCTCGAATTGATTTCATCCTGATTAGTCAATCCTTAGTTCATCTGGTTAAATCTGTATCCCATCTACCGTTTCATCTTTCAGATCATGCGGCAATTCTCTTAGACTTGGAAGGGTTTCCAAAAAATCGATCAAGTAATTGGTCTTTCGACCGATCATTATTGTCATCAACTAATATCATTGATGCCCTTAAGGTAGAGGTCCAGTTTTTTCTGGATGATAATATAGGATCTGCTTCTCCAGGTGTCGTATAGGACACACTTAAGGCGTTCTTAAGGGGCCAGATAAAGAACAAAGTATCATACAAGAATAAAAATTATAGAGAAGCAGTGACCTCATTGGAATCAGTTAGCTAATCTTCAAGTAGATATATCTAGGTACCCTGATGCCAGCGCTCCTACGGTTCAGGAGAAGCAAAACAAAGTGACCATCTTGAAAGGAGAGTTAAGCTCGATATTAAATGCTAGGGTCCAAGAGAGATGGGAAGCCAGTAAGCTGGCACATTGAGTATGGCGAAGGTGCCAGTAAATTGCTGGCATGGAAAGCGAAGACCGAATTAGTGCGTAATAATATTAACTCTATTATGACTGACGGTATTACATTTTCTACGGATGTAGATATTAGGAGAACGTTCCGTGACTTCTTTACTAACATTTATTGTGAGGATAATAATGTAGAGCCGAAGCAGGTTGAAGATTGGCTGGCGGGAGTTTCTCTCCCTGCTTTGACATCCGAACAAAGTAATAAACTGGAAGATCCGATATCCCAAGAGGAAGTCAGGATAGCTGTAGCCAATAGTAAAAAAGGCAGGGCATCAGGCCCTGATGGATTGCCATCGGAAATCTATAAAGCTTTGACTACAACCATCATTCCCTTTTTGACTGAGCTGTTCAATAAGATCCTCTTTGAAGGGATGCCCCCTCCAAAATCGTGGGATAATGCATCAATTACATTGATCTTAAAACCAGGAAAATCAGCACTAAATTGTGGGTCTTATAGACCAATTTCCATTCTAAATACAGATTACAAAATCTTTACTTCTGTACTTGCAAATAGGTTGGGGGTAGTTGCAACAAACATCTTGCATACAGACCAAAAGGGATTTGTAAGGGGGCGTCAGCTGTATGAATTGACCTATGACCGAATAGGTGCTATCGATATGGCGACGGTGACATCACTTCCTCTAGCCGTAATGACCTTGGATGCCACCGAGGCCTTTGATAGAGTTAATTGGGTCTACCTATCGGAGGTCCTGGAAAAATTCAACTTTGGCAACAAATTTAGACGTACAATTAAACTTTTGTATAAGAATCCATCAGCATCTATACTTGTCAACGGAGAATTATCGGACCCATTTAATATCACTAGGGGTAACCGCCAAGGATGCCCCCTCTCCCCCCTCTTATTTGATCTTTATATAGAGCCTTTTGCTCAAAAGATCCGAGACAACAGTAACATCAAGTCTTTTGTGTTTGAGGGTTGGGAGAGGAAGGTCGCCTTATATGCGGACGATCTTCTCATTTTTACATCAGAGTTACGATCGGCGTTTCCAGCAGTAATTACGTTGGCTAAAGAGTTTGGAGCAGTATCAGGCTATGAGGTTAACGCAGCCAAGACCGACATTATGGTCTGGAATGACCCTGAGCCCGTGGCAGGAGTCCAGATAAGTTCAGTCCTTCGATATTTAGGCCTAAATATATACAAAAACATAGACGAGATAGTTCCAGCAAATTTCTCGCTTATTGCTAAAGAATGTCGCAGACAAATGAAATCATGGTCTACACTCCCGCTATCTCTATTGGGTAGATCTAATCTAGTCAAAATGACGATCTTACCTAAGATTACATTTTTATTTAATACCATCCCTTTTTTTAACCCTAAGCTAAGCTCCAAAGCGATATACGTTCTTTTATTTGGAACAACCGTAACCCAAGAATCGCCTGGAAGAAGATCAGGCGACGTAGAGAGAAGGGAGGTTTGGCAGCTCCGGACCTACAACTTTATGGGTGGGCCTTTCAAATGTCCCATGTTAGGATGTTGTTAAAATCCCCGATAAACTTGGCTTGTGGACACATGTTCGCTGCATTACTTAGAGGAGAAAAAGTGGCTGATCATGAATTTGTGTTTAAATTTGGGGACCCTAAGGTTTTTAAGAAAATAAAATTAAAGGTGCTTAGAGATTCATGTAGAACATGGGCTAAACTTAGGTGTACCATTAGAATTGACTACTATTCTGGTAAGGCTCCATTCTGGAACTCTCCTGGCTCCCCGAGTTGGCTTCTGGATAGTCTTGCAACACCACTACGTGAGTCAGGTATGTTAGTCTGGGGGGATATCTTTGTTGATGGCAGCCTACTGCCGTGGGAGGTATTAAGATCAAAAGTGGGGTCTAGGTTCTCCAGGTTCAAATACCTTCAAATGCAGAGTTGGGCAAATGCATGGCCCTCTGTTAAAGGCAGATTTCAGCTAGGAGGGGACAGCACATTGGTGTCACTACTAACAGATAGACCCCATTCAAGAAAGAAGTCTCATTCTGGTATAATTTGTTACTAGATGAAGCAGAGGGTGAGTTCCTACTACCAGATCAGTTGTGGTCTACGCATATGACTGATATTAGCGTGGAGAATATGTGGTACAAATCTTTTAAAATTATGTGGAACATTGTAAAACCATCTTGGTTACGCCGAAACCACTTGTTTACATTACATAGGGCCTACTATTCGCCTCAACGTCTGTCAAAGTTCACAGACAATTCGCCGGTTCTATGCCCTAAATGCGGCTTGGCAGAGGCGTTGGATCTACATATGTTCTTGGATTGCCCACTTCTAACACCATTTTGGAACTCTGTTTCTATTTCAATATCCACCTCCTTGGGATCCCAACTAACTTTATGTCCTGCTCTTGTTATTTTTGGTATCTCTCCAGAGGTTCATGGTCCAGCAAAAAATCTACTTTTCTTTTGTATCCTGTTGGCAAGGAGGGAGATATGCAAGAAATGGAAAGACCCTTCACCTCCAATCTTGCTTGACTGGCGAAGGTCAGTACTACAAACGTCAAAGATGGACCTTTTAAGATCAGGAAATCAAAGTAAGAGAAACTTCTTATTTATTTATTTATTTCGCATACTTTTAGAGCGCAGACCTGTCACCCAGAGGGCATCCTGGCGCTTTGATCAGAGAACCCCCGCACAAGACCAGAGCAAACGCGCAGCCATTACTTGGGAAAGAGATGAGTTTTTAAGGCTTTCCTGAATGGAAGGTAGTCCTTGCAGCTCCTAAGAGTGAGTGGGAGAGAATTCCACAATTTAGCTGCCGCCACTCTAAATGAGCGGCCGCCCATCCTCACTCTTTGAAACCTAGGCACCACCAGAAGGTGAGCCGATGACGACCGCAGAAGCCGTGGGGCAGAATACCATGCAAACATGTTTTGTAGTGGGATGGGGCCTAAGAGGTGAACCGCTCTAAATACCAAACAGGCCGCTTTGAATTGGACCCGTAGTTCTACCGGGAGCCAGTGCAGGTCACGAAGCGCAAGAGTAGAAGAGCTAGATCTGGGTCGTGAAAGGGCCAGTTTAGCAGCCATATTCTGCACCCTCTGCAGTTTCCCAATCAGATTTTTTGGGGCCCCCAAAAGGAGACCATTACAGTAATCCAGCCGACTTAAAATAGTCCCACGGACTACCTCCGGCCTGGATTGAGCAGGAAGCAGAGGCAGAACTCTGCGGAGCATACGGAGCAGCATCATACATGTTCCCGTGGTTTTATTAACATGTAGGTCAAGTTGTAAGTTAGGGCCGAACATGACCCCTAAATTACGGGCTGACTCCGATGCCGACACCGGTTCGGAAAAAGTGCTGGGCCAAAAGTCGGTAGGTAGAGCCCGCGGGATCCGGTCAGTGGAGCAGTGGAGCACCTCCGTCTTCGAGCTATTAAATTGCAAAGAATTTGCTTGAAGCCAATCCGCTGTAGCTGCCATGCAGCGATGGAAGGTGTTCAGCGAGATTGCATTGCTCCCTTCCAAGGAAAACACCAGCTGAGTGTCATCGGCATAATTAAATGCCGAGACCCCAAAAGATTTTATTAGCTGGACAAGCGGACGGAGGTACAAGTTAAACAATAGCGGGCTGATGGCCGAGGCCTGTGGCACCCCCTGTCCGATTTTCCTTGGCTCCGAGCTAAAAGGCGGAAGTGACACCAACTGTTGCCTGCCCTCGAGGTATGACATCAGCCAGTCTCTGGCCCCCTCGCAAATCCCGCACTCTTCCAGCCTCTGAACCAGGGTCCGATGGCAGACCGTGTCGAACGCGGCCGACATGTCGAGCAGCACCAAAAAGGCTGCCCGACCACTGTCGACACGCGAACGCAGATTATCCAGCACGGTCACAAGTGCGGTCTCCGTCCCGTGACCAGGTCGGAAGCCAAACTGGGCCTCATCGAACCACCCAATATGTTCCAGGTAGCCGGAAAGAGAGCGAGTTACCCATTTCTCCAAGATCTTGATTGGAAAGGGAAGCAAGGAGATCGGCCTGTAGTTGGAAAGGACAGCTGGATCCAGGGTTGGCTTTTTTAGCAGAGGCGACACCACTGCTAGTTTCCAGCAGCCCGGGACAGAAGCCGATTCCAGAGATTGGCGACAGATTGAAAACAAAGGCGGGAACAGTTCTTCCTGAAAAGTTTTCCAAAATTTGGGGGGCAGTGGATCGAGCGGAGATCCAGATGACACCGAGCAAGCCGTTTTACAAAATTCTTCAAAGGACGGGAGGGGGAAGGAGTCCAACCGTGGTGGTTTGGGTGAGATGGTCAAATCGCCCGCCCCAAAGGCCACAGCGGCCGGCTGGGGTCGACTGGGTGAACAACCCGGAGCTCCCACGTCAACTGGCTGGGGTCGACTGGGCTGCCCCACCGGAGCTCTTGAGAATACTAAATTGGTAACGAGTTTCGGTTTGATCTTGGGGTTTGTGTTTTTTTTCTCCCCAAGGTCCAATGATTACGCTGCTTGGAATCCCTTTTTTCCACTCGACTATACCCAATATATTTGAAAGCGATATACGATTGGGTATATGAACGCAGTATGTGTCCCAAACGGTTGCTCCAAAGTAGCTTTGTTGGACTACGACACTACTTACTGTGGGGCAATCAGGGCGGCTTTTCTCGGAGCTCCTCCCAGTTTATCTGAGACAGTAAGGTCATTTCCACATGCTACTAGTTGGTCACCAAGGGCGAAAATGAGGACCAAAAAAAACAACAACAAAAAACGTATTACTTTTTCTGAGACCTCCGGATCAAGTAGCGACGAAGAACAGGTGGGAACATCAGGAAGTCGGGGTGGTCCTACATTTGAGCGGGAGCCTTTTTTAGGGAGGCGCCAAAATCGAGGTCAGAGGGGGTACAGGGGCTACAACCGCCAAGAACCCCAGAGAAACAATCAACCTCAAACTGGAGGCCAGGAATACCTGGCCACTAGGAACAAACAGTACTGGAGATAGATAAGCTCCCAATAATTAATCTTTCGAAAAAATTTTTAAATGATGATGAGAAAGAAATATTACAGAGAGGGTTCAGCTTTGCTCCCAGTGATTCATATGATATGTTTGAATTAGAGAGCTATCTTAGAAATTTCTTTAGGAAAATACGACTAAATAGGTTCTTTGAAAATAGAACATATACTCCTAAACCAAGCGTGACATGCTTGAAACCCAAGTCAACTTTCACTCCTCAGTTGACCCAAATTGACAATAATGTGGAAACCTTCGAAAAAATTGTCGAAATAGAAATTAAAACTATGATCAAGACAGTCCATCGTAATTTTAATAATAATATGCCTATAGAACAGTTAAAGGCTTTGAAAACACTACAGAATGACAATAGTTTAACGATAAAACCTGCAGATAAGGGTGGGGGTGTGGTAATTTTTGACACACCTACATATGAAAATAAAATGAGGGACTTCTTAATGTAAAAGAACATTATGAACAAATAAAATACTCTGAAGTGGAGGAACTAAAAAGAGATGTATCCACACTTTTAACTAAGGGCAAAGAAGAGAATTGGATTTGCGAAAATGAGTACAAAGTCTTATTAAATTTCGCATCCAATGATTCCGGCAATCTACGGATTGCCTAAAATCCATAAAAATGTTTTAAATCCGCCTATGCGGCCCATAGTTAGCAGCATAGGATCCACTTTGGAGCCAATTAGTAGATATGTGGACTTCTTTTTGAAGCCAATAGTACAAAGACAAAGATTGTATCTGAAGGATACTACCCACCCTATTTCCATCTTCGAAGGGCAGGGCTTCAACAGGGTGACCCAATTTTTAGTCACCCTAGATATTGAAGCCCTGTACACCAATATTCCCCAGGATGACACCGTAGCGGTCATCTGTAACATCTTAGAAGGGGAAGATCTGAAAGGGGCGAGTAAAGAGTTCATCATGTCTTGTATTAAAATGGTCTTGAAGAACAACTTATTCCTTTTTAAGGATGAATTATACCTACAGACGAAGGGGACCAGTATGCGGGCCACTTATGTCCCCAGTTTGGCCTGTTTATATGTAAGTAAATTTGAGGAACAACACATATTTAATGAGATTGCTCCATATTTTGAGAACATCTCGTGCTGGCACCGGTTCATAGATGATAATCATTTTCATTTGGACCAGCATAGAGCTAATGGAGTTTTTAGAATGGATAAATTTGGGTGATCCAAATCTTAGATTCACTGCGCATTTTAGTAATATTAGTGTGGAATTCCTAGATATATTGATTAAGAATGTGAACAACGAACTAGAAGTGGAACTTTATATCAAGCCCACCACTAAGAATACCCTCTTAAAATATTCCAGTAATCACACGCACTCACAAAAAGACAATATCCCATTTGGGGAATTTTTAAGATTACGCAGGAACTGCACTACTCTGCCAGATTTCTACCATCACACGGAAGGCCTTAAAAAAAGACTGACAGCGCGAGGTTACCCCAATGAACTTATTAAAAACTCGCTCAAGAGAGCGAGATTTTATGACGGGGACAGTTTATTAAACCCTAAAAAAAGAGAAAAAAACAATATTGCTTCAGGGAGAGTGGTTTTTGTGATCCAGTATTCCCATACAAGCAATCAGATTAAGAATATTGTGAATAGAAATTGGAAAATCCACAAATATGGTAACGAATTAGCTCTGCACAAGCCTCTTTTCTCCTTCAGGCACAATAAAACCATTTGTAATGCGTTAGTTAAAACATACAAAGGTACAGAAGAAAAGCAAAATAATATGGGAGGTGAAAAAGCCACAGGGAAAAACAAATGTGGATCTTGTTCCATATGCGTGCAATGTTTGGTGAACAAAAGCTTCACGTTTGCAGGCAAAAAATTGACTACTTCAACTTTAAATAATTGCCGCAGTAAAAATGTGGTTTATCTGTTAATCTGCCCCTGTAACCTAGGTTATGTGGGGGAAACGAGCAGAGAATTGCGTATTCGTCTGCTGGAACACAAATCTTCCATCAAAACTAACAAAGACAATGCTCCCCTCACAGACCGGTTCAAGGAAAAAAAACATGATTGTAACGACTTTACATGGTTTATCCTTGAAAAGATCATGATTAACAGAAGAGGAGGCTATAAAGAAAAGAGAAGGAAGAAAAGAGAACACTGGTTCGTGTGCTATTTAAACACAGTAGAAGAGGGACTTCACTCCAGAGAAGATTGGGCTAAAATTCTTCAAATGTAATTAATTGAACCAAAAAACATCAGTACTACAGTTCATATATCGTTAAAAAAAAAAACTAACAGTCTCCCCTAAATTTAATCGAATCAACTCAACAGTCTTCCCTGAATCTAATAATATTTTATCAGACGGGGATAAGAATAGAGGAAAACAAATATGGTCATATAGAATTATATATGAGCGGTTTAGTTTGAGTTAATTAAAGATATTTTCGTCCCAGATAGTGAATGAGAGGACATGTCAGATGGAGTGATGAGTTGTGTAGGGATTTTAATATATTGACAGTTAACCTCTCATGATAAGAAACTTTTATAATCTACAATGAAAATACATGTAGAAATGTATGCCACAAGAGAATGGATAATATTTGAACAAAACTAGAATTGTTTTCTAATGCTATACTGTGTACTAGCAACTAGCGATAACCAATTTAGCTCAATTTAGTGGAATTGGGGATTAACCGTGTAGGCTATGGACAAATAGTATTGCCTGCAACCTCATTTCTACAATTTCACATTAAGATTGAGTTTGCGGTGCTTTGTTTGTTTTCCTGGGATCGGAGGTAGTGGAGTGAAACAGAAGGATAAAGTTTTATTTTTAAAAAAACGGCACAGAGTATCAATAATTGTCACGTGTAGCGATTAGACCAATCGCTTTAGTTGTTTTTCTCACATCCGAAGGGGTGAGCAAACGTGACTTCGATATCCAATTAGAGGCAATGTCTCATGGTTTAAATAGAAGAAGTGTGCGTGTGGACGGGTTGAACGCCACTAGCCGCATATTCGGTATCCGAAGAGCTCACTACATCTGGATTTCAAGGTATGGAGAATGCAAAAGGCCTCTTTAACTTTGACTGTACAGTCTATGGAGTAAGGTTATCCTGATTACTATCCATTATATATACTCTTGCAGTTTGCTACTCTGCGGACGGAGCGATTTATAAAGCCTGCACAGTTCGCGAATATTACAACTAAGAATGGGAATATCGGAAATCGTACTTTTAAGTGAGCGGAATTCAACGCTAAGGTAAATACATGCTGGCACGATAGGGATTATGGTTGCCCAGCACAGTAACAAACCTCAATACAGGTATCTTTGTTTTCGTTCATCAGCCTAAAGACAATAAATACAGCTTGTTACCAGAGCAGTTCGAGGAGAGAATAAACCATTCTGCCTAGAACAATATTTGAAGGAAATACGAAGATCGTATTAAAGTAATATGGCGAGCCATCTAGCTGCCCCAAGGATTGTATTATTATAAAGGAGGATAGTAATCTAAGATTATATGTATATATTTCTTTCAGGGTTATAACATAGATAGCGGCTCAAGATACGGATTTGAACTAATTTCACCCTATCTCATACCCCATGGCTAAAAGATTATTGCTCAAGGTGAGAATAAAACAAATGACATCTTATCTGATAGAAAGAGGAACTGTGAGGTAACCTGACTCGTATAAAAGATTAATGAATTCAGTCTAAAAAATGTTTTATCATGGAATAGGATCGACAATCAATAGTAATGATATGTTGAGGGTTTGGGAAGGGAAGAGGCCAACGGGAGTTGCTATTAATAAAAGAATGATTACATTAGAGAAATGTCCTGTAAAATATTCCAACTAGTAAGGATCATGATTGTTTACGTACTGAGTCCACTAGTCAGTAGCATAATACCAGCTCTAGAGTTAAGGTCTAGCCTACAATAGTGATTAGTACATGAAGCCAGTTACAAGTGTGTCCCTTTACTATGCATTACTTATACCATGTTGATCCTAATTTGCAAATAACATGCATGATTGGGTAGTAGGTTTGCGTTTCCAGCCTCAGTGGGATATATAACCTTGAACCTAGAAAAATGCAAGAAATGATTGAATCTATGGCCGAGGAAACAATTGTTTGCATAAATAATTCAATGCAATGAGATGAAATAGTGTTTTGTATGCCTATAAGATGTTCAGCAAATGAAAATTCAGAGTAATGTGACCATTGATTGTATGTCTTTACTTGGTGCAGGAATAACGATAAAGCAATTTGGAAAACAAGATTTCGAGACAATAGACTTGATATCTTGATAAAGATGGTAGTATAATTCAAAACCCATCGAAACGTGTCGACGCAGCTTGAACATAATTCAAGGAAGAACACTAATTAGTCAAATGTCGATAGGATTTGAACATCAACTGTGTGGTCCTATAATTCCTTTGGATATGTGCAGATATTAGATAAGGAGTTGCGTCTAAATATTTGTGTTGTCTCTTTCTCTTTTTTTATGCAGGTCCTAAGTTGGAATTTGTTAGATTATTGTAAGTTTGTTCAATAGACTAGGGGAAATATCTCCTAAAATATGTTGGTTTTTTTTAAATGTTACAAGTTTTACTTGTATTTTATCTTGTTTTTCTATAATGAAATGAATATTTGTTAATTGAATTTTTAATAAACATGTAATGATCATTTGCTATATTTTAAATGTTTTTTATTTACTATTGTATGAAAAATTGAAGTTTGGGTCAAGGGAATCATTTCTTGCCTGGGTAGCAGTACCCCATTTCCCTTGATTTCATTAAGGGGGTCCCTCTCTCTTTTGTCTGATTAGGAATTATGGACACGCCATAGTAAACAAGAGAAAATGTTTAGGGGTGTAGGGGATTTTGCCCTGTGGTACTCATGACACAAACCATGTGTTGCAACACACTGGGAGAGATACTGTCCCCTCAGACCATACAGGTGATTCTGCCTCACTTGAAGCCTTGAGGTGCAATGCATTGCTTGAATGTGTCTCGCACGTTTTTCTGCCATATTAGAGTATCGACCATAACAGTTTTTTAATAGAATGGGCACAATTTGCCGCAGAGTGACTTCAATAAAGTACTCGTATGTCGCAGCTTGTTTTTTGTGGCAAGCAACAGGAATGAGAAATGTGGCATTTCTGTCACAAATATGTCCGTCAAACTCTAAAAGAACATTCACCGGAAATGGCATGTGTCTTGAGTACCACACTCATGCCTACAATATCGGAAGTGCATATACTGTTGCATTCGTCCTAAGTACCACATGCATGCCTACAATACTGGAAGTGCCTATGCATTTTGCACGGCACAGCCACACTGCGCTTGCTCTGCATCATCCTCATCATTTTTTTAAACTACCATGTATTTATGCATAATGTCTTTCTCATTGTACTCCACTTTTTCAGATACAATAAATAAATTGGGTGAAAATCCTAAATTTCGAATGCTACAACTCATGCATGTATGTGTGCGTGTTCACTGTATAGGGTTTTGTCCATAGCACCTTGGTCCTGAAGAAAGCATTCTTCATTGGCTGAAACATGACTGCCTACCACTAGGATGTGAGAGATCGCTAATTTCTCATGACACATCCACCACTGCTTTACACCCTACCCAAGGAATCCGTAATTCAAATATTTTTACTTAAGGGTGGATATCCTGTAGGTAGTTTTATAATTCCCTCCCAAAGTCACCACATCACAAAAAGAAAACCGCTCCCCTGTAATCCGGTGTCATAGCACACCAAAGGTTCACGTAGCAATTTAGGTGGGAACCCAATGAGAAGTATGCCACCAACAAGGTTGGTGGATGAGGGTTCTTTTAAAAAAACCTAATGGTTTTTATCAGGCTTTAGTTAAAGACATGAATGACAGTTGATTGGCATGTTAGCAAGCTCATCCATTTTAGACCTCGACATCTGTCATAGGGTCAGTTCTGAATCCACTGTCCAATGAATATCCGTGCTGTTGGGTCTCCAGATATGGATACAACATTCCAGAAATGGCACCGTACCCAAGACATGACCCCCAGGTTCTCACACCATATATTGCAGCTAAATGTAGTTGCAATACTCCAGGAGATGCATTAAGAACTAGACAGTGTTCCATATGAACCCTTCATAGCTGGGTACAGCACTCAATAGGAGATCTTTCTAGTTATATTGCCTTTTCTTTTGGTTTTATCACTGTTGGACCTGCGATGGGCAAGCCCAGCACAAAGGGGGTAGCTTGGCTCAAGTGACAAGGCAAATGAAGGCTGTAGTGTTAAGCCGGCTCTGACCCAATAATAACTCCTTGTACATCCACACCAAAAAGAAGGACACCACACCACTGCTGTAGAAAAATACGATTCCTTTATATAAAAGTTATTTGTTGTAAATAGGGTTGACTGGGAAAGCACATATACATTTCTTTTGGTCATACAGTTCTGGTAGTAAATAGTATTAATAAATAGAATAACTTCAGGGATGAGTATCAGAATAAATATCAGAATAAATATCAGAATAAATATTGGTTCATTTAAATAAACAACCACATGTTTCTTCTGGTATCGCTGCCACCAATTAAATACTTTAGAATCATTACATGTGCAATACGCTTCAAATGGGAAGATAACTCTTACAGTTTATGCTGTTTTCAATGACCGGGTATACGGCTTCTCTGAGCACAAAATAAGGTTTGGGACTCTTTAATAATCACTCAGGGCGTATGCGCGTATATCTAAAAGGCAAGGAAACACAGTAAATACATCATTTGCACTCGGCGGTCACCGGGATAGGATCTCTGCTTTGCCGGTGAAGTCTATGCGCGCCTACGGGCTTTAGCACCACTTGAGCACAGGCGGCACCAGTTCAAAGTCTTTAGACTGACGAACGGGCTGCCGGAGAGGTCACACAACCTTCGCGCACAGTCAAATGAATGCCGGTTCACAGTTCCTTCATAACGCTGCATTCACTATGAAGAAACGGGCCCACCTCACATCGGCTGCAATCAAAATACGATTCAGTCGGGCACAGCACTTTTCTCGTTAGCGACGGGGCTCTCAGGGGCTCCACGGACCTCCCTCCGACTTCCGCATACAGGGTGGTTCCCGCCCACAGCTACAGCTCCCGGGTCACTGGGGAGTGGCAGAGACGCTAGTCCCGCCCAACGAAGGCCGGCCTTTCCCCGCCCCGGCGCACCACCTCACCTTCAATCTGCGCAGGAAGCGCTCTACGCTGGTGGGGCTCGGAGACGTCCGAGCTCCCCTCTAGAGGCACCTGTCGTGAAGGGGGCACAGCTGACGATCGCAGTCGCGGCGAACTTGCTCTCGCCTCGCGACTCGATAAATCGATCACAGTTCACCACCGGGGGGGCGGGGAGGCGCACGAATCTGGCCAGTCTTTTGGGGCAATGAGGTACTCGCTGGGCAGGCGCTGTAGGCGCTAGATCACTTCTCACGTAGCTGACTGGAACGCCAGTCAGACACAACGCCAGCAACCCTTTGCTGCTCTACTGCCTGCGCTACCAGCCACCTCAGGGGTCAACAGGGCAGGTGTCAATCTGGTGTGGAGTCTGGAATCTCTTAATCTCCTTCTCTAGTCTGAACAATCTTCATCTACATCTCCAATGGCCGCCAGGGACTGGGCCTTATATAGCCAGTGCCCTGGGGTACCGGCACGAGCCAGAAGGTTCTAGAACCTTCTCTGGCTGTGACAATGACAAGGCACTCTTGAGGGGTATTTAGGACACTCACAGCCACCGTACTGGGGTTCTAGAGCAGCCATTTTGTGTACCTGAGGAAAACAAAGGAATTCCTGTCAGAAATGCGCGCAAAACAAAGGGCGCCAAAACCTCAAAAGGCCAGGGTTCATGAAGGCTCCAATGGGAGTCACTTCACATGAGGAAAAAGGGTGTCCACCATTTTAGGTTCATTTATACAGGTTGACAACCCCAGTTTGTAATGCCACAGGTTTGAGCCAGGCGCCTTGTAAATAGGTGCCACAAACCTTGTGAGCAACTGGGCATCAAGGAACATCTAACCCCATGAGACAACACATAAAAAGTCCTGGTAGACAAATAAAAAACGACAACTTTTGGGAGGTACAGGGGAACAAAAGAAATAATAGTGGTGAGGGGACTCTCAGAAGCAGGCGGGTCTAACAAGCACTTTTCCACTGGACCTCTTGATCGTTTATTACACACGAGCTTTCATTGTATACACACTTAACAGTCTGACGATGTGGGCCCTGAATGAAGCTAAAAGAACAGTGAAGTGTGTAGCATTGCAGACTATGCCCAGTATGTGCAATGTTTTGGGGGCGTTAGCACTGCTGCTGCACTCTGTCTGTTAAAGTTGGTAAAATAATTTATGGTTCTGATATAATTACAACCACCCACAAATCCCAAAATGCTTTAGAGGGGGCAACATGAATCTTGAAGCTACATTATGCAAAATGCCACTATTTTGCGTCTGCTTTTTATCCTGTCTATGTGTTCTGATATTACAGAAAGGTCTGCAGACAATTGCTAAGCCACTTCTATAATATGGATTATGCCGGTGCAATTTATGTGGCTGCAATATTCTAAGAGGGTGTTTGCATGCAAATGATGAAACCCTACAGCTTGTTCACCCTCGCTATATTATAAGTGTGGGTGCGGTGGCAAAGAACTGGGAGACCACCAGATATGAGGGGGTGCACTGTCTGGAATTTCAAACCACTGGTTGCATTTCTGTAATGTGCGGCTCTGAAATGTGGTACAGGTTTACTCCTCCACTGGAAACCACACTTTGTTTTTGTAATTGAGTGCACATTCTCGGTCTGAGCCAGGCGCCCCCTAACATGCATGGGCCACAGAGCAGATTTGGAATGTGTATCTGATATTTAATACTGCTCATGGTTCGCATTGAGGCTGCAAGGATTTTTCTGTTAAATGTATCAATCCTAAACAAGTTGATTTTGAGAAAATGCCAAATGTTCATGTCTTGCTGCCCCTTAGACTGCAATTCACAATCAAGTGTCCTTGCTCCTAAGCCATGTTCAAATGTGAGCTTGATGTCCATCGTCTTTGTGTTGTTGTCTCCCTTTCCTTAAGTCTGTACGTTCTTGCTATGTCAGCCTTGAAGTGTTTGCATCAGACTCCAACACTGTGCAGATAACCAGAGATTAAATTAAGTGCCAGCAGCGATTAGAAATTATATAAATCTGGACAGCTGTTTGATCAGCCATAAGTTTCTTGGGGGGGAGCCTATTGGTAAGAATTTCCCTTAGTTAATAGATTAAAAATGTATATATATTAGCAAAGCTGTTGAGTGCAGTAGCCATCTGTTGTGAAGAGGCATTACACTACTAATTTGCAATTTGCTATTGTGAGTGTGCTGCATTGTAATAAGACCACAGATCCCCCATGTCTGCACATTAACTCACCATCATGATTCTAGTTGAGTCCAGACTGAAAGAATCCCTAAAGGCAGATAACTCGTGAGGTTAGCATATGCTACACTTCAGAGAGAAGGATATGGAACTTTCTGGTTCGGAAATTGTTTCCTCCATTTTGTAAGCAAGTTGATCTATTTACTGTGAGGAAGTACTTCTAGCTAATCGGCCAGATGTGGGTAGACAAAAGCCGTCCGACAAGAGGAATAGAACTTAAGGGTATCCCATATGGATACAACAATAGGTGCTGTATTGACTAGGAGAAAAGGTTCTGTAAAAATGATCATCTGCCAAAAACCACTGGTGTGTATTAAAAGTGGAAATGTGTATGTGTCCTAGATGAACACCATATATAGGCAGTCCTGTGCAAGTGAACGCTAAGGTCAGTAATGTTACAGTAAGAACCCTGGATTAATACCAGGCAGAGACCGTTTATAAGGTGTTTCCGGTGTCATCTAGAATTCATAGTAGGGCCACTCAGGGTCATAGAATGTCCAGGATTTATTAATTACCTCTATTGTTTACACCTGCCTGTACAGCTAGATGAAAGTCTATCTGAAGTAAAGAGAGTCTCACTGGTTTGTCAGTCTGATGTGGATTTTTGTTTTTACTTAAAAGATAATGCAAATGTACAGATGTACCATAGAATTCTGAAATTTAACATTTAATTTCACCAAAATCTCATTGAAATTACTAATATTATTACCCAACAAATCTCCATTTAAGGAAGTATCCCAAATTCTAAATATCTGTGAAATGCTAAATGTACTTACTACTCAAAACATAAGAAATTAGAGCATAATATATGATGTACCCATGCACATTGAACACCACCACTAAACAACACCTTGAACAGCAATGTGTGTTTAAAGCCTGCACTGTTGCCTGAGCTATATACATTGTTAGACGCACCTTACATTATTGTTTGGCAGGGAAAATGGGGCCATACACTTTGTGCTTTACTTTCTTGTTTAGACCCATACAAACAACACATATCAGAGCTAACTGTAACTGGCAACTACAAGTATTTTTTAGGTTTTGTTTTGTAAGCGTCACAATATAAATTATTTTGATGAATTTCTGGTTTTATTATTTTAAAAAAACGTTAATGTTTTATACCAATTCCTAACCATAAAGTCACTTCAACTGTAGTTTTTTTTCAGTAAATTTCTGGAGTTTTCTGCGAACATCCTGACTTGCCTTTGGCGTCTTTCAGCTGTGTGATCCAAGGGCTTGCAGCCAACCCACTACGGGCAGCTTGTGAGGCATGGTGGTTTATAGAGACCAGCACTTTTTTGAGTTTTTTGATTGTTCTCAATATGACTGGATTGAGAGGTGTGAAATCTTTGATTTTGTGTATTGTTTTGCTTTTTTTTCAACTTTGGAGGCAAATGACCACTTAAAAACTGTTTAGCAATGTGTCCTGTGTAGATGGAATTTGGTGTAATGATCTTCAATCATTCGAATTCTGTGATGTTTCTACCCACCCCGGGTGTTCATTTTGCACTCCACAATGCAGTAGAGTGCAAAGATTCTGAGGTGGAGATTGTGTTCTTCTCCTTCCTGCAGCAACTTCTGTGGAACATTCTGTGGTCTCTCCGATTCCTGTCATCCTGTTTTCTTGTTCTTCTGTTCCTGCAGAATCTTCCCATGTTCTGTGGCATGCTTTGATTTGAGCTGCCACCTCATGGTGAATGTATCAAAGGAGGAGAGTCTTCTCTGTCCCCTGCTAACATTTTGGTCATATAGCTTGTTAGTGACATGACTTGCCTTGCTTTGAAACTCTTCTTCTCTCGTGAATGTGTAAAAAAAACTGTGCGTCTAGGTCTTAGGTTTTTCTATCTCTTCACTCTCCCCAAGTACTACTTCCTTCTCCTCTGTAATAAGAGGATGGTCCAGGAATCTCTCATTCACCTCTCTCAGCATAGCTATCCGAAATGTAATACTGAGCACCAAAAACACCTGCGTAGGTCTAAAGGTTACCTGAACTTTCTACCAGTGAAAAGCTCAGAACGCTCTTTAATTTTCGCAGATATTTATTTATTTTTATTTATGAATTTGTATCGCGCCTGAATCAGCCCCGAAGGGGTATCTCCGCGCGTAGCTTCTGGTAAGGCATTAGGAAACAGCCTGAGATATGAAACTGCACAGATAACAGGAGAAATTATTGATCTTGTGTAAAAAGGTATGTTTTTAATTTCTTTCTAAAGGAGAGGAGATTAGGGGTGTGTCTCAGCTGTGGAGGCAGAGAGTTCCATAACATGGGGCCTTTAAGTGAGAGGGCCCGTCCTCCCTGTCTTGCTCTCGTCACTCTGGGCACCTGCAGCAACATAGTGCTGCTGGAACGCAGGACACGTCCGGGTGAGTAAGGGACGAATATGTCTCTTAGGTATTTAGGGCCAGACCCATAAATACATTTATGCATTATACAGCATACTTTAAAGTTGACACGTTGTCTCACCGGGAGCCAGTGGAGGTGGGAGAGGAGTGGGCGTGAAGGAGTTCGGGGAAAAACATTCAAGATGAGTCTAGCTGCGGTGTTTTGTACTACCTGCAGTCTGCCCAGTTGTTCTTGATTGGCAGAGATGAGGAGTCCATTGCAGTAATCTATCCGACCGATGACCAATGCTTGTACCAACGTCTTCCTGTGGATGTCAGGCAGGAAGGGGAAAATGCGTCGTAATAGCCCAATTACTCGGAAACAAGTTCCAGTAACTTGATTGACATGATCTTTTAATATCAATGCTTGGTCTAGGCGCACTCCCAGGTTAATCTGTTTTGGTACGGGGACGGGTCCCAGCTCAAGTGGCCACCAGTCGGGGGACCATAGCAGGGTGGCCCCTCCAAACAACATGACTTCAGTTTTGGTCACGTTGCATTGGAGGAAGTTCTGGGCCATCCAATCTGCCACGGCTCTCATACCATTTTGAAAAGATTGTATAACTGTCGGTGTGAGGGTTTGGAAGGGATACAGCAACTGGGTGTCATCAGCGTAGGAGATTGGGGAGAACCCGTGAGATCTTATAATGTCCGCCATGGGGGCCACGTACACGTTAAATAACGTGGGGCTTAAACATGAGCCCTGTGGCACTCCCTTGGTGAGCTCCCTACAGATGGATTTGTGGGGGCCTAATTTGACACCTTGTTGACGGTCCGCAAGAAAGCTTTCTAGCCAAGCCATGGCGGTCCCTCTTATTCCCACCTCCCTCAAGCGGCCGAGAAGAATTTTATGCGACACCGTGTCATAGCCCACAGACTGTAAAGGAAGTCTTGCAGGGTCTCCAATACTGAGTTGAGACCCCAGATATGGCACACTTAAAAAAATATATATATATTTGAGTTCTCTATAAACCCAGTTCCTAAAAATGTATCTGATGCCAGGGCACAACTAAGTGTGCCCTTCTGGGAGGACAAAAATAGTTCTTCAATGTTAAACGGAGTTCAATGTTAAATTGAGTTCACGTGTGTTGCTGCCCCACAGACTAAATTTGGAGACAACAGACCTAAAATGGTGTCCATAGTCGATGGTCTCACTACTAAGACAACAAAAACGGCTTTTCAGAGTAACCACTGACCTATGCAATAAACCTTAAGGTACCCCACTGTTAAAAGAGACACTATTAACAAGCACTGGCGTTGCCAATAGGTTTCGCATTTAGAAAGTTGGAGCTATTGGTTTTGTAAATGACATTTTATATTTATATATAGTTATTGGCATTGTCAATAACAATATATAAATATAAAATGTCATTTACAAAACCAATAGCTCCAACTTTCCAAATGCGAAACCTATTGGCAACGCCAGTGCTTGTTTTTAGTTACTCTGTGTACTTGGATAAGAGCCTGGAGAGCATGCTGCAGATCCCAGACGAGAGGTCCAGTCATGTGAGACATGCAGTGACCTCATTCAGACAGACAAGCCACGAGAGGTGAAACATTGTGCTGTCTGCGGAAAGCTACAAGGTGACATCATCAAGTTACTCACTGGATGTAAAGAGTCTCTGCATACTATGACACTCCACATGCATGCTGGGATGGTTACGTTTCACTCTAACAGAAGCACCTACTATATTAGATCTACACATCGACTAGCTGCCTTATTGACGGGGGGCATGGGGATGCAAGCACTTAAGAGCTATTCAACGAAGACATTGTTTAGCCACGGACCAACTAGTGATTTTTGCAACTGCTATTAAGACTTTGTACAGAGTCAAGTCAGGGACTTCACCGGCTACTATGCTGTTCAGCAAGAGCCAGACTGCGTTCCTGCGTCACAACGGAGCCCGCCTACTTATGCCTAAGTCCAAGTGGAGCCCGAGGTCAAGCTGGTGTTTGGACGGCAGTTTATTCACTCCTCGACGATGATACCCCGATGCGTAGGAAATTACTGATGCAGCTAGACTGCATCTTTGGAGTAACTACGCAGTGTAAACTTGAGCAGATGTCAGGCCGACTTACGCCTTGGCCCCAATCAAGGCTTGAAGAGGTGCAGTCATCAGGAAAGAAGTTCAAACCTTGGTCCTTGTGTGCAGTTGGACTCGGGAAACGTCAGAGCATTTTTTTTTCTCCAGACACGTGGAAAGCCTTTTAACAGCCGAGGAGAAGGAAAAAAAAGCCAGTTAACTTTAAAATTACGTTTACAATGTCTGGAAAACGCAGGGAGAGCACACGAGGCAGTTTCTGTGCAGAGCAAACTTTAATCATTGAGCCGGATGGGGGCGGGAGAGCCTGGTGGGGGGCGCATTACCGACGTAATGCTGGCAAATGGCCGGAGGGAAGCCGGATGGGGGCGGGAGAGCCTGGTGGGGGGGCGGGAATGCGAGCGACGGAGGAAGGCGGAAAACCTCACCGGTGAAAAAGTTGCTTGGACGACATCAAGAAGCAGCCCAACGAGTATTCTGAAAATAACTTTATCACAGGCATATTTAGAAGGAAAAAAAAGCCAGTTAACTTTAAAATTACGTTTACAATGTCTGGAAAACGCAGGGAGAGCACACGAGGCAGTTTCTGTGCAGAGCAAACTTTAATCATTGAGCCGGATGGGGGCGGGAGAGCCTGGTGGGGGGCGCATTACCGACGTAATGCTGGCAAATGGCCGGAGGGAAGCCGGATGGGGGCGGGAGAGCCTGGTGGGGGGGCGGGAATGCGAGCGATGGAGGAAGGCGGAAAACCTCACCGGTGAAAAAGTTGCTTGGACGACATCAAGAAGCAGCCCAACGAGTATTCTGAAAATAACTTTATCACAGGCATATTTAGAAGGAAAAAAAAGCCAGTTAACTTTAAAATTACGTTTACAATGTCTGGAAAACGCAAACGCAGGGAGAGCACACTAGGCAGTTTCTGTGCAGAGCAAACTTTAATCATTGAGCCGGATGGGGGCGGGAGAGCCTGGTGGGGGGCGCATTACCGACGTAATGCTGGCAAATGGCCGGAGGGAAGCCGGATGGGGGCGGGAGAGCCTGGCGGGGGGGCGGGAATGCGAGCGACGGGAGGAGAAATTGATGCAGGCGGAATAGGGAGATGCGCGTGCTTGTGTGGTCACGTGACCCGCTTTTGTGGCCACGTGAACTCACATGCACTGTGAAGAAACCGCAGTGGTTTCACTAGTCGATCGAGCCCTTGAATTTTCGCCTATTACATTCGCAAGCGAATGATAATAGGCGAAACCTAAAAAGGGGGGTGCTACATGCCACACCTATACTCCACTCCATCCGGAGGTGCGGGGAAAAATCCTTCCTTTCCCCCCTCAAAATTATAAATAACTCATCCACTCATAACTCATCTGGTTCACCCTGTCCCTTAAGGGACAGGGTGGGCTCGGCCGTATTCCAGGGAGCTATTTTTATATTAACATCGTAGGGGAGAGGGGGAGGCTAACAATTTGTTAAAAATTCCTTATACACTCAAGATATCCCTTTATTAGTGGGGCGGATTGGAAAGGATAAAAGTAAACTATAAAGGGGATTGAGTGCTTTCTGGGATGATTCCAGGCACATTTGGAGTGACTATCGGTAGTGCTTCCTCCTACTCTGTTATTGGGGGCAGAACCTACACTTGTATTTTCATTGTTGGCCAGTTACCCCACTGCTGCAGACTAATGTTTGAAAAATGTCCCCAGAGTGTTATTGATGATTATAGATTCTAGCTTAGGTTCAATTGATTTCACAGTAAGTCATCATTGAGCCCTTGTCTATTTGTTTGTAGTTTATAGATCCATCTTTATTCCTTTTCCAAGAGTCTGTTACTAACTCCCGTGTATGGTACGAGTTTCTCAATGATTGACCACCTACCGACTTTGTTGTAATGGATTTTCTCCAGAAAATGTTGTTAGTTTGGTGGACACTTTTCTACATAATACTGTACTTCACTTATCCTGATCTTGATTTTCCTTGTAGTTTTTCCAATGTAGCGACGGTTATGTGGACAGGTGAAGATGTATATTACATTGTTGCTGTTACAATTAGTATATGTTCGCTGTTCCCAGGGGGTTAAGGCTTAAGTCCAGTATTTTGGTTACTCAATGACAACTTGTCAGATTAAAATTTCGCCAAAGTTTGTTCACATTCTTCTTGACACTGTTGGACGAGAAGTTTTAGGTACTGACAAAGATCTGTTATCCTGTTTGGCTTTGGTCTTGAGTAAGGCATCTCTTAGGATGTTACATGCACGTTTTTGTGCCTTTCGATCTTTTCTGGATATTCTTTGCCCGTAGGTTTCTTTGTACGAGTCATAGCTTCTATTTTTTAAGTTTTGTATATCTGAGCAGTTCCTTCTGATATGTAAAATTTGCCTCACGGGCAGATTCTCTGTGAGAACCCTGGGGTGAGAGCCTTTGAAATGCAAGAGGCTATTCTGGTCTGTGGGTTTTGTGTAGAGGGAGCTGCTAAGTCTACCATTTTTGCTGTGATGGTTATATCAAGAAAAGATACAGAATTTCGGTCTCTTGTCATTGAGAATCTCAAGTGGAGATTCCTGCCATGAAGCCATGTAATGAAGGGCTCAACAGTATTTTAATTCCCATGCAAATTGACAAGAATGTCATTGTACTGCTGCCATGATCGGATCTTATCATTGTATAGGTTGTTGGTCTAAATATTCTCCTCCTCAAACCACCCCATATAGAGACGGGCTATGCTTGGCGCAAATGGACTCCCTAAGGAAGTCCCATGGCACTGTAGGTAGATCTGGTCTTCAAAAGAGAAAGAATGACACGTGAAGGCTCCTCCACCTCATAGACAAAGTTCTGAGACATGGCCAAGAACGAATGTTACTATCGGTCGACGCTGAGAAAGTGTTTAACAGAGTCCACTGGCCCTACCTCGAGGCCACCTTGGAACACTTCGGTATAGGCGAGAGATTCCAAAAGTGGATCGCTAGCGCCTATGACTACCCGACTGCAGTAATTTGGGTAAATGGCCATCCCTCCACCCCACTCACCATCAATAGGGGCACCAGACAAGGGCGCCTTCTATTGCCCTTACTCTTTGCTCTATACATGGAGCCTCTGGCTCAGTCGGATCCAACCCGGCAATACAAGGAATCACATTCTGTGTCGATCAACATACCCTCAATCTATATGCGGAAGATGTTATGGCAACTCTGGAGAATCCGAACTCCTCCCTACTGGCCTTCCTTGATGAGCTTGCAGTATTTGGCCAAGTAGCGCATTTTAAAATGAACATTCATAAGTCGCAAGCCCTTAACCTAACACTGCAACAACAATCGCTCACTAGACTCCAACAGACCTTTCCTCTCCAATGGGCCTCTACAAGCCCTTAACCTAACACTGCAACAACAATCGCTCACTAGACTCCAACAGACCTTTCCTCTCCAATGGGCCTCTACATATATTCAGTACTTAGGCCTCCATATTTCCCCAACGATACCCAAGACAGTGACCCTCAATTTTCATTCTCTGACTCGTCAGATACGCTCCGATCTTGGCTGCTGGTAACACCATTCCCTCCCCTGGCTTGGGGGAATGGCCGCATTGAAAATGGCAGTCCTTCCCCAGATCTTGTACCTATTCCAGGGCCTGTAACTAGAACCACCACCAGGTTTGCTCTGTTCCCTCCAGGACGACTTGAACCACTTTGTATGGGAGGGCAAACTTCCCTGCCTTCACAAAGACCTGACTTCTAGGTCCTCCTTGGGGGGTGGCCTGGGGGTCCCGGACCTTGTCCGGTACTATCAGGCCACCCAACTAAGAGCCTTTCTCGAGTGGTTCAGCGCGGAGTCAGAAAAAGTCTGGCTTTTTAAGGAGAGGGTGCTTGCAGGACAACCCTTGTGGAAAATACCTTTTCTTCCGGAACGTGTACAGCCCTCCAACTTGTATCTCTCCTGTATCGCTAAACCTGCGCTAGCAATATGGGGCAGGGTGGCGACTGAGAGGACCCTTCTGTCCTTCCCTTCCCCCTGATACCCAAAATAGGGAATCCTGACTTCACGCCGGCCCTTACTGACGGATTTCACAGTTGGAACCAACCAGAATGCAGACCGATGGGACACGTTTGGTACAGAAGGCGCCATTCCTTTCGACTCCCTCCGCCAAAAACACAGCCTTCCCGAAGGTGGACGTTGGCACTACACCCAGATCCACCACTGGGTGATGCATCCGGCAAACCGCCCAGGGGCACAACAACACCTTACTTCATATGAACGCTGGTTACTTTCTAGCACGACGGATACACAACTGATTACCCACTTGTATAAACTACTGGCCCCTGAAAGCACAATCATGAAATCCCCATGCCAAAAGCGATGGGAATCCGAGAAAGGGCGGGAGTTATCACCAAAAGGATGGGAAGATATTCACTACTGCACCTGACACACAGCCTGTAACATCCAAGGTATTGAAACGGCCACCCAAATCATAACCTATTGTGGTATCTTGCCCCGGTTGGACTACATCAATACACACTATCCAAGTCACCTGACTGATGGCGCCAGTGCGGATCTTCAGGCACGCTACTTCACATACTATGGGAATGTCCAAAGCTAGCTTCATACTGGGCAGATACTTAGAGATATAGACAAACACCTACAAACAAATTCCTTGATTCCCGGCATATATTTTCCTTGGGCTCCCTAATGTGCTTACCTTCCCATTAAAATCCCGCAGGGGTAGACAGATTAGACTGGCACTACTGGTGGCCCTCCAGAATATACTATTGTACTGGGGCACCAGCCAAATTCCCACACACCAAGGCTGGCTCCTTAGACTGTGGTATATAATGGGGATGGAGCTAATCACCCTCACATTAACGAGTAAGGACTCAACATTCCCCAAGCTCTGGAGGCCCTTTTTTCCCCATTGACGAGTTTGCAAGCTTACATGCCCTAAGTACTTACGCTTACTTCGATTGTCGGATGCCAACATTACACCAAGCCATGTTCATTGAATTGGGCTGGGATGAGAGAGATACTGGTTCTTTCTTCTAGCTTTATTTAAACAGGTTACCAGGGTGGGTGGGAGGGGGGAGTTTTGTGGTTAATATGCAATTGTATTCACTCCAGCTGGTTGCCTTTGCCATCAGCCATCTTTATCTGTTCTACATGCCAATACAATAAAGAAATGTAAACCATAAAAGAAAAAAATTCTCTGTAAGTGCTAGTTCTGCCAGGCTCATGATCCACTAGAATGGGGCTGCCAATTCCTATTCTTAGGATAGTGGCAGATCATTGATGACCCGAAGGCTCTCGCCAGGCGGAATAATGGTGTAGAGGGCCTCAACGTCGAGGCACAGCATAGTTTCCGTGGTCACATCGTAGTCTACTTCCTTGGGAAGATTTAGCCGATGTTTAGTATCCTTGACATAGGAACTTATTTTTGTGACCAAGTGTTGTAGGAACCAGTCAGTATATGGTGATGAAGGTTCAAGGACAGATCCAATACCGTCACTATGGGTCTTCCCGGAGGCGGTGTTCTCCCTTTCTGGATCTTCGGGATGGTGTAGAATCGAAATTTGTCTAGCTTACGTAACGGTAAGTTTCAATTCTATTAAGGACACGAAAGCGAGGATTATGCTTTTCTTTCTTCGCTATTTATTATTGCATCAAAACACAGCAGCCTCAGAAAAGCTTCAACCAATGCTTATATGCAAAAACCAAAGAAGCATTCAGAAAACACATTGAAAAAATCCATAGATAAACTACAACTCCCATGAGTCTTCACAACAGTCCATAATGTAGTCCTTCCACTATGTCCACAAAGGGTAGATAGTCAGTCCTTCTTCAATCTTCTTCCTCCTTTCTTCGCGCAGGTTACGCACTCTCCTCATTGGTCCTGTTTGGAACCGTCATTTCCTAGTGGAAAAAACGACAGCGTGAGCGTAGTACAACAACTACACTGACAGCATACAAAAGAGGAACAGCCACAACACTGGCATGATACATGAACAAGAATGTAAACAATTTACTTACAGCCATACGGGTGGGTTCTCAATCGGCGAACTCCTGGGCGGGATAATCCTCGCCTTCGTGTCCTTAATAGAATTGAAACTTACCGTTACGTAAGCTAGGCAAATTTCGATTCTATGTCAGGACTGGAGGCTTCGGATTATGCTAGTTCAAAGCTTACTCACCACTAACTGAGCAAGATCCACCACTGGTTTAAAGTAAAACCTCTTAAACGTGGAGTCTGAGGACCAATCTGCTGCACGCAGTAGATCTTCCAAACGAGCTCCCACGGAGAAAGCCTTAGAAGCCATGGCTCCCCTGGCAGAGTGAGCTCCGAAACGTTTTGTGTCAATGACTGCTTCCTGCATGACCCAACGCACCCACCTGGCAATGGTGGGGGAGGAGACGGCTCTGTGCGGTTTTCGCAAGGCAATTAGTAATTGTTGCTCGCCCAGAGGGCGAATATCCAAAGTAAAGTCTAAGTAAGCTTTCAAGCATTGAACGACACACAATTTGGGAACGTCCACAAAGGCCGGGTACGAGATAGTTTGTGACGCGGACTTCGTGTGGCGTCCCACCGTAAAAGTCACCCCCTCTGGGGGAAAAACTCGAGCCGAAACATCCAAAGCACGGACGTCTGACACTCTTCGGCAAGAAACCAAACACAACAGCATAGCCAACTTAGCCGAAAGTTTTTTCAGAGATAAATAAGCGTTAGCCTTCCAGGACAAAAACCGGTTCAAGACCACATTAACGTCCCAAAGGACAGAATACCGAGGCTCCGGAGGCAACGAAAGACGAATACCCCGCAAGAGCCTGCAAACAAACGGATGTACACCTACTTGAGAACCCTCCACCGGATGGTGGCCCGCTGAAATTGCCGACCGCATTGCGTTAATCGTTCTATATGCCAAGCCCGTAGACGCCAACTCGGCTAAAAAAATTAAGATTGGAAAGATTCCTGCGACCCCGGGATCCAGGTCCCTTCGAACACACCAACGCATCCACTTAATCCAAGCGGATCTGTAGCGCTTCGCCGTGCTATCCGCCCAGGCTTTGGATAGCAGGCCCTCAGCTGATCTCGAAAGGCCCGGGAGCGACCAGCGTCGCCTGAAAGCCTCCATGCCATGAGGCGGCTGAGAGCCCTGAACGATAAGAGGAAGCGCTTCCCGATCCAGATTGAGCAGGAGGTGAGGAAACTGGGATTGGAAAATCCCAAGAAAGTTCCAGAAGAACCGGAAACCAAACTTGAGACCTCCAAAGTGGTGTAATCAACACCAACTCCACCTCCTGACGGCGAACCTGGGCCGCCGTCTGCACCACCATCGAGAAAGGGGGAAACTCAAAAGGCTTCTCCCGACTCCAATCCTGAAGAAAGGCGTCTGTGGCCTCCGCTAGAGGATCCGGTCTCCAACTGAAAAACCGTGGCAGCTGGTGGTCCAGTCGAGACGCAAACGGGTCCACTGAAAACGGACCCCAACGTTCGTTCAGCCACTGGAAAACCGGAATGTTCAACATCCACTGACTGGCATCCCTCAGATGTCTGGAGTGCCAATCCGCTACCTGATTGGAATGACCCGGTAAGTATTTCGCCGTCACCGATATGTGATGCGTTAGGCAGTAGTCCCAGAACTCCTTCGCTAAATTCGCCAGAGCTCGGGAGCGCGGGCCTCCCAGATGGTTGACCTATCGAACCGCTGAGACATTGTCCATCTTTAGGAGGACGCAGGACGTCGCTGAGTCCTTGGTCCAGCAGCGTACTGCGAACGGCCCCGCCAGGAGCTCCGAACAGTTTATATACAACCGCTGTTCGTCGGAAGACCAAACGCCGCCGGTGGAGAAATCCCCGCAGCGGGCCCCCCAACCCGACCTGCTGGCGTCCGACTCGATCACCAGATCCGGGACCGACCCGAAGATCGCCCGACCATTCCACGCTTCCATGTGTGACAGCCACCACGACGTTTCCTCCTTCACCTCCGCCGAGAGGGGAACCATTTGGTCGTAGGACATGCCTCTCCGAAGATGTTGGGCCTTGAGCCGCTGGCGCGCTCTGTAATGCAACGGCCCAGGGAAAATCACTTGGATGGAGGACGACAGCAGTCCTACCACCCTGGCAATCTGTCGCAGAGAGGTCCGGTCCTTCGAAATAGTCTGTCGCAACGTATGACGGATCTTGGCTATCTTCCGTGAGGGGAGACTGAGCGAAGCTTCAATGGAATCTATGACAAACCCCAGAAAAGTAAGCTTCTGACACGGAACCAGGACCAACTTGGAACCGTTTATGACAAACCCCATACTCTGGAGAAGCAAAACCGCTTGCTGGAGTTGTGAGTTCAAGACCACTGGGCACTGGGCCATCAGGAGGATGTCGTCTAAGTAGACGATCATCCAAATTCCCTGCCCTCGCAGGTATTCCATCACCGGGTGCAACACCTTCGTGAAGCACCATGGGGCCGAGGAAAGCCCGAATAGAAGGGCGGCAAACTCGAACACCCTGTCTTTCCAGAAAAACTGTAGGAATCCATGGTGAGGGGGATGAATGGGAACCACCAAATAAGCGTCTTTGAGGTCCTATCTCACCATCCAATCCCGAGGAAGGAGTATATCCCGCAGGAGATGAATCCCTTCCATCTTGAAATGCCGGTAGACTAACCAACCGTTGAACTCCTTGAGGTTGATCACCGGACGTTTGCCTCCATCCGTCTTGTCCACCAGGAAAATATTGCAGAGGAAACCCGAGGGATGGCGCGCTGATTGACGGATGGCTCCCTTGCGAAGCAACTCTGAGACCTCTCCGTCTATCAAGCGCGCGTCGGGCTCGGAAAATACTATCGGCCGCGGGAAAACCGCCTGGACGGGCCGATCGTAAAACTCTGTGTGGAAACCACGTACGGTCTGTAAAACCCAAGCGTCTGCTGTAATTGACGCCCACTCCTCGTAAAAGGAGGCGAGCCGACCCCCCATGAGAACTTGGTCTGAAGGAATGACACTCACCGTTGGAATTGTTGGGTCCAGAATTCTTGCGGTAACCCCGACCGCCGAAGCGTTGCCCTCTCGTGGGGTAGAAGTTGTTAGAGTTGGCTGAGGTCTGGTATTGGCCTCTGCCGGAGCCTTGCCCTCTAATACCTGCATTCTGTCCACCGCGGCCGGTCGAGCGGCCCCTTGGGAGAAACGTTGCTGGAAAACACGTTTGATGCTGGACTGTGCTTTTTCCAACGATGTGAATGTGGACACAAATTTTCCCAGCTCTTTAATGAACGGCTCACCGAAGAGGCCACCCTGGGCCACTGCTCCCGCTTCAATCTCCCAACTTTGGATCCAGCTTAATGAGCAGTGACCTCCTACGTTCAGTCGACAGGGCGCAGTTGGCGTTCCCTAGGAAGATTATTACCCGCTGCGCCCAGTTCGACAAGATCTCCGGGGAAATAACAGTGCCTGTGGCCTTAGCCTCTTCCGCCATGTCGAGGATCTTTGTGGCGGGCCCAACTGCGTCCAACAATTTATCTTGGCATGACCGCCAAGAGCGATCAATGCCCTTGCGCGGGTCCTTCATAAACTTTGCCAGGAAGGTGGCCATTTTTGCGTCCAACTCTGGCGTCAGGGCCACCTTACCCTCTAGCGTGGGCCTCGGACACTCCCCTCTCAGGCACCCTCTAGCCTCCTTCTCTAATGGCTTGCGCAGACGACCTGCTACGAACTTTGCCACAGCGTCACCCGGCGGACCGCGGATGCATGATCTCATCCGGGTCCAACATGCCCGAACTGTCCTGGGGCAACTCCGCGGCCGAGCCCGAGGGACGCCAAGAGTGCACCGACTCCCCATCATCCGTGTCGGGGGAATCCGCCCCCGGAGACAGAGGAGCAGTCTCCAAATCCACCACGGGCTCAGGACCCGAAAGTGGCGTGGAAGGGACAGCAGTCGTCTTAGCCAAAAAAACGTCTCTGAGACTCTCAAAGGCGCCTCTGTCCACCCCCTGCGCCCCTTCCGATGTCCCCTCCCTGCAGGGTTTCTTCGGGGCAGAAGGGCCCTCTCCTGAGGGGCCCGGGAGACCAGTAGGTACTCCCATATGGGCTTGCGCTTGCTTTGTGCATTCCTTTACGATTCGCGCTGAAAGGCGGTCCTCCATGGGACCCACCACTTCAGTCACGCAGCGGTATATCGTCCACAGCCTGATAAAACTCTTCATCCTGTAAATAGGAGTGTGACTCCTCATCGTAGTAATCACCCTGCTCCATACCGAGGAATGGGACCAAAAATGCCTAAGCCTTACCCACAATCGAGGGTGTCAAGACTATCTGAATATGGGCAGACTAATAAGACTGCAATGAAGTTTTGGGCCAAATGTACTGGCAATCAGGGTTGCACCAACCCTCGAACGCGCTGACCCTCCTCACAGGGACCGGGTCCACCCACCCCCAACGCGCGTTTCACCGCCGTAAATAATGAAGGTGCACTCTCGCCTACTGGCGTTCAATGCGGTCACAGCCGCAATACAGACCCCGAGGGGCGTAGTAAATAAAGAATGGCATGCCAAATACCGACCCGGTAACCGGGCGTATAGGGGTGGAGAGGGCAAAGCTCCGGATCAACCGTCTCCTCAGCGCAGCTCCTCAGAGTGAGGAGAGCGCGCCGAGGAGGCAGCGAGACGAGCGAGCGCCCCCCTGGTGGGCGCTGTAAGCACCGCACCACCAAATGACAAAAGTCGCATAAGGAGCGAGTCCGCTCCCGCGACCGAGGGCTCTGAAAGGGAAACAAGCACAAATAAGGCACAATAGAGCCCCCGTTACCCCCATCCCCCAAACAGACGGTCTAACAATACAAATCCCTAAAAAACATAAGACATGGAAAAAAGCACTTAACTGGCTGCGTGAGCAGCGAAGGAAGATTGAAGGAGGACTGACTATCTACCCATTGTGGACATAGTGGAAGGACTACATTATGGACTGTTGTGAAGACTTATGAGAGTTGTAGTTTATCTATAAATTTTTTCAATGTGTTTTCTGAATGCTTCTTTGGTTTTTGCATATAAGCATTGGTTGAAGCTTTTCTGAGGCTGCTGTGTTTTGATGTAATAATAAATAGCGAAGGAAGAAAAGCATAATCCGAAACCTCCGGTCCTGACATAGAATTAAGGCGTCCATGGTGGTTAGAAATTCTTGTTTTTTTCTTGTAATCCACTCGTCTGTAGCTTCATCCAGTACATGGGTACTGGCAAACATTTTCCCAAGGGCCATAAAGTGTGATCTGTGATGTGACTGAGGGCCGCACTGATACCAGCAGGGTGACGTTTGTCGCAGGGTGACATTTGGTGGTGTTGGGCAGTTAGAAGGAGGGTGTAGGGGAACCGAAGTTTATACATCTGGTGACTGGATTGCACAATGTGATTCCAGAAAACATTAAATTAATCCTGGCTTTCCCCACTTAACCAAATTCTGTGATCCTAGGCAATTGTATTGACATTGAAATACATGACTTCAGGATCTGCGATGTACAAAGCCTTGTCCTTTGTTTGATTCAATAAACTATAATATTGTTCAGGTATAATAGAAATCCATTCCATCCAAAGAGTGCATATAACAAGTGACATGACTTAGTTCACCATAGGCGTTGTTAGGGTGTGGGGAAGAATTATTGTTTCTACGTTCATTTTTCAAAACCATCTTTAACAAACAAAAAATGTATTGTACTGATCTAATCTGATGTACTAAGGTGAAGAGACTTTGCCACATTTTTACACTTGGGCTGCAAGATGGTTTTAAAAACAATGGTGCTTTTACAGTTAAGCAGTGCAGGTCAACTTAGTTACTTTCTTGAACTTCAATTAACCATTGGATAAATGCTTTATTTAACTTCTTTTAATGAGTGCTGAGTCAAGTAAACAGCCCAGTGCTGCTGTGACTGGGGGTCGCATGTAAAGGTCCGGAGCACTGCACACGGCCCCCGGGCCGTGAGTATCACTGACACAGTAAGTTCCTGGTGGTATTTAGTAGACGGCTGGTCGGGTCTACTTGTAAGAGTTCATAATTCCTTCCATCACGTAGAAGAGTAAGGCATGCTTCTCTGTATTCATCTTTCCCTTGGATGACTCTAGCTCTCCCTTTGTCTCTGGGCTTGGTGACAAGATGACCTTTTTTGCTAGGGGTTTTTAAGGCCATTCTCACATTTCTAGTGATAGTGTGATAGGTGTCTCTCCTGGGATTCAGTTCCTCTTATTTTTTTTAATCCCTGCCTCTTCAAAGGCCTATACTTCTTGGGGTATTGTGGCAGGAGGAGGGTTAACTGACCAATAAATAAAGAGGCCCCCTGTTATGAATGCAGGGCAGACAGCAGGGGAGAACAAGAGCAACCAAACTAGAAACAGCCTGCCCTGATAGATGCAAGTTAGCGGCTCACAAGGAGTCCAAAGGATTCAAATTAACAACATTGAGCTCACCACAACACACAATCAGGCCACACGATTGATCAGACTACATATAGAAAAATAGATATTTTTATTCTCATTTTAGCTTCGTAGTGCATCAAAAAAAAATTAAAATAACAATACAATTTATAACATTTCACATTTCACAAAGTTCCATAACGACCCCACCTTACCCTCTCAACAATCATCGAACATCATCCTTTCTCTTCACTTATACCTCCTTTCACATTCACACAACTAACCATACGAAACACAGTTCATACAACATCCTCATAATCAATTAACAAAGTAATGCATTTAGGGACCCAAAGGGGTCTTCTCGGCACAAGGGCGTAGACCCAAGATCAAACTAGAAGGATCCGAAGAGACAACGCCGACGCGCGTTTCGGTGCTAGGGCTGATCTTATGGCTGCACCTTCATCAGGGCTTGTGCGTAGGTGGGGTGGGGTAGAACAAGACAATCAAATCAGTGGCCAATCTGTAGTATATAAACAAACCCGTTTTACAATTTGCACCATAGGAACACATTATATTGACAACATTTCTGTATTATTCTAGTTACATGATTTGCTATGGATTTAAAATGTAATTGATAGGACATGCAAACATGAGAGATATATAATTTTAAAAAAAACATCCTGGTACAAACATTTAGATTGTGGACGTAGTGGGCTCAAAAGTTGTTCATGCATAGTAGATAAAAATGGTTGACAAAAAAGTTCACACATAGGGCGAACAAAAGACAAACCCCTTAGTCACATGCCATTCATACATTCACACCGGTGCCATAGATCTCAACTTCTAAACAGCTCATACTCGTCACCGAATCGGAGCAAGTCCCTATGGTGAGCATAGCTGCACTTTTCTAAAATAGAAAAGGACTCTTCACATCGTTTCGTCCAAGTGCTACAGGAAAGATTTACCTAGAAATTGGGCCGGTCTAGGCCACCAGTGGAATATCTTGTATACCGAAATCCTGGTATCAACGTTGGTGGAGAAAGATACAATAGTGCATCAGAAGTACACCTAAGGAATAGGGATAAAATATCAGCACTAAAGCAATGTTGCAATGGAAAACAAGTTCAAGTTTAGCCTTGTCAGTCTAAAGGAGCTCTGTGTAGAATACGCCAAATACTCACCTAATTAAGGGTTCATTTCCAGACAATGGCTTGGGCACGGAAAGCTAATTCTAGGTATGTAAACCTCCGCGGTTCAAACAAGGCCCGTCTCCAGGCAGTGGTCAAGAGCTGCAGAATAAGAAAATAGGATCCGTAAGGACCAAACCGAACATATAACAAAGTAGCTACATAGGTTCGCACCAGATGGTATAATTCAAAACCTATTCTCTGACAACGGCTTGTAGGTGACTAATAATTACCCTGTGTTGCGCCCAACAAGATGTCACACGATCACAAGGATTCGTCACAGGGACTTGTAGGCAAATTTCCAAGGCAAGGTTCGCCGGGGCACAAACACTCAGTTTTGGTCAAAGGTCACGCACTGCTTAAAAAAAAAGAAGGAATTTTTATGGGAGTTGAAGCAGGACATGCTGCATAAATGCTATGAAATTTCAACCTGATTCGTGTGCCTATTCCTAAACAAGAGATTGATAGTGATCGGTAATTCTATGGCAGGACAGGAGGCTCAGATTATGCTTTCTCGATTTCTTTACTACAAACAGCAGCCAATAGGAATACAGTAAAGAAATGAAAAACTACCAATCCCATGAACCCTTAGGTAACCATAGAGAGCATATCCCTATATAAAGAACCATAGAGGATAAGACTTCCTCTTTCTTTGCTGCTTCGCAGCCAGTTAAGTCATTTCTACTTTTCATGCTATTTGTATGGTATTGCTTAATTGTATTTGACTTATTGCTTAATTGTGTTTGGCTTATTGCTGGTTTCCTACGCTGCTCGCAGCGTTTCTGACCTTGCCTTTACGTGTATGCGGCCAACCAGAGGTCACGTGGTCGCAGAGGCTCGTTACTGGGTCTCGTCAGCAAAATACCGTGGCAATCATCGCAGGTTCACAGACATTCAGTTTCAGTTCCGACGGTTCTTATATGGATACTGAAAAACAATACAGCCCAAGCGGAACCAACCATTAATAAAGGTGTTCGACTGAACATGATTTCAAAATATTAAATCAAAAGGATGATTTTAAGCTAAGGTACGGTCTATATCAGCCTCAAAAAGGGAGACACGCGGCTCAGGAAGATCAAATCAGGAGCCCTGCTAAACAGATGGTCATAGGGAATCAAGGCATAAAGAAGAGGAACAACAAGGTTCGAGCCATAGCCTCTCAAGGTTAATGAAACAAATACATAAAGCTAGCGGGCCGAGAGAATCGGCTGAACGGAGGCCAAAGGAAGCCGTAGAAACCAGGGATACCAAGGAATCGGAGTTCTCAGGGTCATGCCCGATTACCCGAGGTGTCGAATCCAGGGCCGAAATAGTGCCGCTTTCCGTGCCTCCGTCACGTCAGGAGTGCTCCAGTAAAGGTTAGAATCCGCGTCTTACAGGGTTTAAATAGCGGGCCCAACCTGACGAGATTGTTCAGTCACGGCACCTGAGTAACAGTTTTCCCAGGCAACAAGACTCGATCTAAAAGAAGGACCGGATATTGGATTGGATTCTCTTACTTTACTGGTTAATGACGCTTGTTAAATGATCCGTGAACCCAGTGCTTATATGATCTGACAGGCGCGATGAATTCCAGAGATGGAATTTAAAAAGAACAGAGATGCGCTGTTTCATAAGCCCGCATGGTGCACCCTGGGAGCGGCGCATCGTAAATCTGAAACACATAGGATTTATCCGGGATTTGGAAAGAAAAACAAAATAAAAAGTAAGACAACTAGGTTCACGTTCCACAAACGTGCTATCTCTGTTAAAATACCTAGCACGCTTGAAGGAGTCCCTGATGAGACGGTGTGGGTATCCCCGTCTGGACAGCTTATCTTTTAGTATGTCAGACTGTTGGAGAAAGTCTCTCATCTGGGAACAATTTCTCCTCAGTCTGAGAAATTGGCTGAAGGGAATCGAGTCACGCTGGCACCGCGGATGGAAGCTTCCATACTCTAGTAGGGTGTTTCTGGCGGTGGGTTTTGTGTATAGAGACACAAATAGTTGTCCATTCTCGTGTCTTACCCATACATCCAGAAACTCTACCTGCACGTCACTTATCTTGGCAGTGAAGCGTAGATTAGGGTCAGCAGCATTCAACCAGGAAGTGAATTCGTTCAAGGAAGCCTGGTCGCCACTCCAGATGAAAAAATTATCATCAATGAAGCGCGACCAGGCTCGAACATTCTCATAAAATGGTGCCACTTCGTTATAGATGTTAGTCTCTTCGATATGGCCCATATAAAGGCAAGCTACACTGGGGGCACAAGAGGCCCCCATGCTGACTCCCTTCACTTGGTGGAAGTATTGTTGATTAAACTCAAAATAGTTCTCACCGAGAACAATTTTCAAAAAGTTTAAAATAACCAAAGCGTTGGGAAGGTTTGCTTGTCTGATCAGTAAGTCTTCAAGAACCGAAAGGGCCCCTTCCTGGGGAATGTTAGAGTATAGGGACTCTAGGTCCATCGTCACAAGGAGCTCCGAGTTGGAATCAAAAGGCAGATTTTCGATCTTTGAAATAAAGTGACCCGTGTCTCTGATGAAGGACCTAAGTTCACTCACCAGAGGTTTAAGGAATTTATCGATATATTTCGATAAGGGTTCCGTTGCTGCTCCAATGGTGGAAACAATCGGGCGCATAGGTGGATCATTCTGGTTCTTGTGAACTTTAGGAAGACCATAAATATTGGGCATCCTAGTGAACGTTGGTGTCAAAAATTCAGCTTCTTTGGTGCAAATAAGGCCAGCATCGCCAGCTGCAGTCACTAGATTCAGGATGCGTTGTTTAAGGCCTTCTTCTGGGCATCTCGGTATTTTTTGATAATGTGTGTCAGAGGCTAGAAGAGAGTTCATCTTGTCAATGTAGGTAGGAGTCTTGAAAACAACAATGCCCCCGCCTTTATCGCTAGGCTTGATGGTAAGTTCAGGGTTGTTGCATAATTCTTTTAGGGCCCTCCTTTCTTCACGAGGGAGATTGCTGTCAGGGAAGGGAACAAACTTTAACAATCTGTCCAACTTGTTGATGACAGCCTTTTCGAACACACCCACCTCGGGTCCAAGGACATCGAGGCTGGGGGTAAAATTGGACGGGGGCTTAAGGCCAGAAACATTTTCAGGTTCTTCAAGGGTGGATCGTGACAAGAAAAATTTCTTTAAACGTATTTTTCTAAAGAACGAATGGACGTCCTTCATAAGTTCAAAGCGATCCAATTTGGTGGTCGGAACGAAGGAAAGGCCATGGGATAGAAGGGCCAAGGACTCGTCAGCAGTAAGCGTGTCAGATAAATTAAACACTGGGATATTATTCACCTTCTCCAGTACTGTGTGTTCCTGGTCTGGATGTATCTCTGAGGACGGGCCTGGCCTTGGTGAAAGTGGGGCACTTGAGGTGTCCGATTTCTGGGTCTTGGATTGCCCCTGCGGTTGGATAAAAAATGATCCTGGCCATTAGATCTGTCAAATGAGTCTGGGTGTTGTTGGAAGCCCGTACTATAGTTGGAATCAAGGTTAGGAACACGTTCCCCGTCCGAGTCAGTGGTATCTGAGAAGTTTTGCACTCTTCTGTACCCTCCTCTAGTATTCCCCTGATAACGATCGCCATTGTCCGAATTAGAATGACCTCCTCTTGTGTTTCCCTGCTGTCGATCCCCGTAGTCCTAATTAGAATAGAACTGCGGGGTCAGGAAGGGATAGGCCTTTTCCTGAGAGAACAATCTTACATCTTTCCTGTATTTCTCCATCTTCCTTTTGAGAAGATATTCAGCAAAAGAGTCAATTTCCAAACTGATCTCTTCTAGTTTTTTCTTTCCCAGGTCTACTGAATTGTCTTTTTTAAGCTTCTCTTCCAGTTCCTCAATCTCTTTGGCTAGGGCAGCCAAAACTTCACGTACCGTTTCTACAATAAGCATCATATAATCCCTAGAGCATCTGTTAGAGATAAGGGCCCATTTCTCTAGGAAATGACGCAATTCAACAAATAATCCCGGGATGTTTCTGACTCTAAGGCCTATGGGAATGGTTCCAGCTTTTAGATAATCTAACATGAATTTGGCATGTGCTTCAGTACGGAGGGATTTCTTTCTGAGGTTCAGCAATTTATCCCTTTCTCCATCTAATCCTTTAGATAAGGTAAAATGGCTATCGGTACCCTCCGTTGCGCCAATCATCCGCGCGAAATCCTCATCCGTAAAACCAAAAGTTTTAATGCTTTCCATTTTGATTATGCTGGCTGCACACCAGACACTTTCTCAGAGGGACTTGCAGATTAAATGAACAATCTGCCACAAAAATCGTTTATTCACAACGTAGCACCTCACAACATTCAAAACTTCAGATATTCATAGCGATTCAGGGGTTGCAAGACAACACACATACACCCCACAGCACAGGGCTGGGAAAATTGACCAATAAATAAAGGGGCCGCCTGTTATGAATGCAGGGTAGACAGCAGGGGAGAACAAGAGCAACCAAACTAGAAACAGCCTGCCCTGATAGATGCAAGTTAGCGGCTCACAAGGAGTCCAAAGGATTCAAATTAACAACATTGAGCTCACCACAACACACAATCAGGCCACACGATTGATCAGACTACATATAGAAAAATAGATATTTTTATTCTCATTTTAGCTTCGTAGTGCATCAAAAAAAAATTAAAATAACAATGCAATTTATAACATTTCACATTTCACAAAGTTCCATAACGACCCCACCTTACCCTCTCAACAATCATCGAACATCATCCTTTCTCTTCACTTATACCTCCTTTCACATTCACACAACTAACCATACGAAACACAGTTCATACAACATCCTCATAATCAATTAACAAAGTAATGCATTTAGGGACCCAAAGGGGTCTTCTCGGCACAAGGGCGTAGACCCAAGATCAAACTAGAAGGATCCGAAGAGACAACGCCGACGCGCGTTTCGGTGCTAGGGCTGATCTTATGGCTGCACCTTCATCAGGGCTTGTGCGTAGGTGGGGTGGGGTAGAACAAGACAATCAAATCAGTGGCCAATCTGTAGTATATAAACAAACCCGTTTTACAATTTGCACCATAGGAACACATATTGACAACATTTCTGTATTATTCTAGTTACATGATTTGCTATGGATTTAAAATGTAATTGATAGGACATGCAAACATGAGAGATATATAATTTTTAAAAAACCATCCTGGTACAAACATTTAGATTGTGGACGTAGTGGGCTCAAAAGTTGTTCATGCATAGTAGATAAAAATGGTTGACAAAAAAGTTCACACATAGGGCGAACAAAAGACAAACCCCTTAGTCACATGCCATTCATACATTCACACCGGTGCCATAGATCTCAACTTCTAAACAGCTCATACTCATCACCGAATCTGAGCAAGTCCCTATGGTGAGCATAGCTGCACTTTTCTAAAATAGAAAAGGACTCTTCACATCGTTTCATCCAAGTGCTATAGGAAAGATTTACCTAGAAATTGGGCCGGTCTAGGCCACCAGCGGAATATCTTGTATACCGAAATCCTGGTATCGACGTTGGTGGAGAAAGATACAATAGTGCATCAGAAGTACACCTAAGGAATAGGGATAAAATATCAGCACTAAAGCAATGTTGCAATGGAGAACAAGCTCAAGTGTAGCCTTGTCAGTCTAACGGAGCTCTGTGTAGAATCCGCCAAATACTCACCTAATTAAGGGTTCATTTCCAGACAATGGCTTGGGCACGGAAAGCTAATTCTAGGTATGTAAACCTCCACGGTTCAAACAAGGCCCGTCTCCAGGCATTGGTCAAGAGCTGCAGAATAAGAAAATAGGATCCGTAAGGACCAAACCAACATATAACAAAGTAGCTACATAGGTTCGCACCAGATGGTATAATTCAAAACCTATTCTCTGACAACGGCTTGTAGGTGACTAATAATTACCCTGTGTTGCGCCCAACAAGATGTCACACGATCACAAGGATTCGTCACAGGGACTCGTAGGCAAATTTCCAAGGCAAGGAGGAGGGTTAAAAAAAGTTTCTTTTCTTTTTCAAAGTCCTGTGTCCATCATCTGTATTAATTGATTGGGTTGTTCTTGACAAACACTTCGACATGAATTTTCATAAAGAACTCGGCTAGTTTTCATCGCATTTTTAATTTATCCATTTGGGTAGTAGGAACGAATCCCAGTCCCTTTTTGAGCACAAAGTGTATGTGTGGATGGTTCCTCAGTGGTAAAGTTGACCACCATATCTACAGACTGCTTGGGCCCGCCTGTTGATCCTGTATGTTCATTCCTTGTGTATTTTTCTTGTCCCACTAGATTCTCCTGCCTCCACATCGGCCATGTCTCCCTCTCCTTTCTCTAGAAAACGTTGGTTTGAGGAAGAGGATATGCTGGTGTTGTGGGGGTGCCAGGGAAAGATTGCTGTCCATAGTTGCCTGGCCAAATAAAACTTGATTCAGTGGGTATGTGGGGTTATAGTAACCTCCTCTTTTGTTGTCTGCGTTTGCCTCTCCAACTTTGGTTGGAGTTATCACTTGACCATACTTCGGTGAGTAAGAGTATTCCGAATCACTTCTTCCTGAGGATTCTACATCAGAGTTATATTTATTTTCATAATTATTATGGGTGTATGGATAGCTCCTTTCTTGTGAACTTTTTTTTTATATCATTATGCAATTTTGCTCAACATGAGAAAATCCTTATGTTCTACTATCTCTTTGTTGACATCCTTCAATTTCTTCTTGTAGACAGTTATCTTAACCTGGGTATTGAGAAAGTCCTTGCTAGCGTTAACTTTTATCAGCATAATGTCTGAGAGTATTTTTGCCATGTTTATAAACAGAATGAGCCAGTCCCTTGAGCAACACCATGCGATGAGGGACCATTCTCTTTTTAATAAAGGGTCCTCCAGAAAGAATCTGGGTTCATTGGTTTCCAGGAGGCCGATGGGGAGTGTGTTGGCCCGCAGGTATTCTGTCATGTTTGTCCCATGGAGAAGGGTCTTCATTTGGTTTCTTTACAGTTCTTTGTGTTTGTCCCAATTCTGTGACGGAGCTAGGCCTTGTGTGATATTGGTGTTGCAACACCATGAGATGAGGGACCATTCTCGGTTTAATAAAGGGCCCTCAAGAAAGATTTTGGGTTTGTTGGCTTCCAGGAGGTCTGTGAGGACTGCGTTCTCTCACAGGTGTTCTGCCATGTTTGCCCGTGGAGAAGGGTCTTCATTTGGTTTCTTTCCAGTTCTTTGAGTTCGTCCCAATTCTGTGATTGAACTATGCTTTCTGTGATATTGGTGTCGCAATCCCATGCGATGAGGAACCATTCTCTTTTTAATAAAGGGTCCTCCAAAAAGATTCTGGGTTTGTTGGTTTTCAGGAGGCCTATGGGGGCTGCGTTGGCTTGCAGATATTCTGTCATGTTGCCCCATGGGGAAGGGTCTTCATTTAGTTTCTTTTCAGTTCTTTGAGTTCGTCCCAATTCTGTGACTGAGCTAGGCTTTGTGTGATGTGTCTGGAAGTAGTGAGGGGGCTGATCCCTGCAGCTGTGTGGTGCTCAAAGTTCTCTGGGGGGGTGTAAGTTGGGAGATCCCTTACTGTATCAAATGATAAGTGGTTATGCCCCCCCTTTTTAGCAATATAAAAAGAGCTGCCTGGAATACTAACAAGCACACCATGACATTTAGGGGTCATGGTGAACCCGATGATAAAGCATGCAATGTCTAAATAGTGTTTCTTCTAACAGAGGGGTACCTCAATGTTTATTGAATAGCTTTCAAGGGAGGACGTACCTTTATCCTTTGACACAGGGAAGGATCGTCTAACCCCCTTGGGTTCGCAGGTCTCCCAACCACCTGTACCATAGTTTTAAGAATAACCACTGAACTGCCAGTAACTATGCAGTTATCATCAGCGACCGTCTAAGCTACTTCATCGTCTGATACCTGCCTTCAGCATGAGAACGTTGGTGGAAATGTGAGCGTGCATAGCCCTGACCAAGGTAAATACACGTTTTTTAAATTTATTGAGATGCGCCAGGACAATACTTTAACCTCTGCCGTGCATCGGGCGGACCCCGGCCGTCGCGGTGGGCTTGTGCATCGCACGGCCAGGAGCCGTCCGATTCGCGTAAGCGTAGAATTCAAAATTTGCAAACATTCGTGACAAGAATTTTCAATTCTATTAAGGACTAGGAGGCGAGGATTATGCTAGTCTCATTTCTTTATTGAAATGCCCAGCAGCCAAGTAAAAACTACATTACCCAGAAACACTTGGGTGATAACCATAGAGTCTCATAGTATAAATAAGCACACAGACAATACCACATCCTCTTTCTTTGGTGAGGAGAATCCAGGAAACAGCAAAAGAGTTCGAAACAGTCAATGTAACAGCAAAGGCAGTCCATGGAAAAGACGGCAGCTGAGAACCCAAACAGCCGAAGGCAGAACAGGAACAATCTTCAGAGAAGAAAACAGGTACTCCTACGGTGAGCCGGAGATACATCACTTTGGATCAGAGCCTGAAAAGAGACACAAAGCCGTAATACACGTCCAGTATAACAGGAACATGTCAAAACAAGGGTGGGAAAAGAAGGCAATAGATACTGTGGAAAAAACAGAATAATGCATAAACAAGTGTCATTATACACAATGTACAATCCATGGGTGGGATAATCCTCGCCTCCTAGTCCTTAATAGAATTGAAAATTCTTGTCACGAATGTTTGCAAATTTTGAATTCTATTACAGGACAGGAGGCTCCGATTATGCTTGTTCAAAGCTCTTCCAACACCACAGAAGCAACCGTAGGTACAGGTTTAAAGTAAAAGGTCTTAAACACAGAATCAGTCGACCAATCAGCAGCCTTCATGATGTCACTTAAGGTGACTCCCAAAGAAAAAGCCTTAGAGGCCATGGCCCCACGAGCAGAATGAGCACCAAAAACAGAAACATCAATACCTGCCTCTCCCATAAGCCACCGTACCCAGCGAGCCAATGTAGCAGGGGTAACGGGGCGGAAAGGCTTCAACAATGCAATCAACAATTGACCTTGCATATCAGAACGAAGATTGGAAGTACTCACCTCATAAGTTTTAAGGCATTGGACCACACAAAGGTTCGGACGAGCCGGAAAAGAAGGGTAAGAGATAATATCAGTATTAGTTTTGGTGCGCCTGGAAAGGCGAAATGTAACCCCTTCCGGAGTAAAACTCCGTCCAGCAAGATCCAATGCATGAACATCCGAAATCCGTTTGCAAGAAAGTAAACAGAGCAACATGGTAAGCTTGGCCGAAAGCTGTTTGCGAGACAGCAAGGCATTGACAGGCCAGGCTTCCAGAAAACGCAAAACAACCGAAACGTCCCATAAAGCAACATATTTGGGACGCGGAGGAACAGCCATACGAACACCTTTAAGGATCTTGGACACCAGAGGATGCTCCCCCACAGGTTTACCATCAATAGGAACATGGCCCGCCGAAATAGCAGAGCGGAAATTGTTGATGGTACGGTACGCCAAGCCAGAGGCAGAATACAGGGAGGCCAAAAAATTGACAATCAAAGAGACATCAGCTGATGTTGGATCAACTTGTCGTTGAGCACACCAATCACTCCAACGTTTCCATGAACCTCTGTAACGTTTGTGAGTAGCCGGGGCCCAGGCGTTGCTGAGGAGTCTGGTAGCGTCCGTTGAAAGGCCTGACACCGCCCAACGGTCCCCGAAATCCGCCACGCCAGGAGAAGGAGAGAGCCTGACTGAACTAGGGGATGCGGATTCAGAAGAGGATCTAACAGGAGATTCCGCTTCCGAGGCAGAAGAAATGGCAATGCGCAAGTCATTTCCAGCAGAACAGGGAACCACGGTTGAGCCCGCCACAGAGGAGTGATCAGAATCAGCTCCGCCTGGAAACGTGTCACGTAGGCCAGAACCCTGGGGATCATCATAAACGGGGGAAACGCATAACAGAGGGAGGGCGGCCACGGTTGAAGGAAAGCATCCGTCGCCAGAGCCTCCGGATCCGGTCTCCAACTGAAGAACCGGGGAAGTTGGGTATTGAGCCGGGACGCAAAGAGGTCGATCTGACAAGGGCCCCAAGTCCGTTGAAGTTGTCGAAACACCCGCGGATGGAGTCTCCAGTCGCTGAAATCCCTCAGGTATCTGGAGTTCCAATCCGCCACAACATTGCGACAACCCGGAAGGTATTCCGCAATAACAGTGATCTTGTTGTGCAGACAGTAATGCCAAAACTCCTTGGCGATCTCCGCCAACAACCTCGAACGAGTCCCTCCGAGTTTGTTGATGTAACGGACTGCCGACACATTGTCCATCCGGAGAAGGATACAGCAGCGGGACTGAAGCGGAGATAGACATTTGATCGCGAACGATCCCGCCAGTAACTCCAAACAATTGATGTGGAGAGAAAGTTCCTGTGGGGACCACCGGCCCCCCGTCATGACCGAGCCGCAGCGGGCCCCCCAACCCCACTGACTGGCATCCGACTCGATCACAATCTCCGGAGAGGACCCGAAGAGGGCTCTGCCGTTCCAGGCCTCCATGTGAGTCAACCACCACTTCATTTCCGATTTCGCATCCTCCGACAGAGGGATGTGGTCGGAATAACGAAGGCCCCTCTGAAGATGTTGAATTTTCAGGCGTTGCAACGCTCGATAATGCAGCGGAGCCGGAAAGATGGCTTGCAGAGAGGATGCTAAAAGACCGACAACTCGTGCCAACGATCTCAATGACACCGTCGGACTCGAGACAACAGAAGTCAATTCCCTCTTGATGTATCGAATCTTCTGACGAGGTAACAGAAGTTGACAAGAGAGGGAATTGATTTGGAACCCCAAGAAATCTATCACCTGAGTAGGAAGAAGTACAGATTTGGGAACATTGACCAAAAAACCCAGAGACTGAAGAAGATCGATGGTCCATGACAGATGAGTCATAAGCTTGACTGGACAGTCCGCCAGGAGGAGGATGTCGTCCAAATAAATGATCAAGCGAACCCCGCGACTGCGGAGGGACTCTACAACCGGACGCAACAGTTTCGTGAAGCACCACGGTGCTGAAGAAAGGCCGAAGGGAAGGACCCGAAACTGATACCAAATCCCCAGCCACTGGAACTGAAGAAAGCGGCAATGGGGCGGAAAAATCGGAACAGAGAGGTAAGCATCCTTGAGGTCTAGACGGACCATCCAATCCCGTTCCCTCAGGAGATCCCTCAACAGATGGATGCCCTCCATCTTGAAGTGGCGGTATACTATTCCCGCATTGAACTCCTTCAGATTGAGGACCAACCTCGATCCCCCTCCCTTCTTGTCTACCAGGAAGATTGAGCTGGCAAAGCCCCGAGGATGGCGTACTGTCGGCACAATCGCCCCTTTCTGCTCCAGTGATCGGAGTTCGTCTGTGATGAACTCTTGACTTTGCTTTGAGAAGCGGAGAGGAAAGGGAGGATGGGACTGACGAACAGGCTGATAGAATTCGAGCTTGAAGCCCTGAACCGTGTCCAGCACCCATGCATCGCTGGAGATTGAGCGCCAGTTCTCTAGAAAATGGCGAATCCTGCCCCCCAGAACAACACTGCATGCAGGAAGAATTCTCACCTGAAGTGGCGGAATCGTGATATCCGCCGGAGGAACCACCAGCACGTCCTTTTTTAAATTGGCCACGACCTTTCCGTGAGGGATAGAAGTTGGAACGCTGGGAATATCCCGAATCCTGTTGGCCTCCACGATGGGACTGGTACCCCCTCTGGGAGGGCTGTTGCTGACCACGGCCGGAGGAACGTCCCCTACTTCTTCCGGCCCTGTTGAAAACCGGACGAAGGGTCCGGCGCAGAGATGCCTGTGCCTTATCCAGGCCACTGAAGGTATTCACGAAGTTGGTTAGTTCCTTAAGAAATGGCTGGCCGAAAAGTAGACCCTGCGCTGCAGGTCCCGACTCCGAAGTCGCCAGTTCGGACAGCTTAGGATCTAATTTGAGTAAGATGGAACGGCGCCGCTCGCTAGAGAGCGCACAGTTGGCATTACCCAACTGGCAAATGGCTCGTTGAGCCCAGTTAATGAGTTCATCAGGATCAACCATCCTGTGTGTACTCTTTGCGAGAAACCCCAGGTCTAACATCTTGGTGAGGGGCCCCAAGAGATCCAAAACCTTGTCTTGGCAAGCCCGCCAAGACCTGTCGAGACCCTTTTTTGGATCTTTTGCAAATTTGCGCAAATACGTTGTCATGGTAGGATCCACCTCAGGCGTCTCCGCCAAGTGATCAGCCAAATCTGGGCGTGGGCATTCGGAACGGAGGCGAGCACGTACCTCCTTCTCGAAGGGTTGACGTATGTGCTGCTGAACGTACTCCGTTACCTCCGGGGAAGGGAGCCAAGCCGTGGACTGAGGGTGGACAATGTCCGCCGGCTCAAAAGTAAGCACAGGAGGTAGGGCTGAAGCATCAACAAAATGTTCCTTACATTTCCTCTTTTTGGGAGGGGGTGGAGCGGGGTCTGAGGACGAAGAGGACTGCAGGTCATCACTCTCGTCATCTTCCACAATAACGGGATGTTTGGCAGCGGACAAGGAATGCGCCAACTTCCGAAAATCCGAAGCATGTGGATTAGCAGGTGAAGAGGAAGAAGACTTCTTAGTCGCAGGGACCCAACCCTGCTGCTTGGCATAATTTGTCAAGTGTCTCTTGAGAGGCGTGATGGCACGCACCATAGCTTTATTCATAGAGTGCTGGACTCCTCGGTCCAAAGCCTCTACAATATGTTGCTCCATGGTGTCTGGAGCCTCTTCATCAAATTCCTCATACTCGTCATAGAAAAATTCACTCATGTTTCACAAGTAGTGTGAAATATATGCCCACACACGAGGAATGAAAATATATAGAAGCCAAAGACTTCAAGTAAAGGGGGGTGAAAAAACCCTCACAGTAAGCCAATTTGTAGAAAAACTACAAGATAAAATATTAGAGAGTGGAGGGAGGGCTTACTGACACCAAAAAACGTCACCCTAGGCAAAGCCTATGCCAATTATTTCAACCAGACTCTTTTCCCAGAGCCTGGCGTCTAAAGGGTCAATCCTGGAGGCCGTGGGCGGTAACGCCGCAGGGGACGTCCTTCAGATAAGCTCCTGTGAGGAAAACAACACGGAGCGCCGGAAAGAGCCAAACGCGCATGCGCATGGAAACCCGGCCGCCTACCAGGAAGGAGAGCAGCTCACGCGAACAGCGCGAGTGCTGCTACGACCCCTGAAAATCCACTCCACTAGGAAATAGAGAGAACGTGGGCACAAAGCGCCCGAACTCAGGGTGGAGAGCCTCGCACCCAGCCGCGCCGCCCCCGAAACGGAAACCGAATGGAATGGCGAGCGAAAGCGCGCGAAGCGCGGAAACAAAGCGGCAATGAAACAAGAAATGCAAGCTGCGCAAGCAATACAAAGCGCAATGAAAAAACAGTAATAGGAAGGTAAGAAGCACTTAACTGGCTGCGGAGCAGCAAAGAAAGAGGATGTGGTATTGTCTGTGTGCTTATTTATACTATGAGACTCTATGGTTATCACCCAAGTGTTTCTGGGTAATGTAGTTTTTACTTGGCTGCTGGGCATTTCAATAAAGAAATGAGACTAGCATAATCGGAGCCTCCTGTCCTGTAATAGAATTCTCCCGCATAGCGGGGAAATGTGCACCGCAGCGAAGCTGTTGAAAAATAAAGTTCTGCCAGGGAAATCTAGGACGTCTGGTCATTGCAATTAAGTGGCACAGTGCAGAACGGTGGAAGAGGTGTGCGCAGTGGCCAGGGTGCCTGACTCCGGACCACTGGGTTCAAGATTTGTTCCCTGCCACCGCGGGCAGGTTAGACCAGCAGCATGTGACTCTGGGCAATAGCGCGCTTAATCTTTCCGACTGCCCCCAGCTCCAGGACACCTCTCCCGAGGTAGCTGTGCCCTTAACAAATGCTGGTACTTCATTTCATTTCAACTCTCTACCTTTGTAAGCTGTTCACCGGCTGATGGTAAGCCTGCAATCTACAGTCTGGCGAAAAAAAGCTCCTTAAGATGGCTCAGTAGGTAGGGTGACCAGACGTCCCTGTTTTCACAGGACGGTCCCCGTTTTTGGAGAAGTGTCCCGACACTTTTCTCCAAGTGACTTCAAATGTCCCCGTTTTCAAACAGTGTCCGGGTTAAACACAGAAATGTCCCTGTTTTTCATTGTTCCGGTTGAGCATGCGCGTGCATGCTCTCTTTGCACTGGTGTTTGCTAGCCTGTGATGTTTTATTGATTTTTGGCAAATATATGCTATAGTCCTTAAAAGTGTAAATGTAATAAAAAGTACTAATGCTACTGTGTAAAGGAGAGGGTTGCCAATAAAAGACCTTGGATTAGTTGTCTGTAATGCTTCATCTCGGTCTGTGGAGGGAGCTGTCATTGTAGTCTTTTTTTCTATGTCTGACAGCTGTCAAATAGTCCTACTTTTATGTCGATGGTTACTGCAAACCGAAGTCTATGACCTGTCTCCGTTTTGTTTTGAGAATCTGCTCACCCTATCAGAAGGTCACTCTGCTGCACAGATGTGTGTGCAACATACGAGTCACAAATTCCGATCTCAGCAAAATAGTTCAGGAATGCATCTACTGCAGAGACATTTGAAACCTGCAGGCCACACTTTGAAATCCAGGAAAGAGCTCAGAGTGTTAATGCATCTGCTGCTGAAATCTGTGTGGAATATATTGGTCAGTTTCCAAACCCAGTAACGTAGCTCAGGTTAATGAGTCTGGTGCACATATGTTTGTAGAGTGTAGAAAACATACGCACTAAATAAAATAGATCTCTACAGCTGGCGCATTAATCCACGTAGCTGTCTCGCGGCAGGTTAAATATATGCCATGTAGATTCACAAATATCTGTAACTGGCACAAGGACACACTGAACTATCTCACTAGCAATGGATTTTGCAGCGTACAGATAGTTGTCACAGCAAGCACACTAGACTTCATCCACCCAGTTGCCAAGCGCAAGCCTTCATGACCCTACTTGTCTGGAGTTTTGGAAGAACAGAAGTGCTCTACTGCGTGGGAGACAGCAGGTGGTGATCTCCGACACTCATTTTTTGGCGACAGGACTTATTTTCCGTGATTAGACTTGGACCCGTAGCAAGAGGAAGGGAGAAAAAGGAAGTAAGAGAAAGACGTGAAACCCCTGACAAAAAAAGGGGAAATAAAAAGAACCGGCGAGACTGAGATACAGAGAGTAAGTGTAGGGTGGGTGGAGATTGGAGAACAAGGCACAATGTGGAATATGTGGAATCGCCCATGGTTCTGTTTTAGACGGGGGAAGGCAACTTTTATTCTCTGCACCTGACCAGGTCCATGTATCACCCCCATGCCCACCTATCAGGTGGCGGGGTTTGATTTTTCTGGGAGTTGCACTTGTGCATCCTTCAACCTTTCAATTTGCAGCTTTCAATCTCAGTAACCTTGAACAGTGATTAATTCATCTACAGCTGCGTGCTCGGGTCCAGGTGAGACTGATTTTCATGCTTCTGAGGTCGATAACAGAAGCGAGTCAGTCGTGCTCAAGTGCGTACAGCAAATTCGGCTTCCACTGAGGACGACAGAAGAGAAGTGTTTATATAGTTACCCGAATGGCTCGCTCTTCCTCTTGGCAGCATTATGGTGGGAGTTTTTCAGGGCTCGGGAGGAACGCCGCACCCCCGCCTTGAATTTGGAAATAATATCGAGTCACAGGCCGAGCAACGGGCGGATGCCGCCCAGTGACTCGTTTCCGCATTTATTTAGACAGGTCTCTTCCCGGATCAGTTGCGCAAGTGTCAGCGTGACGCAAAAGGCAGGCGAGCCGAGGCGAAGCCATGACTCATTGTATGTAGGCTTACTGATCACGGTGCCCTACCCAGCCTCCCAGGGAGGGCTGCCACAGGTTCTGAGTAATACCAGCCATTAGCTCAGAGTGTGTGATTCTGGACGGCCCGGCAACTGGTACTTATCGTAGGATGTATCTATCCTCTTTCCTGTTTCCAACACAACAGGTCTGCATGTTTCTCGTTTAATAATGATATACTTGCAGTATGTTTTGTTGTCTTTTTTGTTGTAGAGCCGGCGTTTGCTCAGACGCCACCTGGGCGCAAATCAATTTGAAGCCCTCGCTTCTGATCTTGAATAAAACGAGGCATTGGAGCCCATTTTGTGTTCCCAGGTCAGTCCCTGACTACATCAGAGCAGTGACTGGCCTCTGAACACCATTATCTCGGTTTTTGTCCCACTTCACCAGATTCAATCCTAGATTCGATCTGTCAGGTTAGTGCCGCCATGTTGTTGGTTCGTGGCAGCAGGTGTGAGGCACAGAAAGGGGATTCGCGGCGTGTTAAGAATGACGGCTATAGCAAGTTACAATTATTAAAAGGAATTCAAAGTGAGTTACGTAAGCCAAGTGAGAGGGTTGCTCGTGGACGCTCATTGTCCGAAATGCCCGAGGTAGTGGAAGTAATATTACACACCCTTTGACTTAATGGTATCCAAGCAAAAAAAACAATTGATGGACAGAATGCAGAACAATGTCATACATTCACCCTAGAACAGAGACCTGGCCCTAAATCAATCTTTTTTTGCTCACCATGCCATTCCAGTTACGACCCAGCCATATGCAAATCAGTCTGGACCCTGCGCCCAATGGGAACAGTCCAGCCCGAACTGCCAGGCCAGGTCCTCCCTGGACTGGAAACAAGCATCCTAGGACCGGTGTCCCATGGCATGCCATGCCATCATATAACCCATGACCCCGAATACTCCAAGGAAGTGATGTCACATGACCTTAATCCTGACATCACAATAATTGACATTCTAGAAATGTCATTTATGTAATGATATAACAACAAAACAGACTAATATCTGTTTTAGATACCACCTATATTTGGGTGTTACACTGAAGTATACAATAAGTGATGGATGGAATGCTTGAATTATTCTCCTTCATTACGCTACTACGTCTGACGTCACTGGCTTTGTCTCCCCTCTCAACCACTCCTTCATGCATCCAGAATTCAAGATCACCAACTGCAATATGCCAGATAGCACTGTTTTATCTATTGCCGTAATGTTCTTTTGTTTCTAAGACAACCCTCCACCGAGCGATATAATCAATATTGCAGAGACGAGATGTGTTTATGCAAACGTTGTCATAAAATACATTTAATGTCTATCACGGGTGCTCTCCTTGGGTTACACAATGTTTGGCCACCAAAGATTTTGGATAAAAAAAAAAACTGTGAGCACACTGCGAGCAAGCCTGTTTGCAAGGGCCTCGCATTAGATCATTCGGATTTCAGTATTCATATGTGAGTAATGTAATGTGTGAATAACATTAATAATGCTTTATTCGGTTTGAAGTGAACCCAAAAGCTCTTCTGTACCCAAAAGCACCAATTGCTTCGAGAACCTTGTGGGGTACAGTGTAAAGTACTGTACATTTGTGAAAGATTGTCGACCCATTGACCTAAGAGGCGATGCCAGAGTAAGGTTATTTTGTGTTGTGTATGCAACTACGTTGGTGCTGAATTAATTTGAAATGTTTTATTGCTGCAAGGTGTATTTGAGATATTCGAGCTGGGCCATGCGCCTGGCACCATATCCCCGCAGAGGGGGTGAAACAGGAAAAGTTGGGGGGACTCAAAGGAGGTCAGGTCACATTGAAGAGAAGCCTGCTGTCAACACACCAGTGTGTAAAATTTGTCCCCGAGACCTGCCCTCGATTTGTGGCACTTTGCAACCGAAAGACCCAGGGGGTCATTCTGGCCAATTCCATGTGCTAGGCCACATGACTTGCACACCTTGCAGTTCATGTTGACACCGTGAGCCAGTTATTTGCAACTTGCAGTCTCATTTAAAGACAATTAAAAAAAAAACAAAGGCAAATGTGACCGGTTTTGAAGAGACAAAACAAGTGATCACTCCTAGAGAATTACACATATTGGAGATCTATTTATTCATGTTGTCTCTCCTAGTATGTGTAGGACCAGTGGGATTCACAAACAAGCATTTGCAATAGGTCTCGCATTCACGCGAGTTTGAGCTATTGGCATTGTAAATGACAATGCCTTTTATTTATATTTAGGGTTTTAAAACATAAATAAAAGGCATTGTCATTGACAATACTAATAGCTTAAACTCTCGCAAATGCGAGACCTTTTGCATTGCAATGAAGGGCCTTCTCAACCGCTTGTTAGATTCTAAATATCAGAAGAGACCAGCCTGCGACGTCTTCAAAGTAGTGATAAATAGTGCAGTGAAGATGTGTAAGTGTTGTAAATTATACAGATACAAAGTGTGAAGTGAGAGTTGCCCATGATCCGAGCTATAAACACTAACAAAGCTCTCCAACACCTTTCGCTCTTTAGACTGGCGGCTCAGGCGGATCGGGAGGGCTATTTTCTGCCCCCTACGTGATTTGAGTGTGTAGTGTTGCATTGCCTAATGTCATTGCGATCTGGTCTAATAAGCACTCCAGCTGTAGTAGGGCCCTGGCTTAACCTCCTGGTGCAGGGCAGGCTGTTCTTTATGTCAGACATGGAGGGAGAGATGGCCTTGTACAGTGCCCCCGCTATTACTAGTGAGTGAGAAGCACAGAGGCGATGCCCTTGCTGGTATTGGTGGAGGTGGCAGTGATATTGCATTAGTGGTGGTATGAATGATGGGGTATGAGGTGGTGGTATTGGTATTAGTGGACCAGTGATTTGCCAGGCTCCAGCTTGTTCACCAAGGAGTTACCAAGACAGCTGGACATCTGCAGAGCCAGAGAACTTCCAGGGATATCAACCCCTGCAGCCAGGATCACCTCAAGAGTAGACCCATGACAACCCCCGAGAACTACGCCGCATCTTTAGCAACCAGGACTCGTATCAGGACCACCCCTAGAACTCAATAGCAAGGAGCCAATGACACTGCACTTTCCTTGAGATTACAGATTCTTTGGACCTTGCTGGTCCCTTTTCACTGGCTCCAGGCTGGAACTGGTCATTCAATGTAGACCCTATTAACCACACAATAACTCGACAAAGCCTTTCTTAAAAAGGGTTTTACCTGTCAAATCTGTTGATGCTTGCAGTTAAGTGAAAACCTATGGTCCCCCCCCCAAAAAAAATCTATACCTTCACAACAACTGGTTGATCTTTATTCATACAGTATGTTTATAGAGCCACAGCCACCCAAGGTTGAGCTAAAGGTTTGACATTCAAAACAAAACTGGTCCCAAGGAAGTTGGAAGGGTAAATACAGGTTGAGGTCACACCACAACAATCCCATTTCCTCACAGTAGTAGTTATAGGGATTAGAAGCGTTATTAGGGTAGAAAAAGTTGGTATAGGTAACGATGGACACATTAACTCAGCAAATTTCAACACAAATGTATTTTTATTGTATGCAACTTCCCTGAGCACACAACTGCATATAAACTGGTATCTCGAGTTTGAGTCTAGTCACATGGATCTCGTGTGCGCAAAGGGGCCTAGGATTGTCCCAGTTAATGTGAAGACCAAAACCTGTTTCGATTTAAGAGGTGCACTATTCCTCTAGAGTAGGCATAGGATTAATGCCTATGCCTTGTTTGAGACACTAAAAGCAACAACGGCAGCATATTGTATTGTGTGAAGCTTTAATGTGACCAGCATGTGTAGCCTAGAGCCCTCTAATGCAAAGTTCTGCTTTTACTTTAACCTAAAGAACCTTCCACTGGCTTCTGGTGTGCCTGTGGGTTGTGTAGTCTGTATGGTTAAAGTCTGAATAGAGGAGCTAGTGGGATCCATTTTTGATGCTCCTGGTTTACCATACAGGCAGATTTCCTAGGGGACTAGATGAGTACTTATCAGCCCTTTTGTTACCGTTCCACGTTCTTCGCGACCGGTTCTGCAGAGTACTTAATCTGTGGGGGTGACCAGTGCTAGTGTCTGCCTAAAACCCAGTCTCCCAGATTTATGGTGATATCACCTGAAACCTGCATGTTCTGCAGGGATAGCTGAAGGTCTATTGAATGCATAGAATCATGTCAGTCGCAAGGGAAGGCACACTTGGCACTGCAGGAGAAGAGACTTTCCAGATGTCCACCATATTCCTGGAGTGGCAAGCACAGAGAAAGCAGAGTACGTAGCCAGAAGCAGCCTATGCTCAGAGGGACCACCCACTCCCCCTCAAGGGCAGGATAGTCTGCCCCTAAAAAGGATCCAACAGGAACAAATGTCCAGCAATTCCCGATTTAAAGAGTAATCCGATCCCATGTACCCCCATTCACAACTTTTTCTGTGCCACATGAAGTCTCTCTTCTCCATTCTGTACAACCATTATCCTCCTAGATCATAGGCGGGTAGCCATTCACACACCCCCAAACCCCATGCATTACAGGCTAACAAAAGTTTGAGGCCATGTAATCCTAAGGACGCAGTGGCAAAAGGAAAGCTCAAGACTCCCTAGATCCACTTATCCTGTATTTCATTTTTCAACAACGGACTTGTGTGGGTTTGCAATCCATTGGTAAGCTCCAAATGTCAATTTCTGCTGTACACTGTAACTAACAGGTTTCGTTTTCAAAGCAGAATCAGGCTATCAGCTGAGCCCTTACAGAAAAGGCAGAAACTGAAGTTGCATATTTAAGTTGCCTTTTTTCCACCCACACCAAACTGCTTGCAATGTACTGGTCTGGTCGCTGTAATAGTGTGCATATTTAGCAGCTGTTTGTTGGTTGGTTTGAAGAATGTTACAGGGGAGTGCATATGCGCCAATGTGCAAAGAAGTGATGTGCTCCAGCTAAAGAAGGGGCGCAGTGACCACTATGGTACACCCAGATATTTACCTCCTTGTTGGCACATACAATTCAAATATCCTCCACTGGGAAACTGGTTAACACTCTCAGGATGGTACTTCACACATTCCAACATCAGGATCAAAAGGAAGACATTGGTCACGTTCAATGCCCACAGAGCATTGGCCCGACGGAACAAGCGCTACCCTATACCCATCATTTAGCTTTTGAAACTGCAGAGGCAGGATGTAGTATTCCAGCTAAAGGAGGGGCGCAGTGACCACTAGGGTTTACCCAGATATTTACCTCCTTGTTGGCACATTCAATTCAAATATCTTCCACTGGGAAACTGGTTAACACTCCCAGGATGGTACTTCACACATTCCAACTCATCAGGATCAAAAGGAAGACATTGGTCAAGTTCAATGCCCACAGAGCATTGGCCCAACGGAACAAGCGCTACCCTATACCTATCATTTAGCTTTTGAACCTGCAGAGGCAGGATGTAGTATTTTCTCTCTCCCAAAGGTGCTCTGGGGTTCACTTAAAATACTCACCTGCCAGGAAAACACTCAAGGCATCAAACAGATCTTAGTAAGTAGAACTTCTCACACATTTTATTTAGGAGCACACATTAGTATATGGACGATCATTGTGGTAGACATTCTATAAACGTAGAGTGAAGAATAGAGCCAATTATTCTTCTGGCTCCAGGAACTGCATGGTAACGTGTAAAAGATTATCTACCTGTACTGTTAAATCAAGGACTTGGGTAGCCTGCTTTAATTAACTGAAGTCTTGTGGCAAGACCTTTCATTTACCTGGAAATACTGCAACATGATAGCAGAGATAAAATACACATGTGGGTGAAACGGGACCAAATGTCCTCAAGCCATACAAAACCTCAGAGACTTTTAACTAAAAAATAATTTATTTTGTCATGTAACCCTACACCACACTACAAGCGCTCTATATACAACACGCAGCCAGCACAACTACTCTAGGCTCTGACTCTTTGCACGTTTACTCTTGGCTGATCGCACTTCTTCCATAAGATCCTTAAGATACTGGATCTCCTTGGCCAGGGAGTCAACCTTCTCCTGCAGGCCCTCGTTCTTGCTTTCAAGCTCACGGCACTCAGCAGAAATGGCTTCCTGCTCAGCTCTCTTTTTTTGTCTGTAGCGTGTGGCTGCAGTCTTGTTCTGTTCCATCTTCTTGGTTTTCTTATCTAGTTTTCTTTCACCACCAGCTACTTTCACCTTTGCTAATACTTTATCATCAGTTGGGAAGGTGTATGGTTTGGGTCTCACAGAGATGGCAAGCTCGGTGCATGGGCCAGGCTCTACTGAAGCTGGACTCTCTTGGGGCAACTCCATGAAGGAGGAATTCACACATATGCTCTGGGGGGATTCTACTGAAAAGGAAGGGCTTTGTTTGGGGGACACAAAGAACAATTCGGGACTCAGACATATTCCACTATCATCAGAGGAGGCGTCTTCCTCACTCTCACACTTGGTAGACGATTCCAGCTTCTGAAGCTCCCCTATATCCACTTCACTGCCCAGCTCCAAGCTGAAGGAATGGTCCGGACTGGATGCCATTGAGTCAAGGGAGCTACAGAAAGAGTAATGCTCTGGGGAAGAACTCTCCCCTTTGGGGGGCAGGGTGAGAGAGAAGAATGAATTCTCCTGCAATTCTATTGCCTTTGGAGAAAGATTAATGGGAGAGAGAAAATGGGCGATGGGTGCTACCTGATCAGCCCCCAAGGGAGACTTGGCCTGGCAAGTTGATGGTTCTGGCACTGGCAGACTATCCTGTGCCATGGGGAAATGGGTGTCCTCTAGTGGATCACAGGAGTCTTCCAGTGCTGCCATGAGGTCAGCCGGAGAGACAGTGGCTTCCATGTTCTCTGTCCCCAAGAGAGAATCCAAGTCATCAAACAGCCTGAGGTCCATCTTCTCCACCATCCAATCCATGCCAATGAAAGCATCCTCTGCAAGACAAAATGGCATACTTAACCTCAAAGATAAAGGTTGACAAAAACAGACATTATTGAAATGGTCATGAAAGGAACTTCGTACAAACAGGAGTTTCACTCAAAAATAGCACCCAAAAAAAAACATGCAATTTATTTTCTGCAATGCTAGAAAATAACAGTAAAAAAATGCTGCGACATTTGCAAACGAAGTTGACAAAACATATGGTAATGGGATGCCCAAGACACGAGTTTGACTCACTCCCACCTTTAACTCCGAGTCTGCAAGATCCCACTGAAAAGATTATTGAAACCCTTATACTGCCCGCAGTGGAAGCACCTGACAAAACGAAGGTGCAGTTGGACCATGTAAGGGTTGGCGGATAAAAAAAAAAAAAACATTGGGAGACCATTCAGGAATCGTGTGAAGCTGTTCTGCAGAACATTTTTAAGAAAGGAAGATTGGACACCGGTGCACTTTAAAACATACACAACTGCCCCAGAACATGGACAAAAAAGCTGCCTCCTGCGGACAGCACATTAAGGAAACGCCATATGCCAGAACCGGGCATGGTCACAGCACGTTAAACAGCTTTGCATTCCCACATGTGTGAAATTACTTACCCTCACTTCTGACTGCGGGGTGCAGGAGAGAATCATCAGACAGCCAATCAGAGAGAACATCTTTCGACTTGAGGATGGAAAACCCTGGCGCTGGGCTTGGCCCATCTGCCCCGAGGCAGTCATCTAGGAGACCCAATGTGTCTTCAGCCGCCAAAGACGACTGGTTGAAGGGGGACTGAAAGCCCCCCAACATCATATCGTCCGTCGAGAAGTCCATCTCGTGGAATTTTCAGTGTTCGTAAAAACGATGCGAGGGTTGCGTGGTCGGTTACAGCAGTGCTGCTGCGGGATGCCTTGAAAAACCTGGAGAAAAAATAAATGCATGACCAGCGTTAAATAATCACATTGATCTAATTTATAACATTCCCTTTTAGATACGTTCGAATCCGCCAATAATCTGATAATCACACTCGTCTATATCTGGCATACCGCCACGACCCCCCCACCCCGGTTGCTGTGACGCAGCCTAGACAGCTGCAGCCATTTCAGGACTGGCATTCCCGAGCTTCAGCGCTGCACTTGGGCGGCCATTTTCTCTATAAACGCCGATGGTGTCGAGAACAGCACGTTAAGTTAAACACTAGTGGCATCTATAGAACATCGCCACAAAACAATCACGATGTACAGGTCAGCCAGCAGCACATCAGGACAAAGGAGAATGTTGGTTTGATGGGCTGCATGCCGCGCTCTGGAGGTTGGAGCAGGTGTCCCCACGCTGGCAGTGGCAAGCACAATTAAGCATGTAATCCAAGACACCCTCGAGACCCTAGGCCAATTTAGAAGCTGCACACTCACAAGAGCGTGCCATTAAGGGCGGCCGTGGGAGGAAACAGCTGCTCATATCCCAACAGAGTTTCAGCATTAACAAGACCATGCTTCTCGGGGGACTCCTAATAGGGCCTTGATGGGGTCCCCAAACGCCAAGCTATTTCACCTTCTGGCGAAGGGACCAGGGCACAAACTAGGTACTAACCACCCCTGTACCTGCGAGTAACATAATTGGTACGGTTCCCAAGAACTGAACATATTTGTGCAACTGCTTGGGATTTTAAATGTGTGCCTCCAACACTTTCGGATTAAATTTATAGGCAAATGCTGTAGTACTGGAGAACAGAATTCAGAACCATGGCCTAGGCACGGGGGTTTCAGAGGCTACAACTTGACAAAGATCGCCACACGTACCTTGACCCACTGGCACATGGCACCCATTTGCACTTCAGGGTTAGCTAGCCTGCCCATGGGTGACAGTTGACGCTACAACCCAAGGGCGTCTAGTGTCAGGCGTAAAGAACGGGTTGGACTCCCACACCAACATGCTAGGTTCCGACAGCGATGCCACATTAGGGTATGTAATGCAGTAAAGTGGATTAAAGACCTCCTGAATAAAAGACTTCTTAGGTCCTAACGCTGGGGCTTCCAAAGACAATTATTTGGTTGGTTACCAATCATGTACGGATCCCATGGGAAAAGTGGCGTTTCCACAGGTCAGAGTTGGGAACTGTCCAACGAAACAGTGGAACTTGATAATAATCAGACAGAAAACAGATGGGTGTGGTTGTTACCCACAGCAGCAAGGGGGCAGATGAACCACACAAGGGCACCCCGTAGTGAATAACTGGGAAAAGGCGTAGCTTCCGAGCCAGGGAACACTGCCTGTTCAACCATTTTGAACAGGCAGTGTTCAAAAACGATGGTGCTACGGAGGCCCCTCAAGTAGGGAGTAAACTCGGGGTTGCAGCACAATAACGCCCAGGAACACCCAAATGCGGAGGGAAGGGGGGAGAAGCATATGATATTTACACACCAGGCAAGATGACCTTGGGCTTACAAGAGCAATTTGAGTTTCCATACTAGTGGATAGTGGTACGGAAGGTCTTCACCCAAGGACATCTTCACTACGACTGGCACGGTGCATTCTCAAACTAGAGGTCCTAAAAGGGACAAGCCAGGGTAGCTATACAGGACGACAAACGATGGCTAACAGGCAGGACTACCCATACTTGGGATATCTGGACATCTTTGAAACAGCCAAGCGCACTCTTTAATACGGCTGCGCCACTAAAGGATATGCCAAGTTGTCAGGGAATGGGTGGAGCCTCAATTTCACAGCCTTGTAACTGAAAAGGAGAGGTGGGATTTATCACCAGCTGTGGTCTTAGGCTTGCGAAGCAGAGCTCCCATGGGAGAGTTTTGGGTACCATGATAGACGTCGAACTAACAAAAGTATAGGTTTCCCCATTATGTATAGCGCCTCGAGATCACCGAAGCGGGTTTCGACACAAGGATGGCGGGACTCGTAGGCCAAGGGATCCACTGGCGACTACCTTATATATGTGATGGGGTCTTTAAGGTAGCCTCCAAGATTTCCCAAGTGAGCAAAGTTGTCACATACCTGGACCATTGCGTGCGTGTGTGTGTGTGTGTGTGTGTGTGTGTGTGGGGGGGGGGGGGGAGAGAAAGGAAAGTGCCTATCCCAAATCAAATGGCACTTGACCAAGGCTAGGACGCAACGCTTAACTACCCCATCAACTCCGGAAATGCCTTCCTTGCATCACACACCTACCAACATTCTGCGTACATTTGCCCCACCCATTTTAGACCTTGCGCATCGGGTTCCTCTTCTTTGCTTACCCTCGTGACCACATACCAACACACTAACGCGTTCTGGCAACCGAAGTCTTTCATCAGTATCAAATGGTGATAAATACAATGAAATACTGGCTTCAGGCTCTCTAAGCCCCTGTACTCTATGGTATTTAACCCATCCTCTACTTTTTGATTACATCACCATATGTAAAATTGTAGACACTCATGCGCGCAACCCCCCCCCCCTCCCCTCCCCTCCCCTTGAAAGAGGGGGTCTTAACTGCAAAACCCCAAATTACTCACGCCATGGCTGTTATGCCCCGGGTGCCGCCTCGCTGCTGGGCCTTGCTCGCTGCCGCTGCTGGGCGCCGCTGCCGTTATACAGCCATGGCCGAGGCTGGTAGGGGCGCCAGGTTGGTGGGGCAGCGGCTCTCACACAATCTTCACTCTCTCTGTCTCCTTCCGTACTGACGTGGCGGGAAGAGGCGTCTCCTCTTTTATATGAGACCATTCACCTTGTTCAGATCCCTCCGCCACCTAAACGAGCGATCTAAAAACACGTTTTCTTTACGTTACAAATCGCCGTTTTCATATTTTTTCTTCCCAGATTCAAGGGTAGCGCCCTCAAGCAGTGTATTTGGCAGAAATGGCAAGAAAATGTCTTTTAGTTCTTTAAAAATATTTTTTGACAAGTACGTATCCATCCGCCGAATCAATGACACCATATGGATTCGAAACACAACGCTTTTAAAAACATAAAACCCTTCTTGTGGCGTCTGATATGACATTCTACGAATTCCAGAACACTTTACTGTTATTTCTGTACAACTGATCGCCGCTGTCGGTGGTATTGAGTGAGATATGGTTGTATTCTTCCGCGACCGAGAGAACTGCTGAGAAATTTCGAGAAAATAATGTTCAAACTCGACATAAACTCAAATGTGTTTTGTTGTTCACAATTGGTGAGCTAGACATCATGCTCAGAACATGTTAACATGTTCTGTAATAGCGTAAAAGAGAGGCGAAAGCGCGGGGATTATTTGAGGTGGTAGTACGTTGGGACATGTTAATTAAAGTCACGTTTTCACTTCGTGAGAATAGAAGTTTATCTAAAAACATACAAAATATGGAAATATAAATACTTTCTGGTGATATTTACTTCCGGATTGGGGCACAACATATCGGAAAACTGGGGACTCTTTTGCCATGTGTCAAAGTAGTCCATAGGCGACGGCGGGGCGGGGCTCTGGCGAGACGCGGATTATTTTACTCTCAAGCCTCTCTGTGTGTACAAAAGTGTGTTTTTATTATGTTGTGACGTCACGCGCATACTGTCAAACACGAAACAAAGAAAGGCAGTGGGAGCAAGGCGCGTACGGCAGTGTCGTTCATCTTAAAGTCAGGCAATTTCGTTCAATTCTAAGGAGAGGTTCGACTGAACTGCATGACCTTAACATGGAAGACAGTTACTCTCGGTATCCTTGTAAGGCTATCCACGCCCTCCCTCCCCCAGCAATGAGAGAGATTCCTGTTTCTGAGGTATGCGAGCACGCGTGGGGTGGCGTGCGAGAGTCCTGATTGGTCAAAAGTAGTGCGTTGTTGGATAGCCCGTTTGTCATTGGTTGCGTCGAGGAAGGCGCGACAGAGGCGCGCGCTCTATCTGCACTACGGCGAGGGATAGGCTTTGGTGTCATATTTTTGGGGAACTTATGATTGATGCCTGTTGGTGTGTCATTCATTTGCATGGCGACGCAGGTGCGGCTTTTCAGACAGCATACAAATCCAGTGACTTGAGGAGAATTTTCTAGAGTGGGTTTGGAAGGAGGCCAGCTAGGGTCATTGGAAATTAATTCTGGAAAGTGACTGAAAATTCCAGGCCAGAAGTTAATTTTAAGGACACATCTGACTCACAAAATTATGAAATGGATGTTCGACACAAGTAAGTCGAAATAGGTTTATGTTCTTAGGGTTCCATAATAGATTTAAGTATTGATCAATAAATAATTCATTTGCAGCTGGGCTTATGTAAGGATTCTTTTTTAAAACTAGAACATATACACATTAAGCAAAGTTTGACACAGACAGTTCACACACAGTTCTACCCCTGGACCAGGCTTCTCCAACGACTACTAGTTTGTGAGCTACTGGTATTTTGCCAGCTACCTGTGAGTAACTTACTTGTGTGCAGCCCAGTCTACTAAATTATAAGCTTTTGTTTGGTTGAATTAATATATCTATACCAAAATTGAAAGTGTGTATCAGGTATGTTGAATTAATATATCTATACCAACATTGAAAGTGTGTATCAGGTATGATTTTTTTTGTTTGTTGTATATTCAGATCTCATAGTTTCCAAAATCTTTTTATGGTGGATATTTGAATGATAACTCATGTAGCCTTGAGATACTTACTAATAATATTATTACCTCAGTGCTAGGGGGCATTGCATCTGTGGCTGTTATGTATTACCCCTGTAGAAGCTTTCTAAATGAACTAAGCCTTTTTTACATTACAACTGGCAATCCTGCACTGAGGTGATCATTGCTGATGCTCTTGCTTAGGGTTGCCACTATGTTATGTTATTTAGTTTGTGAAGCGCTCATATACCTGAGGGTGTCTTGGCGCTGCCTTAATGGGAAGTACAGTTGCAGAGCTAAGGTTACAGCTGATGAACACAAACAGAACAGAAAGGTTATTTATTAAAGAGCCATGTTTAAGGGATTTTCTAAAATGCAGAATGTTAGTCATTACCTGCAGTTTGAGAGGAAGAGGATTCCACAGCTTAGCTGTATCGACCACAAAACTTTTACTGCCAAAACACTTTTCATGAATTTGGGGACTATACATTTGTTTGCAGCCACAGAGCGTAGTGGTCTGGTGGGAATGTACCAGTCAAATGCTTGAGTAAAATAATCAGGCCAGATGTTGTGTAGTGCTTTAAAATCAATTCTAACCCAGGGTGGTGTGGAGTGCAAAAAAACGATGGATTTAGGCCCAGATCCTTGTACTGGGGTGAATGTATGACATTGTTCTACATTCTGTCCATCAACTGTGTTTTTTGCAATTTTCACCCCGAGTGTGCTGGGTATGCTCAGACGTGAGTCCCAGGCTCTCCACACCACTGGAGTCAAGCTATCCAGGCTGATGAAGGCTGATAGCCAGAAACCGGTCCTTGGATGCTTGATTCCGGTCTGGGAAAGACATGGTTTGGTAGTTCGGACTGGACTGTTCCCATGAGGCACAGGGTCAGAGCTGATTTGCATATAGCCAGTGTCTAACCCAGGGTGGTGTGGAGTGCAAAAAAACGATGGATTTAGGCCCAGATCCTTGTACTGGGGTGAATGTATGACATTGTTCTACATTCTGTCCATCAACTGTGTTTTTTGCGGTTTTTAAAATCAATTCACAGCACCTTAAAGATGATTCCTTTCTGTACAGGCAGCCAGTCTAGCTCTCTTAGTGCAGGGGTTCGCAATATTTATATTTTGGTAGTCCATACTGAAGCCGAGCAGCAGCATTTTGCAGTGTTTGCAGTTTTGTTAAAAGGTTTTGTTGCATGTTGATATACAGTGTTGCAGTAGTCCAGTTCAGACAGGAATAGAGCTGTAACAACTTTTTTGAGGGTTAGGGGGTATAAAGGGAAGAATTTTCCTGATTATTTTTAGGATGTAAAAAAACAGAAGATGCAGTTTGTTCAACCTGGCTTATACCAATGTAAGGTATAGTGTGCACAGAGTCCAGTGGACCTCCAAAAGCATAGCAGAGGTTAAAGTAGATAATACCTTACTGTCTTTTGTGGTAGTGTGGTTGAGCAGTCAGGCTTATCAGGAGGGTAGTGTTAACTCGTTCGGTGATCATGACAGCTCCCGGCCCTCATGAGTCACGGTAGTCATGTGCTCATGATGGCCGGGAGCCGTCCGAACGTTGCCTCTCCGCACACGCGCGATTAAGTCCCCTGTGCGGGCGAATTAATCAGTGGGCAGAGTTCGGACTACTCCCGGCCGTCATGAGCACATGACTACTGTGACTCATGAAAGCCGGGAGCCGTCATGAGCACTGCGGCGCTGGCACCCCCCCACTCGCACCATGGGAAAGTTAACACCGCAGCGAAGGGGTTAAGCATTTGTTGTACACCCCCAGGTAAGAAATAATCACACACTCGAAGACTGAATCCAGACCAATTGTTTGTATAAAAAGTTGTTATTACTAGAACCAATATTTACTTAATAACAGGTAAGTAGAACTCTTCATACAATGTTACTTTCAACAAGACAGTGAATACTGGATTCGCAGGGACATTCAGATTACTTTTTGCAGTTAGGAAAACAGTTAAAAATGCTGTTAAGAACTTTTTGATTATTTTTAGATTCTTTTTGGTTTGTAGTTCTGATTTGGTATGATACACACTCCTAACGCAGTTTACACCACAGACTACATTTCTGAGCAGGTTAACTCCTGTGCAAGCAATTGATTACTCTTTGTACAGTATAAGACAGTTCAACACTAAAACGAATTTTGAGAGAAAACCCACCATGCAGTCCTATGGGAAAAACAAACAGCTAAGTTGCAGGTTAGTAAAACGGTTTTGGAATGGGAGTTTTGGGGGGCAGAACCAATGTTTAAGTTGGCCCTCATGGGGCACCAACAGTGGCACTAGGGCAGCCGGGTGCATGGTACTTAGTAGGTATCAGGAGCACAATGCATTTCAATTGAGGATGTCGGTTGCAAAAAAGGACTGCAGGCTGAATAAAAAGGAGTATGCAAGACCATGGAGGTCATACTTAACGGAAAGTTTGAATACTTTTAAACTCCAACCTTTTGACAATATGATTAGAAATAAAACCATTTTAAATCAATCAACTAAATTGCTATAATTAATATTGGATCTGGAGCAGACTGTGAAAAAAAAGAACGCCTGGTCGGTTATTAATTCGTATAATAAAATTTAACCCAAATTCTATCTAACTTATTGCTTGAAATCAGCGGTAAAGGATATATTGCTTAAGCTTAGGTTTGGACATTACCCAACAAAAAATGGTACACCTAGATGGGTGCAAGTTTGGCAATCCCAAAAGTGTAGATTATGTGGTTATATTAATAAAACATTATTGCACATTGTATTTGCCCCAAATTATGTCAAGAAAGATTAACACTTTTAAAACCAATATTTAACTAACAAGGCGTGAGAACGTGTCGCCAAGAAATCCAATCCAATCCAAAAATTCTTTATTTCGGTCGTATAGACCATAAAAGATACAATACAAAGCACAATAACATACATTTTAAAAACATAATTCATACAGTTCTTAGAATTAATTCCCCACCTAATCAGAGCGAAGGAGGTTAAAAACAGATCATAGTAGTGTCCCTACGTTAGAGGTTTTTTTTCTTCCTAATCAGCCAAACTGCCATTAGAAATTTGGCTATTGCATACACAATATGGCCAAGAGTGCTAGTTTTCATTACTCTATATGCCTGTGAGTAGTTACTAAACCCCAAATTTCTGCAGAGAGGCGCTATCCAATATTTTCTAGATCTATGGTAGGCCGGGCAGACAAACATAATATGGAGTTCGTCTTCCTCATGAGTGTTGCAGCATGGACACATCTTGTCACCATCCTTGATCCATTTATGAGTGAATGTTCTAGTAGGCAATGTACCTAACCTCCATTGTACAAACAGTTTCCTCGCGAGGATGGGGAAAATAAAATCCATAAAACTTTCAAATACATAGGAATTTTTGGATTCCAGGAACCGATCTGTAAGAGTGCCGCTGTTTTGTGCATTCAGCCATAGTAATAATCTATTGTCTTTGTACATTCGGACCAGGCTTTTGCGTGAAACCCTTCGGCAGCCCTGTTCGGGATCCTCACATAGCTCGGATAAGTTCATGGAGTACAGTTCTTTTTTAACGAAAGTGAGCCAAGGGATTTTATTGCTTTGGTTCAGGCTCATGACATGGATAAGGTCCTGCCTATAATGATGCAGTTCATTCGTAGACCATAGCCTGTGCCAGAACCTCACCGGCTTTGACTCTAACTCCTCAGCAATAGAGGGGAGGCCCATATCTAATCTCAGTGGCAGGAGTGGTGTGCCTCGGGGGAGAGCCAGGAGGCGTCTAAGAAAGTTGTTTTTGACTCTTGCTAGTTCTTGGCCTGCTTTGTGCCCCCATAGTTCACTCCCATATGTAGCGGCTGCCTTAGCTTGGGTTTGGTACATTTCAAGAGCCGGACTGATGGGCTTATAGGTTGAAGTATTTGCCACCTTCAAGATTGCGCCCGACAGCTGAGACAATTTGAGCCGTGATCTTACTATCTGGGGGTCCCATGATAGATTTTCCTGCAATGTTACACCCAGATACATAAAGGTGGTTACCCTCTCAAGACTGGCAGTACCCCAGGTGGGATTAGGTCTGGCTTTTTTTGGTGGATTGAATATCATAAATTTGGTCTTTTCTGTGTTTATCTCTAGACCATGTTGTCTACAGAAAAGACCAAATCCATCCAGAATCCTCTGGATCCCCATCGGGGATTTGGAGAGCAGGAGGGTGTCGTCGGCAAACATGATTGCCGGGACCCGCCTGCCTGCCAGACGTGGGGCGTCATTGTCCTTAACGTTTTCTAGATGGGATATAGCGTTGTTAATAAAGAGACAAAACAGGGTCGGCGCCAATACGCAGCCCTGCCTCACCCCTCTACGAACAGGGAACCTTGATGACAGCGCGCCATCCCTCCCACTCCTAACCTGCGCATAGTTGTTGTCATGTAGCCTAATTATGATGCTAAGTATCTGAGCAGGTACCCCTAACTTTTTCAAGACCTCCCACAGTTTCTTACGTGGGACTAGGTCAAAGGCTAGAAATAATATTGTGCCTCCAAGGGCGTATCATCAATTTAAGAGTTAACTTTGTCAAATTTATCATTATGGCGGAGAAAAACTGTCTCAGGGCGATGTTGTGGTTATATAATAAGAATAGAATTTGGCTATGATTCCAACTATATTGTTTTCCCCTATACAGATAATGTAACTTGATACATTTTATAAAGTATCTGAGATATGGGGTAATTTTAAGAAATGTGAATGCATTTTATATTTTAAGTACTAAGATCACAACTGGATCAAACACGTGTGACTGTATGCTCTACTTCTTTTTAGGGGGGCTGTTTAAAAATCGGAGAGGGGACTCTAAGATTATCTGTATGGATGGGTTTACTAAGTTTACTAATATGCAATGTGAATAATAATGAAATGTAATGTTTATATTCGATTATGAACAATTTACCCATGTATGATATTTTATGTATTTCTAACAATTATAAAGATATGTTAACACTTCCTCATTATCTTTAAGCAATGTAAGAAATTGCCTTGTTTTATGAACTGTGTTGTTTTATTGTAATGATTTTAATTAATCAGACAATAAAGAATATAATAATAATGGACTGCAGGCCGGAGTCGGAACACTGGACGAAGAGAACCAACCAATGGAGGATAAAGTTTAAGAGTTGCTGGACACCAGGGCACAGTCGGTCAGGCACCTCCGGTCTAAAGAGCTCCCGGTGCATGGGAGTCTATTCATGTCGGGTTCTTCTCACTGGTTCCAGTCATGGTTGGGGGACCCTTCAGATTGAGACTGCAGGCGTCGAGGTGAAGGTCGGTGGAGGTCGTCCAACGCAGATACTTAGGTCAGGATCGCCAGGGGGCATCACTAGGGTTTGGGCCACTCAAACCCGGATCGAAGGGGCATCTGGTGCAGAACGGTGAGGATTTGCAGATCCGGCTGGATCTGGAGTCCTTGGTTTGTGTTGGTATTGAACAAATCCAGTGTCCACGGGAGATAGGAAGTCTTTGTGAAGGCAGGGCAGGTCTCCAGGATTCTTGGAGGCTACTGGGTGCAGGATTCACCGGGTTTAGTACGCAGAAGTTTAGAGCAGGAGACAGGCTGGTAGGGCTGGGGCCAAAGCAGTTGTCTCCTCTTCTGCAGCACAGCTCTTCGGTCCTTCTTTATATTGTCACATCGAATCTGAAGAGGCAAGGTTCTGGGATTTCCCTAAAATACTAGATTTAGGGGCGTTACAGGGATATGCAGGTTGGGACCAATGGGTCACTTCCCTCGGGTGTCTACACCCCCTGGTCTGACACCCTCCAATGGTAGGGGGACATAAGCCTCTTCCTGATTGGAGGGGTTCTCCCATCTACAAGATGGCTGGGACTGAGATGCGTGCTTTACCTTGCCTCCCCCACCGGAGGGTTGGCAAAGGTGGGCACACCTCCCTTCCTGGCTAGGTTTTCCCACCGGTTCTCGCACCCAAAATGGAGGTCAGAACCAGTGGGAGCCAGCTGCTGATAGCAGAAAAAGTCTGGGGCTAGCTAACAAAGGTAGCATGCCATTGAAGCTGCTTCATCGAGGAATGACACCTCTGCCCAGGATGTGCTTTGTTCCTGGACCCAGAGAACGGAGGACTGTCTACCAAGGAGTCCAGACTCCTGTCTGGTAGTGGCAGATGGCTGGGAGCCAGTCAGGAACCACACCAGAGTTAGTCGTTTTTCAGGCGGCATCTCTAAGATGCATTCTGTGTGTTTTTTTCATTTAATCCAACTCTGGCATCAGTGTGGGTTCAATGTGCTGGGAAGTTAATGTTTTAAAATGACTTGGATCTGAAGTTCTGCTTTCACATGTTTATTAGTACACATATTTCACTAGTCAGTCCAGTCTGGGGTCATGTGTTTAATGTGATTCAGGTGATTTTTCAGGAGCCTATAGATACCGCTTCTGTTATGTCTCTCAGCGCGTATTTTGAGCAGATCCAAAAGGGTTACAGAAAGCTGGTATTACTGTGTTTACTGTTGGCTGAATGTTGTATAGCCACCAAATGGATGAGAGGACTGCTATCAAAGCTTGAACTCTGGCTCAAAGTGGCTGTCCTCTGTAATGCGTCTGCAGATCTTATACAGCCATGCTGCCCATTAGGCCAAGAACAAGAACATTTTTTTGGTGTCCGTTGTGACAATACTGTGAAAAAAGAGCAGTAACACTTTGTAACTGATCCACCGTAAGGGAAAATAGTTAATAGCTCATGTCCAAAAATTGTGAGGTGCCTTGGTTGAGTTTGCCTCCAGTGCACTAACTCGATTATTATTATTATTATTATTATTATTATTATTAGTGAGTTTTGTATCGCGCATGGTTACCCTTGGGCATCCCAGCGCTTATCCAGAAAGAGCGGCCCTAACAGAAACGCCTCATTAGGCAGGGAACAGGTGAGTCTTTAAAAGTTTACGAAATCGTAAAATGCTAGTTTCAAAACGCAGGGCAAGCGGAAGAGAATTCCACAGCGCTGGACTGATTATTTGTAATCTTCCTACTCGCAAAGTGCATAACAGTGACACTGGTGTATTGATATAACAGTTCTGTATTTTTACATTCTGGCAAATCATATGATTGTACTTGTTGGTTATTTTTGAAATACTAAATGAAGTGTTAAAAAAGTATAGGTGAATCAACATCAAGGACTATTCAAATATGTACAAGAGAGTTTTATGTAAAGTGTACATCCAGAATGGATTACTTAAAGGGTCTCTCAAACATGAAGACCAGCGAAAAGGCGCCACAGTGAAGAAATGTAATTGCCCAGGTACGAGGTGGGTGACCCACTGAAGACTCACACTAGCCTCAAGCCAGATGCCGGGCTCTTACTTAGCTTGAGGTAATTTAGCACCATTGAGCCCAAAACTAACCAAGCTTTCATGTTGCCATGCCACCCACACACTAAGCTAATGGCCCCTGAATTAAAGACCAAGTATGAAAGCATTAACCTTTTTGCCGTAAAACATGAGAGAGAAAGAAGTTCCTATCCAATGACTGAAGTGCACAGTGTGAAACCAGAAAACCTGGGCTCAATCCCTGCGTGATCTAATTCTGATGATCCTTGGCAAATTTGTCTCTTGTTTTTGTTTAATAGGCTGTAATCAAGGCCACTGAAATTATGCAGCAGGAAAGGGCCAAATTATGCAGCAGGTTTGAGTCAATTATGCGGCTAGAAAAGGCAAATTATACGGCAGAATGCAGCACATTTTGTAATAGTATTACTCAATTATTTAGTCATTTTTAAACTTGGTATCACTATCTGGACATTTGGTTGCACCTCATTAGTACCAGTTTAACACTTAAATATAGCAATAAGCAACAGAAAGGTGACCAGTCCAGTTTTACAAAGGGCCTTCTAGCACATGGTGACACTTGTTGCTGCATGAACCGTTTGAGCTAGAAACAATATTTGTTGTTAGAATCTGCAGATTATGCAGCAGATTATAGATTATGCAGAAAATCTGTAACTATGCGAAAACCGCAGCACAATCACATAATTCCAGTGGCCCTGGCTATAATATTGGGGCTTGTATAATAAGAATGTAAAACACCACTAAGGTGCACTTATAACATTGCCTTTGGGGCGGGAGGCATGAAAGTTTCTAACTTCATGTTTTAAAACTATCACTTAATAAATGTCTTGCGATACGGTGATGTAATCTCATGTTTAAGGAAATACATGACTTTTAATTAGGAAGAGACTTTTTCATATTTTTACATGATGTCTGTTGCACAAATTACATGGCAAACATTTGTATGGCTCTTGGAGCCAAGCCAGAGCCTTGGCTCTGCTCTCCCTATTAATTTGCTGACTTACCCAGCTCTAGCTCAGGCCCACACGATTCAGTCAAGCTGGAAAACCGGGATTGAATATGGTATGAGTGAAAATTTCAGAACAGCATTTAAATTTGATGTGAATCAATAGCCCCACAATTTCATGCCATGGGTGAGCCAAGGTTCAATTCAGTTTGTGGCAGCACTGTATTCTATTGAACCACATAGTAAGGCTTTACTTGGTATTGCTGACTGCACATTAAATTATTTCTGCTTCAAATTTGGACATTAAGGAGAATGAGACAATTAGAAGAGACATGCACAGAAATAGTTTGCTGGTTAAGAAAAACCTTAACTAACATTTGAGTGACTTTGCTCAGGCTAGGCTTGTTACTCTATTATAAGCATAAGCCACTAGCCTGCCCTTATTGGAAGTCTCTGGTTGTAACTTCCCTTCCATCGTGGAGTCTGAGACTTCAGCTGTACACAGAACTTGTGACAATTCAGGTCCTACATATTTAAGAATGTTTAACCTGTTGCTTATATTATGTTGGTCGTTTGAAAAAATTAGCCATGTTTTCTGGAAACAAATTTTATTTTCTGTTACGTATTATTGATTTAAAATAGCAATATTAATTTGATGCATGAAAACATTGACTTTTTAACTTGATCAAATTAAAGTTTTGGGTACGGCTACAGGAAGCATTTTTCTTTGGGTATGGTCACTGCATGTTGTCTATTTTTCTGCAGAATTTATGGGAACTGTACAAAAGACAGCAAGAAATAAGAGACTCACTATTATGTCCATGGCTCTGCTTTACTATTGCAGATTTAATCAAATATGTGCAGCCAGATACAGACGAGCTGATAATAGCAAATAGTACTACGGAGCATGCATATATTTCTATTGCGGGCTACAGTATTTCTTATTTAAACGTCTGAACCCAAAATGGATAAACACATATAACAATGCTCTCAGCTTAAACATGCTTGGCTCCTGTATGTGCAGGTCTGCTGGAGATCCAGTGGCATTCAGACTTGGTAGAGAGACTGCAGCCAGGCAAATACAGCACTAGATGTCACAGGGCAATAGATTGGAAGGGACATGAATTTGGCAGGGAAAGAGTTAAGACAATTACTCAGACTGAGGACTGTGTGATGTGGAGGGATCTAAATCAAATCTATTCCCAGCCGGTAAAGGTTGTTTTTTTCATGTAGAACTCAGAGAAGAGAGGAAAGAGAGAAACTGGCAAACGTTGCAGGATGCCATGGGTCACCATACGTAGTTTGGCCACAGCTTGCAACACCAGCAGTCACCACTACACAATACGCATGACTCCTATCTAGCGTTGTCACTTAACGTCATTCTCCCTTATGATCTCCCAAATTCATAAAATGTTTTCTGTCCATCCTGCTACCTAACCTTTCCTCACCGTTGTTAGGAAGTCTCTTCCTAATTAACCTCACCCCCCCCCCCTCTGACATTTATCAGGCCCTCTTTCTCTCCCTTCTCCACCCTCGTCACAAAATCTCTCTCCACCCCTCCCTTCGCTCCTACATTATTCTCCCCCATCTTTCCTCAACATCCTTCACCTCACTCCTTGTTTTTTCCCCTTAATATCTCCATTCCGCTTCTCCCTCCCCTTTTGCTTCCCCTCCTCTCCGCTAACCAGTTTGTCTATCATGCCCCTCCTTCGTCCCACCCTGCGTTCCGAACCAACCCCACTACATCACCCCTTAACACCCCCCACACCAGGCATGGCCCTAACTCTTGGTCTATTCCCTACCCTCCCAATCTCTCAAAAAACCCCAAGAATTTTTTTAAACATAAAGTACTTATCCGGCATCCCAAAACCCTAATTGTAGACTACTACCACAGCCTCATGTTTCCCCCATAAAAACTAACTACATTTTATGCTCTAAACGCCCCTCCAAATGGAAGCGCACTTCCCTTGCCCATCTCCTAATCCAATCACTACATCTAACAATATTCTCTACGGTTTCAAACTCTCTACTACTCCATCCTCCACCTTTCACGGTGAAATTGACATCTCCATCTTCAAAACTGGAAATATCCTCATTCAAGCCTCTGAACACCACCTCAATATCTTTTTTTTTTTTTTTTTTCCAAAACCTTTATTGCACTTTGCATAGTACACAGCGGAATGCCTACAACCCTGAGGGCCGGCCGCTATCCGAGGATCGTTGCATACACAGACTTTCAGCAAAAAGGGTAGCAATACCACAGTGACAAGGAATTCGTGACGGAGCGTACTGAAACAATAAAAGTGCCATTTAAGCAATTATTCAATGCAGGAATTGAGGTTTTGATGGAGTTTTTTTTTCTTTTGTTCCTTTTTGTGAAAAATAACAAACTCGTAACAATAACAGTTAGGAATGACAGTGTGGTCTGACATGAATCAATGCATTTCAGGTTTTTCGTGCCTCTCTGATGTACGGGAACCTGACAGCCCTATACAGCGCGCGTATGCCTCCACCCACCCCACCCGTCCCCACCTCCTTGGCTCACCAGTCTACGCTTTATGAGGCCACCCTCTGCCGCAGCCCAGGCCTACACTTCACTCCCCCCTCCTACCCAGGTTTAGCCCCCTTCCCCTTCATCGTCGGATTCATCCAGATCCTCCTCTCGCAAGGGTTCGCAGATGTCCCCCCTGTACTCATTCCATTTCAGCCATATCTTATTCCATTTCCCGGGGCAGGCTCGGTTGATGTATACTGCCCGCTCGGTCAGCATCACCCGATCCATGTTCAAGCACCACTGGGACTTAGTTGGTAGTTCTGCTGACCCCCAGCGCTGTGCTATGTCACGTTTCGCTACCATTAGCCCCGCCGTGACCCAAAGTTGCTCGTATCGGGTCAAGTCAGTAGATTCCCATATATTTAGCAAACATCTCCTCGGGTCAGGTAGTATGGAGTGTTCTAATGCCTGTGAAATTGTGCGGAGTACTTGTGCCCAGTATGCCTGAATCCTGGGGCAGTCCCATATAGTATGGAAGAATGTGCCTTCCTCCCCACACCCACGCAGACAATAGGGATGGGGCGCCCTGTGTATGTGATGTAGCATTGTCCGTGTATAATAAACCCTGTGCAGGATCTTGAATTGCACTAATCGCATGCGTGCCGAAATGCCTACTTCCTTAGGGGACCCAAGTGCTGCGTTCCATTCGTGTTCATCCATGTCGTTAACCTCCCCCTCCCATTTCTCTTTCAGGTGTGCTGTGGGTTCGGGGCTGTTGTTGAGTAGTTTGCGGTAGGTGAGGGATGTCGCCCGTTCTAACATGTAATCCGTGAGTAGGCGATCTTCCAGGGGTGAGGACTCTGGGAGTAGCGTATCTGCTGGAATGGCTGCAAGCAATGCGTGACGGATCTGAATGTATCTGTAGAGTTCCCTGTCGTTGAGCTCATAGAGTTCTCTTAGTCGGGCAAAGGGGATCACTTCACTCCCCTCCCATAGGTCACCCACCACGGATATGCCTATTGTGTCCCATTGTGCGAACCCCTTGGTGTTCCTCAGGTTGCCCAGTGCGCGAGAGTCCCACAGCGGAGTCATCCTCGTGATTCTCCCCTTCCAGCCCAGAGCTGCCGTGGCTGCGTGCCATATCTGCACCGTTAACTTGGTGGGGCCGAGCAGAGTGCGCAACTTGCGTCGATCATATAGTGGACCCAACAGACTATCAGCGCCCAATTGCTCCCTGTCCGAATGAAATGCGGGCTCGGCCTGCGGTGCGTGTATCCATTGATTAATGGGTTTCAATTGAGCAGCCCAGTAATACAGTTTTAAATTCGGTAGCGCGATGCCCCCGCTGTACCAGTCTCTGTGTAGCTTGGATTGTGCCACTCGCGCTGGTAGGTTACCCCAAAGTAGGTTAGAGACCAGAGCCGCTACGGTCTGGAAGAATTTGGGTGGCACAGGATATGGTGAATTTTCGAGGACGTACAAGAAGCGTGGTAACGCCATCATCTTGTAAAGCGCCGCCCTGCCGAGGAGTGTTAACGGCAGGCCGGACCAGAACTCCACATCCCGTTTGAGTCTATCCAGGGGCGGCTTCAGATTCTTAGCTATGAATTCAGCCGGGTCCTTAGTGACGTGTATGCCTAGATATTTAAAAGAGGATCCCGCCAGTCGCAGCGGACAGTTATCGCCGACGTCCGGAACCGGACCTTGTAGCACGTATATCTCCGACTTGGACCAATTTAGCGTGTAGCCGGAAATCCTGCCGTACGTGTCACAAATGTGTAACAAGGCCGGTATTCCCTCCTCGGGGTCCGTTAGATACAGTAGCATGTCGTCCGCATAGAGGGACAGACGGTCTTCCCAACCTCCGGTCCCTGGTATACCCTTGAGGAGGGGAGAGGCTCGTATGAGAGTCGCGAGGGGTTCCAATGAGATAGCAAATAACAGGGGCGACAAAGGGCAACCCTGTCGCGTACCCCGTCCCAGCGGGAAAGTGCGGGAAATGTGGCCGTTCGCCACCACCTGAGCTACCGGGGCTGTGTACAGCAGTTTGACCCACGCTAGAAAGCGAGGCCCGAACCCCATATGTGTCAGCGTTTCGAACAGGTACTCCCACTCCACCAGGTCAAATGCCATTGTGGCATCAAGTGCCAGGATTACTGCTGGCGTGGTGATGATGTCAGCTCTGGCCAGGATACAATGTAGTCGCCGCAAATTCAGCGCTGTGTTCCTATGCGGCATAAACCCGGACTGATCCGGGTGTATAATCGAGGGCAGATGGGGCATGATCCTCTGTGCCAGAAGCTTGGCCAAGATTTTCACTTCCGCGTTCAACAAAGAAATTGGTCGATAGGAGGAACAGTCCTCTGGGGGTTTACCCGGCTTGGGGATTGGTATTATAGTAGCCTCACGCTGGTCCGGCGGGAGGGACCCCCTCTCCAAACTGTCCTCGAACATCCCCAGCAGATGCCCGCTGAGGGTGTCTGGCATTACTTGATACCATTCTATGGGTATCCCATTCGGTCCCAATGCCTTGCCCGGGTTTAGTGCTTTAATGGCCAGCTGGATTTCATCGGCTGTAATGTCCGCCTCCAGCTCGCTCGACGCCTCCGGTGAGAGGGTCCGAACCTCGATCGGTGCCAAGAGTGCCCTGGCACTCTCAGGTGTAATTTTACGCGCCGGGGTGTACACTCGTTCAAAATGGGTCGCAAGTAGTTCCGTTATACGCCTCGGATCAGTGTGTGTCACTCCCTGGTCATCTTTTAGTCGTTGGACCCCCCTGGAGCTACCATCGCGTTTATCGAGCCACGCCAACATTTTCCCCGCTTTGTCCCCCACTTCATAGATCCTGTTCTGAGTGTCGGTTAAGAGACCCTTGACTACCACCCGTAGGTGATCGTTGTACAGCTGTTGTTGGAGAGTGAGTGCGTGCAGGGCAGCGGGTGACGGGTGAGACTCATGTGCCGCGGTCAGTTCCCTCAACTTAATCTCTAGGTCAGCTAGTTCCTGAGACTGTTGTTTCTTATGACCGGTTATGGTGTTAATGGCTTGGCCCCGCAGAACCGTTTTATAGGCCTCCCAGAGCGTTGCCGGGGAACGCACTGAGTGGGTGTTTTCAAGAAAGTAGTGTTTCGTGGCGTGTGTGAGTGCTTTGCGAACCTGTGGGATTTTGAAGTAAGATGCGTGCATGGGGTATGTGCGCCTACGTGCTCTCGTCTGTAGGGATAGCGTCAGTATGAGCGGTGAGTGGTCTGAAATACCACGAGGGTGAATTACCAGGGTGTCTACATGGCAAAGGGCTTCCCCCAATGACAGGAAATAATCGATGCGAGACAGACTGCCAGGCACCGCGGAGTGGAATGTGTATTGTTGCCTGCCCGGGTGTAAGTGTCTCCAGATGTCTGTCATGCCCATGGCCGTGGCAAATCGTCGAAAGTATGTTTCCCCCCTATCTGGTTGGGGGAGGGGTGTTTATCTAGTTGTGGGTCGATGACCGCGTTGAAGTCCCCCCCTAGGATAGTCTCACCCTCGGGTAGAGTTAATAGGAAGTCCCCTAGTCTTGGGAGGTGGACTGAATGTAAAGCCGGTGGGACATACACCGATACCAAATTAAAGAGTTTCCCCTCCCATTGCCCCTGCACGGCCGCGAAGCAGCCCTGATCATCCGTTTTAATTGATAGGGGCATGAAACGTGAGTTCTTCTGTATTAGAATGCCAGACCCCCTGGAGCCGGACGTGAAAGCAGAGTGGGCCCACATTTTGTAGCCTCGCCTATCTAAGGCCTTCGTAGCTCCCCCCACTAGGTGTGTTTCTTGCAACAGGGCCACCATAGGCCTCAAGCGCTTAATAGCAGTTAATACCAATCCCCGCTTAACCTTGTCCCCCAGACCTCTCACATTCCAGGACATCAAGGTCATAGGTGGGCATTGCGTTTCAGAGTGAGTCACCCCCTCTGCCGGTTCTGGATTGTTAGCCATCGGGGGGTATTAGGTGCATGATGCAGTGTCCCAGGGATGTAACCAGCCCATCGGCTGCGTTGTCACGCAGCAAAGCGTTCCTAAGCATCATGGGGGCATAGTATCACTGTCCGTTCCCAGCAATGCGTTCTGATTCCCATAGGTACTGAAACATTGTCCTTGACCCAGTATGTACATTCCCAACATAAACAGTTCAAAACGAACCCCCCTCCCTGCCCCCCTGCTTAACGGACCTTCAACTGCCCGCCACCCCAACTGAGCAGAGTGCTTTACCCATCCCAAAACCAGAGTACTTGCGTGTAGGGGGGAGAGCGTCTCCCCAGGCAGGCGGCTTCCCTGAAGGCTTTTGGGGCAGCCATGCCAGCGTCTACGTGCAGCTGTGGAGAGTATAAGTCATAGCGGCAGTCGGCGACTGCTTATTGTCCAGAGTCTGAGTTCGGGTTCAGTCTTCCTCGCCCCCTCCTTCAAGTCCATGGGAGGGCGAGTGTTCCGTTCCTTCCACCCGACCCGATGTTTGCGAGCCAGTTCGGCTGCCTCCTCCACGGTCCCGTTCCGATCTGTGTGGTCTGCGCTGTCGTCCAACGGTGTGCCATCCTTCCAGCCACTCCCGGGCCGCTCCAGGGGTGTCGAAAATCCACACTTTTTTGTCCGCTACCACCCGCAGTTTAGCCGGGAAGAGCATTGAGTACGGCAGTTCTTTATCCCGCAAGGTCTTTTTTACTTCCAGGAACGTTCTCCTTCTCCTAGACACCTCTGCCGTATAGTCCGGGAAGAAAGCAATCTTCGAGTTCTGGATTTGGATGGCCGGTGCCACTCTAGCGGCCTGCAGAATGGCGTCCCGATCTCGGAAATTGAACAATCTAGCCAGTATCGGTCGCGGTGCGGCCCCCGACTTGGGTTTTCCTCCCGGAACGCGGTGTGCCCTCTCGATGGAGAAGAAGTTTGAGAGTCCCTTTGGCTTGAGCCTAGATTTGACCAAGTCCTCCACATAGAGGTCCAGTGCCCCCGTGTCTTCTGATTCCGGCACGCCTAAAATTCTGACATTGTTGCGTCGGGAGCGCCCTTCCTGGTCATCCAGCTTGTCCCGAAGCAGCTTGTTATCGGTTTGCAGGCGTTCAACTGCTATTTGCAATTCTGATACATCCTCAACCAATGACTTAGTGACCACCTCGACCTGCTTGACCCTCTCGTTCATTTTTTGGAGATCCGCTCTTATCAAGGTGACTTCTGTTGCTGTGGCACCCACCGTCGTTTGTACTTGGGCCAGCGCTGCTAGGACATCTTCAAGCGTGGCCTTCCTCGCCCCCTCGGTTTCGGCCGTTTTCCCGGCGGTCTTGCGTTGTTCTTGGGGCGGTGAGTGCCTCTCATATGCGAATTTGTCCAGCTTGGCCTGGGTGGAGGTATTTCTGGGGCCCCTGTTAGACATGGTGTCGCCACGAATTAGACTGCCAGATGGTTAGAACGATCGTGCATGGGTTGCGCAGGGCCGCTTCTGTGCGCTCCGGCGGCAGACCTCGTTGCGGGATATGGTCACCGCAGTGGGGGGTGGGATCCCCTCGCCGTTATGCCGTCGTGTTATGCTCCCTTTAGAGATTGCGGTCAGGCCAGGTGCTGCGTCGCCCCCTAGCAATGGTTCAAAGGGGTGTTTGGCGGTGCGCTGCACTGTGTGACCCACACCAACTGTGGCCGCCGTATTGCGCCTCTCCTCCGTGTCTCCCTGATGTAGGTGCTGCCCAGGCGCCCGCCCCTCTTGGTGGCTCAGCTAGCGTATGGCTCCCGGTCTCCTGTCGGGAGGTCCTCAATTTCCACAACCCTCGCCCGCAGCGGTCGCTGTGTAGCTGTGCCTGCTGTTGTGTGGCTTCGTTGGCCGCTGCTGGGGCCTGGGGCAGTCCGCTGTTGTGGCCGGGTAATGGCGGCACCGGGCCAAGCCTGCGCCGCTCCTTTCGCGCTACCGGTGGATTCGTGCGGGACCGGGGAGTGCCGCCGGGCTGTGGTGTTGTGCACCCGTGTGCTTGGGTGGACGGGAAGGGAGTTTCGCGGTGATTCCCGGGGTGACGCGCTCGGAGAGCCGGCGCTTCCTGACACTCACCCCCGCCCGCAGGCCACTTCCGGCCGGACTCGGTGGCACCGTCAGCCCGCGGCTTCACTGCTGTATGCAGGCCCAGCTCCTCCTCCGCCACTCGAGATTGAGATATAGCCCGTTCGGACCGCCGCTGCTCCCAAGAACTGCAGCGCTGCTCGCCGCACGGACACTGGGTCCGGTCTGCCCCTTTCCGCCTGCGAAGATCAGGATTATGTTACGGATTTATCGTGGAAAGCCGCCTCTGCCCAGGAGCCTCCCTAAGCTGCGGCCACCATCGTTGGCTGCTAGCCACGCCCCCTCCACCTCAATATCTTTGAACAGCATTTCAGCACTCTGTCCCGCCAACTGTCCTCACCTACTCACCTCCCCTCTCCCCCAAACCACTACTAACCCTTCTCCTTCCCCCCAAGGTTCCCCCCAGCCCGTCCCATGACACCCCCTTCTGACCCTATCCCCCGTTCTGACCATATCTTGCCGGCTCTAAAGACCCTTAAACGACTTCCTATTGAAGGCAGATCCTCCTATAAATTAGCCTGCATTACGCACAAAGCCCTCCATCAAAAAACCCTGCTCTACCTTTCTAACAAACTCAAAAAAGCGGGGAGCGCACGCTCGATGAGAAGCACTAACTCTCTCCTCCTCGACCCCCTTTGCTAAAAAAGAAAGCCGCACAATCTTTCTGCTTCTCTGGTAAAGCCCCCAGCATCTGAAATACCCTCCCCAAAGACCTACGCCTCAATCCTTCATACGTCAGTTTAAAAAAAGACCTTAAACTGCACCTGCTCAACAAATATTGGGGTCCATAATCATTTTATGCCCATACTTGCTGATCAGTCTCTTCCTTTTTGAATCTCCAACCTTCCCCCCTTTCTCCCACCTCTCCTGCATTCCACCAACACCTAATCGCCCCCCACTGTACCCATCCACACCTCTTGCGTCCCCTCGTTTCACCCCTCTCCTTAAAATTAGCCACCCCTCCCCCAATCTCGCCTAACCCTTCCGTTTCAACAAAAATGATTCTAGTTCCCTTTTACTGTTTAATAATTTGTAATTATGTTATCCATATACTGCCTAGTAAATAGCTCTATCCTTTCAATAGCTTTATCCTTTGTATCGACAATAATGAGTCTAGTTCCTTTATACTGTTTAATAATTTGTAATTTTTATCCCTATATTGCTAAGCAAATAGCTTCATCCTTTCACTTTGTATCATAAACAAGATGCTATTCACTTTGTTTCTTAAGCCTACCATATCTCAATGTTTCTTTTTGTTACCATTTGGTTTTGTAACCCATTTGCTATCGTTTTCCCTATGTAAAGCGCTCTGATACCTAAGGGTGAAGCCAGCGCTATATAAAACCTCTTAAATAAATAAATAAATTAAAGATACAGCCAGAAGAGGAGCCTAGCTCGCGACCGAGATGGCCGCGTTTTAGCTCGGCTCCGTTCAACCGCCTGTTTTCTTCGTTTATCCTGTATTACTCCTGCCCCGGGAAGCCCTCCTTGCTGTGTTCGGGTATTAAAGTCACTTTGTGGACACTTACCCGTTGCTCCGGTGATCCTGGGTGCTGTCGATCCTGTGCAGCGATCCCGCTCGGAGCCTCCGGGGCGGACTGGCCTGGACCTCCTTGCGACGCCGGGACGTGACGGAACACGTTGGTCGGCCCTTGCTGGCGCTGTGGATCTGGATGCGGAGGCTGATGTGCGAATAGTCCGGCTGTGCCTGTTGGCGGACCCGACTGGCCTGGGCCCTGGGGTGCGGACGCTGCCCCTCGCGGGAGAGCCTACTCATTTCTCCGGCTTGGTCCCCCCCTTTGTTCCCCGGCCCGGCCATTTTGAATTTCCGCCCGGGCTCGGAGAACGGGGCCGGCGGCACGAGGGGGCCGACGAAAATCCTTCTTCTGTTGGGTCTCCTTCCTGCCTTGGGGCGCCCTGCCGCAGTTCGGCTGACCTCCTTTTGCTTTGGTGTTGCCCCGCCGGGGCCCCCGACGACCGAGGCCTTGCTGGGCTCCTAAGATGGCGGCCGACCCTGGGAGTCTCTGCCGGGTCTGGGCGAGCACTGGGGGCCCGCCACATGGCCCGGATGTCGGATCTTGTAAAGAGTTTCCTGCACTTCAAGTTGTCCTGGATGCACTGAACTCCTGGCGGACTACCGTGGCTGCACCTGTCTCCGTTGTGGAGGCGAACCCTCATTTTGAACTGGACGGGCCCCCGTCATCGGATTTGGCCTCCTCGTTGCAGGTTACGGCTGGTGTGCTCCTGGACTCTGTGCCCCCGGCGGAGACCGCATCCTTGGGTCGGAGAGTTACCGACGCCCCTCGTCGTCCTCCTTTGTTGCCTCGGCCACTGGTCTGCGGCCCGCTTGCATCCTGGCCTGACCTCGATGATCCTTCCTGTTTCTCATCGCGTCGGCTCCTTGGCCGAGACGCATGTGCCGACCCGGCTGGGCTTGCCTCGTTGGAACTGTCCTTGGAACTGTGCCTGCGATGCGAACGTTGTACCATGACTTTCCTGGATCTTCAGTATTTTCTTTCACGTTTCTTCTCAGGACTGCCGCGGGATTTTCTCCTGTGCCCTGTGTCCCTCGCCGTTTGGTCTTTGTTTGTTCGGATGGTTATAACTTTGGACAAAAGCGGACAGGGCTGAAATGACTTTCTATATGCGGTAGTCTCGTTTTTTGATCTGTGACTGACATGTGCTGCTGTGCTGTTGTGTAACTTCATGGGTCTCCTGAAACTTATCCTAATATCGTTAACTTCCCGTGGGCTCTACCTCTCCCTTATAACGGGTGGCGGGATGGATGCAGATAATACTGTTTTTTCGCCCTCTCCCGTGTGTGCTGATCTTTCCCTTCCCCTACCCCTTCCCTTTTGTCTTTGTTTCTACCCTGTTCCTCTTCTTCTATATTTCGGGTTCTATTTAGGGCGACAGGCACGCTGCTGGGGGGTAGGCCGTAGCCTTCTGCAGGGGTGCAGGGTGGGCTTGTGGGGTGGGTGGGGGGGTCTGTTGTTGTTTTTGGAGGGGTCTTTTTCCTCCCCTTTTTCTCCCTTTTTGGTTCTACGGCCCTTGTGTATCCCCTTTTTCGGGGCTCTGTCTCGTTGTTTGTCCCCCAGGTGTCTTTCTGGTGTACTTTTCCGGTATTACGATGATTGTGATTTGCTATGTGTGTCTTCTTATTTTTGTTGTCTATTTTGTACCGGATTTTTGTTTTTCCTGGTTTGTCGCCTGGGGGCGAGTGTTTGGGTGAGAGTCCCTTCCTTTTCCTTCTTCCCCTTTCCCTTCCCCCTCCCCCTTTTGTGGGGTTTTCTTCTCTATTGGGGGTGCGTTTCGTATTGTTTTTGTATTTGGGTCCTTTTCTGTGCTGATTGGTGGGACGGGTGGTGGCTGCGGTGGGCGGGCATTGGACAGTGTGCGCAGTGGCCTTTCCTCATGTCCGTTGTTTTGACCGGTGCTTCTTGGTATACCTATTTCGTATTTGTTTCTCCTGTGTTTTTTGAGATCGCTATATTGCTGCCCGCCGCGACCCCGCCCCTCTGATTTGTTTCGCGGCCCGCCATGCTCCTGACCTCCCTAACCCGTCCTTTTAAAAAAAGAAAACTACCTTTCTATTTGTTTGCTCCTGAGACTGCTCTAAGATGCTTGTTATTTCCCCTGTTTCGTAGCCTTTGTATACTGTGACACTTTATACATTGCTCCTGATACTTTTGCTATGTGGTGGCCAGCCCGGTGGGTTGTAGGCCCGTATTTGTGAGCTCTCTCTGTACAATAAAGGTTTTCAAAAAAAAAAAAAAAAAAAAGATACAGCCGTTTTTGGCTGTTAGAAGGTACCATTTAAATTAATTCAAATTACGGACAAACACTGTAAAGCATTAGTTGCGGACCCACATTACGAATAGTTTGTAAAAATTACGGGCAGGTGGTCACTCTAAGGAAGGTATTTTTTTTAAAGAAGTCTGTACTGTTTAACTCCCAAGAACATCACATGGTGATTGCGTGTTGCTTACCCATGTGCATGGGAGTAATGGTCTAATCCTACGCTGTTCGGGTAGGCAGTAATACAAAGGTCCAGGGCGTGGCTGTGTGTCAGTGAGCACCCACACACAATAACTAAGCCTGGTCTCCGTGTCCTGTTTCAACCAGACACTCGCCCCAGGCATAAGGTTACGGGCAAACTGATCACTGAAGACGAAGCAGGTGTTCGACCCTACGCCCTGCCTCTACCTTCTGCCACCTACCTCCTCAAGGAGCTTTGCATCTGGTGCATCACAGGTTTTCTACTGGCGCACCTGATGAGGCTGCAACACCGTGACAGACCCTGCCCGGCATCCTGCAGTTTGGCCGACTCCCTGCACATGACTTGCGCCACATCCAGCCTTTTATCAGGCGCAGCATGCAGCAACAACTTTATCACAGGAGTGAGTGCCCAGGATCCCCGCATCACCGGCCACTGGCATATTGTGGAAAAGTAAATTTTGCCATGTTATATGTGCCTACGTGTTCCCCATGTTATGTCATATGTGCATGATCGATATGCATGTATCCCCTTTCTGATCAATTAGAGATGCAATTACAGTTGTGTCCATCTCTAGTATGCCAGTTTCCAGTCCTCGTGAAAGCTACGAGTATTAGGCCTATGTAAAGCTACGTTGCCACGTTTTACAGTGTGCACGTTAACTCATTGAATTTTCCCCGTTTCTAGGCCTCAAAAGGGCCCGGACTCAGATTCAGCTCCGGTTTCCTGAACCCTCTCCGAGGAGCGATACAGCCCCCACCTGTATCCCTGACCCTTAGTTTACTTTCATGCCTCGCAGTGCCCGGCTCGGCCTGGCTCTGCCTCTCAGTCTGCCAAGAGTATGTTATGTTTCTAGTTATCAGTCCAGCCCTCCTTCTCTGCATTCCTAAGCTACTGAATCGCATCAATAGTTTCCGTCATGGTCTAGCCTTTATGTCTCCATGTAAGAGAAATACTGTATTAATATTATAGAATATTCCTCGCACACGCATTACATGTAGAATAATGCATGCACCAGTCTTAGCGTCTGTTAGCCTTTACCCTGATAACGTTTGGATTCTATCAACATGTACTCTAAACACCAGATACTAGATATGCCTGGGTACATGTCGCTCTGACACTCCAGACTTTAGTCTCCTCTTCTAGCGCAGAAGTCATAGCCCCCAGTTCTCCCTAGTAACACGTCATTGTCAGTTTGCGCGCACCACTAGGTTAGAGGTCCCAGCTGCTCAGGTAGCCCCCTCCATGTTTCCGCCCCTTTTATGACATATTCTGTTACGTTTGCATCACATGTCTATGTATACGCCCTGTACACTCCTTCTTGTTACATCATTTTGCACTTATCTTTCGCGACTGTTACAAACCACGCCTACTGCTACGCCTACTGTATTGAATGTAATGTATTTGTTTAACTATAAATATTGTGCACTGTTATTAAAAGCTAGCCAATTCCCAGATCCTGCCCCCGGCAGCTGCCATCCTATTCCCGTACAGACTGTCCTGTTCCTGTCCTTTATGCCTGATTAAAGCCTGTAAACTTCAGCTACCTCGAATCTTGACTCTTATTTATTGAGCTACCTGTTTATTGATTAATTCCGAAAAATAGATCCGGTAATATTTATTTATTTACCACAATATGACCACGTGGGAGAGTAAAGACAAAATAAAGCAAAAAACAAAAAAAAGAAAATACCCACGAAGGCCATAATAGTCTGCAAATTTGGCCTCGGCCTGCATCTGAAAACGTTAGCCCCCCCCCCCCTTGCAATTTCGGGTCTCCAGAAGGGGCAAAGTAGCTTTTGGAGACCCCGGGCCCCACTGATCTGTCTTGCCAGCTCATCAGCAGGGGCAAAAAAGGTTGTAATGACCCCAGGCCCCGCTCATCGCTCACCTAAGCATTAAAGCACCAAGAATGTTTGCCCAGAAAGGCGCTAAAGGCCCCAGCCAGTATCGTTCATCTGCTATACTGTGTTCATTGCAGCCCAGGAGTGGACTGGAGCTCTGCATCGAGTTTCACCCAGTGTAACAGAGGCCCTCGGACAGGCAACTATGCCCCTCTACGCCTTTTGGCTCTCAGCGCTCGTGCCCCAAGGCACTTTTGACACAGCAAGTGACGTCTAGGTACCCCTTAGGGCCACACAGCACGATGGTCTCAATACCAGCCATAGAGCCCTTCATAGTAGATGGAGCACCCTCCTCGCTAGCCCGGAAATTAAGGGACTGGGTTGAGCGCCCTCCATTCTACTTCGAGGGTGCCAAAATCACTGTTGAACGGCACAGAGCTCTCCTCTTACACCTGGTAGTAAAAGACATTCAAAAAGTATACAAGAATTTGGTTGAAGACGCTCCCAAGACATATGCAAAACTACTCAGGGCTCTCAACGTACATGTGAAACCGATGGCGACTATGTATTATGAATGCTTTGTATCCTGACGAGCACGCTAGGAACTGGACAAATGTATAGAGTTTCTACTGTTGTCTCAAAGAACTAGCAAGCACCTGTGGCTTGCATGATGAACAGGAGAAAATAAGCAGTCAAGTAATACAAGGGTGCTCCTCGTCCAAATTAAGGTAGATGATTCTCCAAGAATCTGGGAAATCGCTCCTGGGCATCCTGACATTTGGGCGGTCGCAAGAGCTGTCCAAAGTGAGAGCGTCTCAAATGGAAGCTGCACTCCACCGGCCAATCAAACCAGATCCAGATAATATCATCCAAACTCACCTAAGTCCAGAAACACGAATACAGCCTCCAGAAAAACGCAAAGACTGTGGGTATTGCGTAGGACCCCCGCACAAGATGTCAGAGGGCCCTGCAAAAAGGAAGAGATGTTCCACCTGTAGAAAATACAACCATGTCCCCAAGTCTGCAGGTCATCAAAGAGCAAACCACAGAAAGAAACCTCCCAGGCTATTGTCAGCAGCCCTGCCTCACCAGAAGACATAGATGACGACATGGAAGCATACACGTCCTCACCGTGTTTGCAATCGGCAGGTCCCAGTCACCTCGTCACCCGCTCCCACTATGCCAACTTCTAATAGGGCCTCCAAGAGTCACAGCAACCGATGAAACTGGATCTTCCATCGAAGTAATGCCAGCGGATGTATACCGCTTCCCAGTCACTCCCCAAGAGTTGGGGAAGGTGAAAGTTAAGGTCTTTGCGTATGGACAGGCACGCCCCATACCCCTCCTCGGATGTTTCAGATCACCAGTGTCCCACAAAAGTGCAAGTATCGACACTATCATCTATGTAGCGGGGAAAGGACTTGGTCTTGTTTGCCATCGGAGTACAAGAGTAAGAACTGTCCACCATCCACGACAAGTTCACAGACCTTTTCAAAAGCATCGGCTGTCTCAAGGGTAAAGTAGTAAGACTGCACATTGACCACTCCATTCAGCCGATAGCTCTACGACATCGGCAAATTGCTTTCCATCTCCGGCCAAAGGTGGAAGAACTGGAGAAGTTAGAATGAGCAGGCATAACGAGAAGAAGATGAGTCTCGCCCCGTGGGTCTTGGCCATCGTCATTGCAAAGAAACAGAAACAGCCAGGGGAGGTCGGCATCTTTGCAGATATGCAACTTCCTAATGTCGCCATCAAAAGAGAATGCTATCCAACACCCACAGTAGACTACATCCTGGGGGAACTCAATGGAGAAAAGTGGTTCTCAAAGCTTGACCTCCGCTACAGCTATCATCAGCTACCGCTTCATCCAGAGTCAAGGTATGTCACTAGCTTTTCCACTGATGTTGGTCCACGAAGAAATAGACACCTCAATTTCGGCATATCAAGTGCAGCCGAAGTCTTTCAGAATATCATTCAGGAAATGCTAAGTGGCCTACCTGGAGTCATCAGCCTCAGCAATGGCATCCTCAAACATGCCAAGACGGTGGCCTAGCACCACAGACACCTCTGCGGAGTCCTCCAAAGGATCAAGGATTCTGGACTCACTCTCCATCGCGACAAATGCGAGTTGCTAAAACGAAGGATCAGCTTCTTCAGACACAAGTTTTCGGTGGAGGGTATAGCACCAGGCCCTGAAAAAGTCTGATATGTACAAGACACCCCAGCACCCACCAACATCTCAGTAGTACGAAGCTTCCTTGGTATGGTGAATTACTGTGGGAGGCTCATCCAAGACCTCATGGGACGCACCCAACCCCTTTGTGATTTCACCAAAATAAACACTACCTGGACATAGGGCACCAAGCAGGAAGAAGCATTTCGTAGGACCAAAGCTGCACTGTCCTTAGATACCATCCTGTCCTACGTGTAGAAGCTCACCAACATTGCTGTGGATGCCAGCCCGAAAGGACTCTGGCTGTTCTCGCCCAACAACAACCAGATGAAAGTTGGACTCCAGTCGCATACGCAAGCCATTCGCTCACGGAGACAGAACAGCGATACTCCCAAATTGACAAAGAAGCCATCGCCATACACAGGCATTTCCACCTCTATATGTATGGGCACCCCTTCGTAGTCGCGACGGACCATAGGTGCCTAGTGCTCTTGTTCCAAGGATCTGTTTTGAAGCTGCGACCTCGCAATGAAAAATGGATGTTACAGCTCCAGGAACATGACTGTAGAGTTGAATACCGACCAGGTATCACCAATTCGGCTCAGTTTCTCTCCCGCCCCCCTCGTGCAGCAACCTCAAAAGAAGCTGAAGAGACAGAGGAAACAGAAGATTATGTCCGCCACATTGTAGAACTATCCCGACCACTGCCTCTGCCGCTTGACACCTTCAGACAAGCCACCCAAGAAGATGACTGTCTCCAGCTACCCATCACGACAGTCTGATCAGGAGAGTGGAAAAGCCTGAAGACACACCTGTCGCAAAGATGCTCAAAAGAGTCCTCAAGTCTCTATTTAATATTCGTCAAGAACTCCCATCAAATGCAAGTGGATGCTTACTCAGAGGACCGCGTTTAGTAATACAAAGCAGCCTCACGGGACGAGTTGTGCACTAGCTCACTATGGCCACCAGGGAATTGTCAAGACCACCAATAGACTTTGCGCAAAAGTATGGTTCCCAAGTATAAATGAAATGGTGAAAACAGCAGTAAAGTCCTGCACCCGGTGCCAAGTCTTGGGGTCTCCGGAAGCTCCCGTGCTGGTACTCACTGATGTAGGTCCACAGCAGCCGTGGGAGATCGCCAGCTTGCATTTTGGTCATCTACAAGATGGAAGGCATTCCCTCGTCATCATTGAAAACGTTACCAAATATCCTGAAATTGAGCTGATCAGGTCGCAGTTTTGCCTCTGATGTCACAGCAAAAATAGAAAAGATAATCTCCACTCATGGTTTCATGCAAGAACTGCTGACTGATAATGGTCCTCCTTTCTAAAGCCTTGAAGTTGCAGAATAACTTCTTTGCTGGGGCATCAAACACCGCAAGATAACACCGAGATGACCACGAGCCAATGGAGAAGTGGAGAGGTTCATGCGCACATTAAATAAGGTCATCCTTATTGCACATGCCGACAACCAAACCCTGGAGAAAGCAATATATGGATTCTTACGAGAATACCAACAAATGCCACACTCTACCACTGGGAAGGCTCCAGGGCATACCAGCATGGGGTAAGTCATCAGGGACACCACTGCATCATCCAGAATGGACCCCATAATCCATTGACGAAGAAAGAGTCCTCAGCATGAGAACTGCGACCAACCAGTGAGTCGGCGACAAGTAGAGAGCCCAGTATTTGGATCTTCAGCCAGGAGATTTGGTGTTCGCCAAGGATAGGTACTCAGGGAGCAAATTCCAATTACCTTTTGACTACCAGCCCAGGCAATTGAACATCCTCATGGCACCATGATAACATCCTGAAGAGGTGGTGAGGAAATCACCCACAACGTTTCTTTTTTCAAAAAGGTCAACATGTCACCTCCAGACGTTACAGAGACCTCGTCTGACACTGAACATTAGACGGAGCAAGAGGATAGGTCACCTTCACTGTCGGTCGCTGTGTCCCCAGGAGGACTTCCCCTAACTCCAAATGAGACTCAGTCAGGCTCCTACCAGAGAGGTGTGTATCCAGTCCCACCACTCTAAGGTCCTCAGGCCGTGGTGACTACAGAAGGTACCACTGGGAGCTAACCTAAGGCCAGCCATCCGCCTGAAGGACTTCCGAGTCTGATGGCCCAATGGCGCCTGAGGATGCGCTTCTATACAAAGAACTGCGACCAATGCTTGGTAACATTATTTGTAATGTGTATTTGTGAAGTATGCTGACAAATGTTTTTGTTATGTTTTATTAAAGTTGAGAGGAATGTACTGTTCCAACTCCCACGCATGTCACAGGGTGATTGCGTGGTGCTCACCCATGTACTTGGGAGTAATGGTCTAATCCTACACTGTTCACGTAGGCAGTAATAAAAAGGTCCGGGACGTGGCTGCAAGTCAGTGACACACCCACACACAATAACTAAGCCTGGTTTCGGTGTCCTGTGTTAACCAGACACTAGGCCCAACATAAGGTTATTCAAAGTCCTGTATTTTTTGGACTTAGAATATTTTTAAACTTCCCTTGTTTTAAAAAATATGATTCACCATTATTTAATTAATATCTTTTCTAAAGTGTGAAATATGTATTTAGTAAGCCCAGGCGGTAAACTCCGCTCTGTTTGGGGAGTTTGCTCTGTTTGCTGAGTTTTCTGCAATCTGCAGAGCATGCAGAGTTTTTTTTGCTCGCCCGCGCTCCCCAACAGCAAGTTTCCAAGCGAGGAAATCCACCTCCCGGCGCTATTTTTCCTCGCTCGCACTCCTCAGCGTCAAGTTGGCGAGGGCAAGCGGGAAAAATCCACCTCTCGGCGAGATTTCTCAACGCCGCCGGTTGGATTTCTTAATGCAGGCGGTCGCGGGGGTCACGACCGCTGGCGTTGAGAAACCCGTTTGCGCTGAGAAAGTTATCTGTCACTCAAGTAGAAAATCTACTTGAGCAGCAGAAAATAAGCACCGCCCTCTTGCCCTGTGCTCTTGCGCTGTGCATGGTGCCGTTGGCTTTCATTTTCCAGCGCAGGACAATCGCCCTGCGCTGAAAAGCAATGCAAACAGGCATGACCAAGGACATTCCACCGTTTACGGTACTCCGCGTAGCGCAGGAGAGTTTTTTGGTCACTGCGCGGAACTCCGCAAACGCCAGCCAGGCTTAGTATTTAGAAGTTTTACATAGAGCTTGGTGTTACTATACATGTCAATAGACCAGATTCAGACCGTATACTCCCCATTTTAAAAGCTAAAAATGGCTTTATTTTAGCTGTCCCTGTCTAAAATTGCCCCTTCTTCAAGAAAAGTCAAGGGGGGGAATGTATTCCCGTTTATTGTTTCGAATTCTCCCACTTTCGTGCTCAAAACCGTTGGCTGTATGCTTTTCTTCAGTTCACATTGAACGCCCTGGATTGCAGGACCCCAAAGTATGTGGGATATGACTTGTCAAATATTCATCACTTATCCCCATGTCGACTGAAATCCCAACACTCATAATGGTGATCTCTGCAGAAGTGTTTGCACAGAGATTGCAATTCATTGGGCTACTCGTAACAAAGGCACAGGGCGGTATTTCCAAGGACTTTTTGCGTAGTAGCTACTTATGCATTGCTGGTTTTTTACCGCCACTCTTCAGTATCCTTAGTCCCGAAAGTCCTTGTTACAGTCATCGTGTTTGAGGTGATCTCACAGGAAAAGAAACATGAAGTAAGTTAGGTTCCACCTACCCCTGGATGCTGTAAATCTAGCTTACCATATGTAACTTCCTGAAAATGCCAAGCCTAAATGAGGGTTGTTATCACAGGGGATGGGTCGTAATAACTGTGACAAGGACTTTCAGGGCTAGTCCCATACATTTTGAGTATACAAGAGCTAGTCCTGCCAACACAAACCGTCCCTCCTTGTGTCAACACAATATCGACTCTGCTCACACAGCCTCCAGACGAGGAGCCTTTATCACATGGCTGGAGATAACAGGTGCCAGAAAACCTCTGCAGTGTGGGATTCCAGGTCCTGTTTGGAGGCTGTGCACCGATGATATTAATGTTTTTTTTTCTACACAGTCATCAGTACTTTAGCAGAAGCCTCAATAGTTTCTGGTTTGGGCAGAGCAGCTTGGAGGGAGGGGGGAAGTCAGTAATCAGCCCAAAGCACTGCTCCCTTGTGTCTCACAAAAGCACTTGACTTTCAGCCCAGCCCCTTCAACAGACCCCATCCTTTTAAGCCCCCACATCCTCTCACACAGTGACATTTATCTGAAAGTTGGCAGGCCTGCAAAGCCAACCAGCCGCCATTAACAAAGTATGAAGAAATACCCATCCTAATTGATGCTATACCCTTTAATAAGTGTATTGGGAAATCATGCTTGCGAAGATACAACGTAATTCAAATCCCCTTCACCAAAAGCATGTTCTTCACATTTTACATTACTTCTCTTGAAATGTTTAACAAGAGTCCGGAGATGTCCAAATTGCAGTTCTACATATCTCAGACAAAGGAGCAGCTTGACCCTCCGTCCAGGAAGTGGCCACTCCCCTGTTAAATCTTCCCTGAATCACCTCAGGGATAGGGGTTTCAGAAAGAGAGTAAACCATAGAAATAATAGATCAACTCCACCTGCTTTTAGTCATATTAGAAGCTTTATCTTTCTGGTTTGAGTTTCAAAATATCACTAATATGTGATCATATTTCCTGGGGGCGTGGTTTGCCGAGCAGCGGTATGGCCGCTCTCTGAATGCGCTCCGCTGGCTGGGTTGAAAATCCTGTAATTATCCTGACATAAGGTGTGCTGGCGGGCCCGAGACCGTCACCCCTGGCTTGCTGAACCGTGGCGAATCGACTGAAGCCAAATTTGGAACCCGCAGAAGATCCAGGGCGAAATTACACGGCTGGTTGACCGGCGCTGCTACCCTGCCCCCTGTGAGTGCCTGATGCTAGGGACCTGAAAATTGAGGCCGCGGCTGCAGTGTGGCTCCAGGCCACACTTTGGAAGAGTGAGTAGGAATTCGCTGTACGGGGCGGCTCTGACACCGGAGGTGCATGCGCCGCTCAAGAAGAGCTGTAAGTGCTAGAGATCTTGTGGCAGCTGACCCGACTCGCTGTTGACCCATAATTGCGTGATCAAAGAAGAGGGCCGCCTGAGCCTGCATAAAGAGCCAGCCGACGCCATTTTCTAGCATCAACCGGCTGAGACAGCGAAGGGTGCTGTGGGGCTGGCTGGTGGCTTCGCTCCATTGACTTTTGCCCCCGCTGCCTATATCCAGCATTAAGGACCTGACGCCGCGGTCTATGAAGAGGGGAATGTGCCGCTTGTTTTATGCCTGATATCCTAAGCTGCGGTGGAGGTGGCGCCGCTGTTGCCAATGAGAGGCACACGCTGCGATCCTGTGAAGACTGTAGGTGAGGGATCCCGTGTCCATGCGGAGTGCGAATGTGTGGCTACTTGGGGCATAATTGACTGCTGACGCCTGCCCTAGATCCCCCTGTGAGCAGTCTGTTGGTGGGACCTCGAAATTGAGCCCGCGGCTGTGGGGTGGGTGTGGGCCACGAGGCGAAGGTGTCTGGGCCGGCCCATTGACAGAGAAACCCTCGGCGCTGAAGGGAAGTGTGCTGCCCAAGACGCCCGCGAATACCAGTGTGGCCTGTGGTGTAGGCCTCGGCCTACTGCTGTCTGTGGGCTGTATGGGGCAGCCATCCCCTGCACACGAGAGAGCCAGAACTCGCCACGTTCTAACCCACCTAGCTGCAGCTGAGTGGTGTACTATGTGCCGGGTTGGTGCCTCCACCTCCTATGATTACTTTCCCTTCTGCCTGGCTGTGTTGACTGCTGCTCACAGACGGGGTGGTACAGGTAATAGTGACAATTGTGCCGCACCTGACATTTAGCGCCATAGTGGGGTAACTGCTGGTGGCGCTAGCACAGAGCCCTTACTGTGAGTCGAAAAGAGCCCTGGAGAAGCCGCGAGCAGCGGATGTGCAGGCGGAGATTATCCTATATGCTGGCCGGCGCAGAAGCTTGTGTTGCTATTTGGAATCCCCCTTGTCAGCTAGGAGCGAACCTCATGGGAGAAGAAGATATGTGAAATGCACACATGAAGTGCTGACGAGGGCTTATACTGCGGCGCGCGGTACTGGATAATTTGAACGACGGCGGAAGCAGAGACCATCTTGCTGGTTGTTGGCGCCAACATTGAGCCAAAGTGTTGGCAGTGACTGTGTAATACGCCCTACCTACTCTTACAGCCTTCATCATCCTGATTGTCTCTGCTTCATGGGTAACAGGACGCCAAGCAACGCAAGCTCACCTTTGACAAGAGATCTACATGCCAAAATGAATCATCCTCGGACGCACAATCAGCAGGCAACCAGGACTCGCAATTGGAGGATCAAGGTGAGGATCTCTGCACTCTCATGTTGGAGATGCGCTCCAGCCTACGAAAGATAGATTCCAAATTGGACAACCTGACTGCGCAACTGGACTCAGTCAAGACCCAGGTGACTGTGCATGAGTCCCGCCTAGATGTCCTCAAAAACAGACAAACTGAATTCCACGAATTTCAGTTGGAGACCAAAGAACAGTTACTGCATATGGAAAAACTCCTGGGTGTCATCCGTGCCAAGAACGATGATTTAGAGGCGAGATAGTGTAGGAACAATTTAGGCATTGCGGCATTACGGAAACTACTGCCATGACCAAAATGGAGGCCTGTGTAGCAGACCTACTACATGAGCTTTTTGACCCCCACATGTCATCTGTCTTCGTGGTACCATAGTTATTTTAAGTGGGACGATCAATTCTACATGCAACTCAACGGTACCTCGATGGGTTTTGCCGGGGCTCCAGTTTATGAAAACACATACATGGCAAAGTACGAAGAAGAGCATATCTTCGGAAACAATGAATGAACACAACATCTCAAATTCTTTAGATGACATTTTTCTTATATGGTCAGGGACCGAAGATCAACTGTTGGAAAACATTGAGACACTAAACACAAAAAATCCCAGAATTCAAGTGACTTTTACGATGAGCAAATCAAAAATCGCATATCTGGATGTAAACGTTGAATTACAAGGCTCACATATTGTCACTACACCGAAAAAACACGGATAAAAACAGCCTGCTGCATTATAAAAGTTTTCATTCTCCAAACTTACTAATCAATTTACCATACTCACAGTTCTTGAGAATGCGGCGTATTGTCACAAACAAAGAGAAAAGCATGCAGTATATCTCTGAATTCAAAGAGAGCTACTAAAAAAGAGGATATCCGAAGAAATTATTAAATGAGGCACAACTCAAAGCTTCCAACCAATAACGGCGAGACCTGTTGATCAAAAAAGAAAAAACTGAAACTAGACGAAATGTATTCGTATCTAAGTTCTCAGTTAATTCACAAAAAATGAAAAACATTATCAATAAGAGATGGGAACTTTTACAATCTGAAGCAGATTTCAACAACATTTTTTCGGAAAGACCTTTGTTTGCTTACACTCACTCTAAAAACATTAAAGAAATACTTGATGAAAAAAAGGAAAAAACGAAAACAAAAGATTACCGAGGCATGCGAAAATGTACTAACTGCGTGCACTGCAACAACACGATTGTAGGCAACTCGATTTCTCATCCGCACACTGGACAAACCATTAAATAGAAATTCGAAGGTGACTGCAATACGAATCAAGGCATGCCATCAAATGCCCATGTGGCTTACTATATATTGGGAAGACCGAAAGAAAAAGAAAAATATGCATTTCCAAACACAAAAGTAGGATTAGAAATAAATCCACAACTTCACCATTGGCACAGCACTAGCAAGACAAACAACATACTATAGCACAACTCAGATTTCAAATAATTGAGGTAGTGTTAACCCCAGAAGGCGCTGACACGAACAAAAAATTACTACAGAGAGAAACCTTTTGGATTAAAAAGCTAAACACACTGACCCCTGGCGGTCTTAATGACCGCATTGAACTCAGTTGTTTCTTGTAGAGTAAAAAGTATTACCATGAGCGGCGCAAACATGTAAATATTGCATTAAATTATAAGTACACATGTTAATCAATGTTAATTTTTTGTTTTTTGTTACTGTTGCACACTTCTGATTATTAGGATCTTATTCTCTCTTGGTTTCCTTTTCCTTCCTCCTATTTAATCTTATGTATATAATTTAATTTATTCTTTATCTTATTTTCATTATTATTTAAGTTTCACGTAATTCACTAACAGTTAGGGTGGGTCTCGAACCCTAGACAGCCCTGTGTATTTAATCAGGTAGGAAGCGCGCTTGGAGGTTTCCATAGCGACCGTGAGATCTATCAATGGTTGACGTCCGGGGAAACATGATCGGATAGGATGTGTAGGGAGTAGATTGGTTTCAATCAATGACATAGCGCGGAAGCCGTGCAGAAAGGGCGAGTATTTTATCAAACGTTTGTTGATTTTAAGATTCTGAGCGTAATGGTGTGCTGTTCAAACACGTGAGCCGATAGGACACGTGGGCTGAGGATTGATTTTAACCAATGGGATTGCACGCTACTCGTGCAACAAACAGACAAATACGGACACTCTATTTGACGTTTGTATACTTGAACGTTTCGAGTGTAATGGAGTCGACCGTACGCTGGCTATCGAGAACTTCAGAATACTTTTGTAAGTAAAGACTGTTTGTGACCATATTCATAGAAACAGGATCTTGAAATACTTATAACTGAACCAGATGTTACACCTTTTTTTAGGATTTCGCGGAGCTTACGTTTTTGACGACCTCAGTGCTTGAAGTAAAACAAAGCGGATTGGTCATACGATTAACTCTGGTAAGCGCCGAAGGTTTAGCATAAAACAGTAGTGTGCTGGAAATGTATTCGGAAACGAAAGTTATAGTATGCATTTATTTGATTACTCAGGTTAAGGAGCTAATTTACACAGCCAGTCTACACTGATTCACCAAGCTCTGGTTACATCGCCTTTAAGGTATGAAGAGGCCGGTTAGGATGTTGTTTGGTTTATTTTGGTTGTTAATGGTAATATACTAAGACAGCATATTATGAATTTCTTAGATAGTCGACTCGGGTCTTTTGAGTGGAACGTCTTTTGGAATCACCCTGAAACAGAGGGATTGGCCCTCTGTCATCGGGGTGAGTTGTCTTTATTTTTTGAGGCACAATTTTGACACTTTGGTGATTACATTGGTGACGGTGCTTTTCTCTATAAATTCAGACACTCTGTTCATGATGTCATATATTTTTGTTTACTGATGTTAATGAATTTCCACTGATGTGCTTGTACATTATCTTTTGATTATAGCGCTGCCCCTGACGAAGGGACTACCTACATGTCCCGAAATGCATTGGGATTTCTACGTCTTCAATTCCAAAACAGTTTTTTCTGAATAATCTTTAATGATGATGCATTTTATATGTATGGTTTAAAAAGTGATGTTTAATTTGTTGAATCTCATTTCAATTCTGAAAGCAAAAATAAAACTATAAAAGTCAATAGTATAAACGTGCTTTGAAATGTGGTAAATATTGTGATAAACTAATCAGTAGTGCGCATCTAAGTCTACGCTAGCATTTTTACTAGCTAGCCACATGTTCACACTTCGTGGTAGAAAGAGCACATAGATCCTTAAGCCCTAAACCACCGGTGAGGGCGCCCCCTGGCCGATTTTAACCAAGTTGAACTACCAAGATCGTGACACCATCCTACGCTTGGCAAGGGGAAACGGTCAAGTGGCACACAAGGGCAACACCATTTCATTCTACCCGGACTTTACCCCAGCGGTACAGGCGGCGAGGCGCGAATTCTTACCAGCCAAGCGTGTCCTCTTGCAGGCGCAAATCCCTTCTTCATAACTCTATCCTGCCAAATTAAAAGTCTTGCATGATGGCACAGCTCATTATTTTACCGATGCGAAATCTGCCTTGAAATTTGCAAATCATGTAGGTGGTAAGAAGACTAAAGACTCTCATGGTGCAGAGGCGTCAGTGAATGGTCAACTTAGTGACAATGATTGATTGGGACGGTATTAAGAACTGAATGACTGCAATGCTGAGATGAGGATCCCAGTGGTAACTAATGACTATGCTGTTGTGGGCCCTGACACTAATAATGATTCAGCATTTAAAATGTTTGGGGTGGTTGGGGAGGGCCTGTAATGCATGCTGCAGTAATCCCAGCCACCCTCTGAGAACAGGGGAGTTTGCTGGTGTCGCTAGGCCCCCATGGGGAGTTTCCCTTTTTCATTCAGACATATATTGTGTTTTAGTATGTATTGGGGGGTATTCTGCAACCTGATTGGGGGGTTGGAGTAGGTGGCGGGTGGTGGGTAGGGATTGTTTATTTGTTTAATGCCGGTATGATCACAGGATGTTGGTTACCATACACAGCCTATGTTTGAGAGACACTGTACTCCAGACGCCCAATCTGCACTGACTGGTACATTGTATACATGCACACGTTGTAGCATTGAATTGTTTAACGTAGAACTTTAGAGGGCTGAACGATGGCAGGAAGTCTAGACTCGTGCATGCTTACCTATCCAGAGAGAACATAGATATATGTTTCTTACAAGAGACGCACTTAAATGTTACACTGTCACAGAGGCTGAGGAATAACAGATGGGGGCATGTGTATTCATCTATTTACTCCAACTATGCCCGAGGTGTGGCTATGGTGATCAAGAGAGGGGTGGATTGGCGTGAGAATGAGATACACAGAGATCCTGAGGGGAGATTTGTCCTACTTCGGGGGTGCTGGGAGGGATCTCCTTGGTACTGGTAGCCATCTATGGTCGAACGTAGACTCCCCTGATTTCTTCCAGGATATTTGGTCTAGAATCGAAATGACTGGCTGTGATACAATATTGTGGGGTGGGGATTTCAATGCGATCCTGGATGATATCATGGATAGGAAGGGGGTGGCCCGTTCCCTACACCCGGCTGCAAATGCTGCTTTGAAGACTATTACTACAGACAGCAATTTGGTATACATTTGGCGTAGCAGACATCCCCTGGTGAAAGAAGGTACTTGTATATCCGACCATCACAACGCTTTGTCCCGATTGGACTTCTGGTTGGGCTCTAGGGATGTAGCTGCTTGGACTATTGATGTTTCACACCTACCGCGATCCTTGTCTGATCATGCCCCTTGTTTGTTACTTCTGTCTCTCCCGGGATCAATACCTCTGACATTTACATGGCATCTTCCACCACATGCCCTAATGGATGAGGCCTTCAAGGAAGAGATCAGAACATACATTGTTGACTACTTCACTAACAATGTAGATTCAGTAACCACTGAAGCCACACTTTGGGAAGCATTTAAAGTGGTAATCAGAGGCCAATGTAATGCTAGGCAGGCGGGTGTGTTGAAAGCTATCTGGGGCACGCTATCATCTCTGGAGTCCCAAATTAAAAAACTTGAGGAACAATTTTATTCCACAACTGCCCCCCCTTATTACAAAAACTCTGAACGATAAACTGTTAGATTTTGCCGAGGAGGCTCAAAGAGAGGTAACGTTTTTGGGGAAATAAGCAGGGGTGCGTAGGTATGGCGAGGGGGACAGACCAGGACGCACATTGTCTGGTATGTTAAAACCATCTAGGACTGCCACATTTATTCATACAATACGTAACCCGCAAGGAGTTATAATTAGGGGACAAAAAAGGTCTTAAATGAGTTCCCTGCATATTACTCCAGTCTATATACTACAAAGCAAGGGTCGTACACTGAGGAGCTATCAAACTTCCTTGAATCATTGGCACTGGTCTGGTTCAACAATACCCACAGACAGTACATGGATCTACCATTCACAGTGGATGATGTGGCTCAGGTTATTAAAAGCCTGCCCCTCGGTAAAGCTCCTGGACCAGATGGCCTAATCACGTCCTTTTATAAAGCTTATGTCGAGGAACTGGCACCCAGTTTATTAGCAGTATATGTAGAGGTGTTAGAGGATGGGATATTACCTCAATCCATGAGGGAAGTGATCATTATCACTCTTCTCAAGCCTAGAAAGGTAGAGGAGGAGCTGGATTCCTCTCGGCTGCTGTCCATGATAAATATGGATGTTAAAATTCTTGCCAAATTAATTGCCAATCGGCTACAGCTCCTGCTGCCGATGATATCGCTTTCCGATCAATCGGGATTCATCTCGTGGAGATCTACTTCCCACAATCTAAGAACAATATTCTCGATGTTACACTATCTACACCCAGATGTGAAGGCTGCGGTCGTGTTCTTGGACGCCACTAAAGCGCTTGAAACGCTTGAATGGCCATATCTCTTCTCGATTCTAGGCCGTATGGGATTTAGCCCGCTTTTTATCTACCGAATCTGGCTGTTATATACATCACCTAGCGCACGCATACAGGCGAAAGGCCTGCTCTCGGATCCATTCCCAATTTTGTGAGGTACAAGGCAGGGGTGTCCAGTATCTCCTCTGCTGTTTGCGATCGCAATGGAACCCCTGGCTGCTCGCGTCTGGCAACATCATACTGCACGGGTTCAGCTCTAGAAGCCTACTCACCTCATTATATGCAGATGATGTCCCACTCTACATTATTAACCCAGAGGAGAATTTAGAGCCCCTTCTGAGGGAATTCGTTTGTTTTGGCGGGTTAACTGGTGTCTTTATAAACTGGGCTAAATCGGTGATTTTTCCGCTGACGGATGGTCCCCCCCCCCCTCCCCCCCCCCACCCCTGGTGACATCGGAATGCCCCTTGAGGTGGGAAGCTGGCGAGGTTAAATACCTAGGAGTTTGGATAAGCCGGGACACACAGGAAGTGTGACGATTAAATTATGGTTGAGCTGTCACAGGGTTGGAGTACAAAGTTAAGGTGCGGTCTAAATTACCGCTGTCCTTGGCTGGCAAGATTGCACTGGCTAAAATGGTTATACTACCAAAATTTCTGTATTTATTCGTCAACATCTCGATTCCACTTACTCTGCACTTTTTCAATTCCCTAAAATATCAGCTGGTCTCATTGGTGTGGGCGGGTGGCCAAGCCAGAACTTCTTGGGACTTGCTAACACTTCCATTGAGGCAGGGCAGTTTAGGTGCTCCAAACATGCAGCTTTATGCGTTCTGTGCCCAGGCACAATTTTTGCACTATTGGGTACACCCTACCCCCTTTCAGTTACATGTGGTGGTGGAGACTGATATTATGGTCCCTGTCCCACTTAAGGTGGCATTATACCAGAAGGTTTGCCGGGGAGACATAGACTCTGCTGGAACACTATGCTGGGCATGGGAGGAGCTGCGTAAAAGAGCAGCAGTCCCGATGCGGTTTGCCCCTTACATTCCCCTGCTGCATAACCCAATGTTGCCTTGTATACAGGACAGTATAAGTAAGTCACAGGCCCAGAAGATGAACCTTCAAACTTTTGCTGACCTATACCCTGATGATGAGTTCAGACCCCCCCCCTCCCCCCCCCCCCGAAGCGACTGAGGGTCAGCCGGCGACATTTGCGGAGATATTTTTATATCACAGGGTGCGAACGGCGTACCGTGCCCTCTGGGCTGAATTCCCGAAGGCGTTGCATTGGAAAACTTATTGAAATCTCAGTCTCCCCGTAAGCTCATTACGTGCCTGTATACCTGCATGCAAAACACTGCCCCGTTGGTGATACCTAAATCCTTCAGACACTGGAATGAGGACCTTGAGACACCTTTGTCTGAGGCACAGTGGGAGTTCTGCTGTGGACAACTAACCAAACTCTCACCGAATTACAAGTTATCGCTGATTCATTTTAAATATTTACATAGATTTTACAGAACACCAGTGAGCCTCTATCGCATGGGTATACGTGAAAACGATAGCTGCTGGCGCTGCGGATCCGCCTCAGCTGCATTCCTACATATCGCGTGGGATTGTCCCAGGTTGGCCGGGTTCTGGTCAGTAGTCTTTGATTCAATAACTTCCATTCTTTATGTATCATTGGCTCCTTGCCCTGTCCTTGAGCTCTTGGGATAAAAAGGTGCCTCCATGATCTGCCTATGTGGCGTAGCTTCCTCGAAATGAAGATGGGAGAGTAATGTATGGGTGTATACTTGGCCCTTGCTGAGGTATTGCATAATGTTCTCTTGTGTTGTCGTTGCAAGTTGCTGCTCTTCATCGCTGTCTAAGCAACTTATGTACATTAATCATTTTGTTGGCGATGGGCTAATGGAGTGTGTGTCGCTAATAAGAACTGTGTATCATTAAGACGACTTTTTAAGCTCCTACATTGATCAGTACCATGTTGGCTAGTTGTACTGTATTGTAGCTTTAATGTTTTGAAATGTCAATTAAAAAAAAAATATATGTGATCATATTTCCTAAAAGCAAAGCCTTATAACGGTCCAGATAAATAGAAAGAGAACGTTTGACGTCTAAGTGCTGTAGTCTTTTTTTTCTTCTTCTGATACTGGGGAAGAAAAGAAAGTTGGTAAGAAAGTTTCTCGTTTTTTAATGAAAATTAGAAGAACTAGTAGGAAGAAAGTGATACTTAAGTCTTAAAATAACACCATCTTCAAAAATACAAAGAAAAGGAGGCTTATATATGATTAGCGCCAAATCCTACAATTCTTCCAGCAAAAGTAATAGCCAATAAAAAGGCTAACTTCCTTATCAAATATTTACGGTCAACCTAAGACAATGGTTCAAAGGGGAGCCTTTGCAAAACCTTTAATACTAAAAGGAGACCCTAGAGGAGTACCAGAGGTCTAACAGAAGCTCTAGAATTCAAGAAACACTTCAATAATTTTATTACCAATTTTCCCTAAACCTTCCTAGGGTTCCCAGAAAGCATGGATTGCAGACCATTAAGGCATTAAGCTAGGTACTGATAAAATGTTACTGTAATTATCCAATAAAAATTGGAGTATTGAAGAAATGTTTCAAGAAATAGGAAAGGAGTTAAGGATTCACACCAGCTTTGAAAAACTCCCTACTGCTTATAGTGAGATTTGATAGTAGCAGGCCTTCTGGATTCCTGTAAAATCTGAGCAATACATTCAGGAATTGCTTTGTTTTGCAGTTCTACCTTTTCCACTTCCAGGCAGATAGAGAAACTCTTGGTAGAGGTGACACCCCAAAATGCACAGAGAAAAGGGAGAAAGTGGGATTATCCGATAGGGTGCTACTGCCATCGACATTAATAGAGTCAACCACTAACGACAAGGCCAAAAAGAAACCATTTTTATCACCCCGCTGCAGCCTTTTGAAATTTTAGTAGCACCTGAGGGATAAGAGGAAAATATGTCAAAGCATAGAGGAGTTGAGGAGGCCATGGTAGACACAGAACATTCATTCCCATCGTTCTTGGTGCTGGAAACAACAAGAACGTCAGTTGTTGAGTATTTTTACATGGGACGGAAATAAGTCTAACACCGGTTCCCAATATTTTGGCCAAATTATGGTGAAGTCCGGTGGAGAGGAAAGAATTTGGAAAATAAAAGGTGCGTGAATCCACAGAGCAAAATGCCTCCCATAACGTTTTGAAGAATGAGCTGATGAGCACCTCATAATTCCCTGTGAGGGGGCTGGCAGTGTATTTGTGTATTTTCTCTGTGGTTCCCAATGGAGGAGTAGGGGCACTATCAACACACTTTTTAAGCGTTGTCAGGTGCTACAGAGAGTGCAGCAGCTTCCCCCCAGAAGCAATATAAGAAAACAGCCTTTAAGTTTCCTTGGGCCTCGTAAGGATGACTGATTTCTTTGATTTTGATCATTTCTAGCGCTGGAGCTTTTGATCTGAGGCTCTTGAGTGTTGAAATCTGTTGTAGTTGGTCCTATGGCTGCACCTTGTGGCCTGTATCTTGTGAAGAAAGACTCAGACACACATGTTGGTTTGAATTCAAATACTTTAGAGTCAACATTGATCATGAGCAATGACTGTTTATTGTTCTAATGAATACTATTGATTATTAATGTTGTGTGTACTGATTTTAATGATGTTATGATACTGACACGTGACATATGGCAGATGTTATTAATGTGGTGACACACAGACGACAGGATAACATGTTTATTTTTATTAATGTTCTGACCCCTTAACAATGCCAGTAGGGCTGCTTATTTACAATGACACTCCCTTATAGTGTGATGTTGCATCTGGTGTAGGTGGGTGGTATTGTGACTTTGGAATTCAGGACCCACTAAGGGTGTAATGTAATATAAGGATGTTAGCAAAGGTATTTTTATCTACCTGAATGTATATATTTGTAATGTAATGTGTAATATTTAGTAGTGTGTTTATAAAAGTACTTTTCCTTTTTAAAAGAAAAAGCACTGACTAGACAATTATTTATTAAGTGTTGTTGTGGCGTGCCAGGGAATTGGGATTGTTAACCCACACCACTTCCCCTGAGTGGGACTTGAATGTCTCTGGTTTTCTACCCTGAGAGAGTCCAAGTGCTACTGTGGGGTACCTAGTGCCCAGTAAAAATACAATTATGGATTTAAAACTTGTAAAGGACTTACATTCTGCACAACTGTTAACCCAGTATTGAAATGTCAGTGCTCTACCCACTCCCTTCGAACATACGGAGCGTTTCCCGCGAGTAGCAATTCTGCACCGCCGGTCTCACGACATCCCGGAGGCAGCTTATCTGTAGGAACAGGCATCCTCATTAAATCATGGAATTGACAGATTGATGTGTAGATATGAAGTAAAGTTTCTGTTTCTCGCTGGAGAGAACATTTTGGAAGGGACACATTCAAAGTGGTTCACCTTCAAGTGCTGTTTTCCGCTCACATTTACCTGGAGCACCCAAGAACTACACTACTCCACCAGCCCCCGCTTTGGGGAGTTCTATGGTGCCCTCCCCCTTAAGCCCCCTCACCACAGTCCTGAGGAAGACCCCGCCTGTAAGGACTATAAGAACCTACAACATCTCATTGGGGTCGAAACGTCGACATTTTGTAGCCTGCCAATATAATCAACAGTAATTATGTCACTTTGATTTGTGTATCTTTTTGTATACATGGCTATGTAGTATATAGACATCTGAACAGTGAAGTTGATGGCAAAATGATGCGCCATTATTTTATGTATATTATGACAAGTGATTTGCACAGTAGTCTTGCTTCACTCACCCCCGTTACCCTCACTTGAATCATTGATTCTTCCTAAAATGCTTTCTCACCCCCTTTTCTCGTTAATATTGCATAAAAGTATCTGCAATTATTCTGATGGTCAGTGTGATTAAATAACACTGTTCAATTATACAACGTCTTCCTTAAATTTGTTTATTTTTTATTTTTTAGTTCTGTATTATTAAATATATATGTACTGGGACCACTCACTTTTGTACTGTTCTACACCCAGGTCCCAGTGATTGTTTTGGGTCTACCCTTCTTTGTAACAACTTGATATTTTATTGGCAAAAGGGGGAGGAGTATGTGGAATGTTGAAAAGTCAACATTGTTGCACTTACATACATGATAAAAGTTAGGATATTAAAGGGTATATAAAGAATATTACAAGATTTCATGAAGATTTGACCCAACTGGAGGTTGACGGTGTATGGAAAAGACTAACAAAGAGTAATACTGCAATAGGGAATTGGTTTTCTGATTTTGGAAAGAGTTTCTTAGGTCAAATAATAATACCAGTAGTTGTAATAGTGACAATAGTATTAATGATAATGATCACATGCAAGTGTTGCAAGGGTAAAGGAAAAAGGAGAATACGTGCAGAAATAGATGGGAAAGGAAAGAAAAGAAAGAGACTATGAGGAAATACAACTTGAAGAGATGAAAGGGAAATTATATAAAAGAATGAAAGAATTAGAAGGAAAAGAAGTAAAAGATGAAAATATAAAAGGAAAAGAGAAAAATTGAGAATTGTTGATGTTGGCATCTGGTTGGGGTGGGTAATTTTGTGATGGCTCAAAATGCCATCAGAGAGGGGATTAATGAAGCATGGTCTCGGAGAAAAGAGACTTGCTCGGATGCAATCCGCTCGTTTACCTCACTAAAAAGTTATTAATTAAAGTTTTGTGGAAACTAATACGCAATTACACAAACATTTTTGGGTTAGTGAAGCTTGCTTATTGATGTACTAATGCAGAGAACATTGAAGAAGGACTAATACCGCATTAAACAGGAAATCTGTTTTGGGCATGCGTCAACTACACCTACGTAGAATGACGAGTAATACTTGGAGATAAATTATGGCGCATGAGCAGAAGCTACAAATATGGCGTCTTGAAGACTCAAATGCATGGCACCTGCTTATCTAAAAATATAAAAACTCAATTTTACTAATGCTAATGCGGGGATAAGTTTAATAAATAACATGGGATGGAGTAGAGCTGGGTGGTAAAGAGTGCAAACACTTTATTTGAGAAATTAACATCTGTCTTTTGACTTTTATCATTAGTGTGTATTTGGGACTTTCTTGCATAACTGAATGAGCTGAGTGACGCGAAGTTTGCGCATGCCCACTGAGTGAAGCCATGAAGGTCAATGACAGAACAGTTGAGCGGAAGCCAAGATCGGGTGCTACAGCCTGGGAACAGGATGGTGCTGAGTTCAACAGTGAAAAGTTCTATCCATCAAAATGTTTTAAAGTTTCAATATTGATACATGTAGTATATGGGAATAAAACGTAAGGGGTTGTGTTTATGAACAATGGTTTAACTGAATCTTGTGACATGTAAGCATGGTGTGATGAAGTTTCGTATTTTCCCGATATTGAAACATTAATGGGTGGAACATGCAGAACGAAAGGTATGATTAAGAGAGCTTTAGTTAGTTAATCAGATGATGATTTGCTGAAGAACTGAGCGCTGTGAGCAGAGACATGCTGAATGCTGGGGACAGAAGCTGATGCTGTGTTGCTGATGAAGAATTGATCGCAAAACCTGAAGCAGAACTTTCTATCCTAAATTAATTTGGGTTAGATTTGAAGATTGCGGAAGAATCTCGAGGAGGAAGAGAGTGTCAGAGGGGTGCGGCGCAATCATTGGTATGTTAGAAAGGGTAACTATCCTGTCCTGATTCCTGCCCTGAAGTCTTTGTCTCCTGAATCTATCTCAGCAGACCCCCACTAGCCCTTTGGCCAGGGGGCTGGTCTTCCACACCATCCTTGGTAATAATATATTTCAGTTATTCGTAAATGTTTTTGATCTTTTCTCTCTGTCCTCTCTCTTTCCGGCATTGATTATTGCTTGAGTCAGAGATAAATGCATTGTGTTTATTAATTGAATTTTCTCTCCTATGAATGATGGTGACTGCACTGTATTGAGACTGTTCACAATTTATGAAATATAACAACCTAGGCAATTCAATACTTAAAGCTCATGGAAAAGTGACAAAGGAGAAAAAATTACTAAATACATCCAAAAGATCATTAATGACATGAATTTTATTAACAAGAAATAAAAAACATTAAAAAAGTTGATTCTCATATATTTTTAACCAATTTCACAAATTAATCAACATTACGTAAAATTAAAGCACAATTAAAAAATCACAATCAAAATTGGAAAAGGGTATAAAAAGAAAAGGGTAGAGGTGGCATAAAGATTTTCTCGATGCGCTTTTCGGCGACCAGCGCCTTCTTCTGGAGTAGCCACAGGTTATTGCCGTTGTAATTTTCAAAATTTGCGGTTGTATTTTGTTGAGTGTGGATAAAGGACGGATTAAAAATTTAGATATTAATGATCTGAATATCTTAAGTGAACTTCAATCTGGCGAGAATAGCGATGGCCTTGCTTCTCATACGGAAACCATTTATAATGGAAGATCTTTTCTTCGAAGTCGAATCTTCTAGTGAATCAAGAAGTCAATGAACTCCTGGCCGCAAACGAATTGTTCACATGCATCTGAAATTTTAGATAACAATTTTAAAACTTTCTTGAGTCTGTGGTGATTTACTTAAAGTATAGAAAAGTTTGTTTATGTTAATTGTCGCCATCAACTAGAGTCAACTAATGGTCCATCCACCAGAGGAAAGAACTTGTTGATCTGGGAAGGGTTGGTTGAAAAATGAACAGAGGTATTGTATAAACTAATCCTAAACAGGTTGTGAAAGTTTAATAAAACTTGACCCCCACATCCAGCGGTTTATCCACTGTGAGTTTATGTGCCAAGGTGAGTATATGGTAGTTGAGTATCTGTTGTTGGTGAACCGCTGGATCAGTATTATTTTAGCAAAATGCTGCACATTATTTGTTATTTAGTGACTCTTCTTGGGATTCAGTCTGAACATTTCATACAAAGTCTAACGACATGGAGGTAAGAGGGGAGAATTCCAGCAGAGAGACCAGTCTTGGAATGAAGGCAGCGGCCTTGCGTATACTGAGTTTATGCCTATGATGAAGACCACCTCACTACCAGGGGCGGCTCCTCCATGTGGGCAGAGGAGCGTCGCCCCACTTCTTTCTCGCAGTGCGAGAAGCAGAAACATAAAATTGTATTATAAATACCATTTTATGTTTCTGCTTCTCGCACTGTGAGAATGCAGAAGGGTTTGGTCGGGGACGGGTGGGTGGGCGGTCTTGCTCAAGGGCAGGGGAGGAGTGGCTTGCCCACTCTGAAGGAGCTGACTGTTTGGTCGGCCCCTGGGCCAACCAAACAAGTCATACGCACTCTCCCTTTTCTACATGTAGGCTGCATGCAGCCTACATGGAGAGAATGGCCTCCCCATAGACGCATGTGTGGTCAATGTCCCAGCCAATTACAATGCTGCCATTGCAGTGTAGTGATTGGCTTAGAAGAGGGGAGGGAGGCTACCTGCTTCCTGTGAGGAGCAGAGAGAGAAGGAGACGCGACGCAGGACCGAACCAGGCCGGCAAAGGTAAGTTAAACTTTTTTATTTTAAATTAAACCCCCCCACTGGCGAGTCATGCTGGCCGCGACTGCTAACTACAGATACCAGGTACGGGGTTTGTCACTAATCCCAGAGATCACTAATATATGCCTCTGCTCACATAGTGAGGGTAGGCTTAGATAGAAATATTAGTTACCATGGTCGGGTTGTTCATTGTTTACAGCCTATTAGTGATGTTGATTACTTTTCTTAGTTGTATGTGTTCACTAATCTCATCAAACCTGCTTCAACATAGACTATTATAGTTTCAGTAAATATATTGTAAACTTCCTGTGTTTTTCTTTTGTTTACTATGGACATGCACGAGTGAGAGAGAAAAGTGATGATCTGTTTCCACGATTTCCTTGGGGACTAGAGGTTCGTGTTCTAGGTGTGCCAAAATCACCTGCTACTCTGCAAAGTTTAGGAATGCAGGTGAGGCACTGTGAGCTAGTCTGATTTAGGCCTGCAGGTACTGACGTGGTAGAGACTCGGTCCTTAAATTGTGACATCCTGTTCTCCCAAGGCACAGTTCTGTTTCCAAACAGAAATCCTGCAACAAGTGTCCAACAGGTATCGGTAGGGCTGCTATCCCCATGTAGGTACATTGTGGTTGAGGGTGCACAGCATAGCCACAGAGCTGCCAAGGGACTGTAAGACTGATGTTCCTTGGAGCAAGAAACCGGACTAGCCTTGGCGCAAGTACAGAAAGGCTGAAGATTCTTGACCCAGATAAAGGAAGTTCTGGGCTCTACAGCACGAATATATTAGAACTGGGGTCCATTACATTATTCACACGGTGTTGTGAGTCTCTGCACAGGTACAGGAAGGCAGTGTCTCTCTTGCGGAGGCACAGGATTGCTGAGGCTGCCTAATGTTGATAAGGAAAGGCACAGTTATGTGAGAGAGCTGTGATTATTTGGCACAAATACATGAGCACTGAGGGACCCTCTGCAGGTAGAATAGGTCTGTTACTCCAGCACAGGTACACAGGAGCTAAGGAACACAGAACCTGTACAGGAGGGCAGAGGACCTCATTACATGCACAAGAGTTCTAGCATAGATACTTAAAGGTAACTGGCCTTCAGCCAAGGACAGGTAACAGAGTGATCTGGGTTCTCTAGCAAGTATAGGATGGGTGGTTGTCCCAGCCTAGGTAGCAGGACCGAGATTGCTTGTACACTCTGTGCACTCTGCGCCCCTGCCTTTCCTGGAATATTGTCAGGTATGGTGCCACAGGGCAGACTATTGGGCCACAGTCGTAGAGGGGGGTTCCAGAGGGATCACCCTACCACCTCCACACTAAGGGGCCGATTATGATGGCGGACGGACCTGAGTCCGTCCGCCACCATAGCGTAGGAGGGAACCTCCGCATTGCCTGCGGAGTTCCCTCCTGTGCAATTAGGATGTGACCGCCACCCTGGCGGTCACATCCTCAATCTTTAACATTGCGGCGGGTGCAGCTTCAAGCTGCACCCGCCGCAATGTTAAAAGTGCATGCACGGCATTTGCGTGCACAAAGCAGCAGGCATCGCGCGGTGCCTGCCGCTTTGTCCACGCAAATGCAGGGGGGTACCATAGGTACCCCCCATGTGCACCCCCCACCCTCCCCTTCACCCAGGGGGCCCGCAACGGGCCCCCGAAGTGCAGCTCCGTATGCTTTTCCACGGCGGAAAAGCTGCCGCGGAAAAGCATACTTTGTACTCCATCATAATATGGATGGCGGTGTCTGATAGACACCGCCAGCCATGTTAATGCTTTTCCGCTGCGGGCGGAATGCGCCCGCGGCGGAAAAGCGGAGGACAGATTGTGAGACCCACCAGCCATCCTAATATGGCGGTGGGTCTTTCAAGGCTCCGCGGCGGATTTCCCGCATCCTCGGGCCGGCGGTGGCTTCCGCCGGCCCGGTGGATGCGGGAAATCCGCCATCGTAATAGGCCCCTAAGTCTCCATAGTACGCATATGGGTTGCTCCGAGGGATCGAGGGACTGGCATCCTTCTCCCAAGTTTTTTGCCGGGCCAAGGACTGACTTCTCACCCCAAAGCAGAGCAAAGGAGGAGAACCTCCTTCTCCTGCAAGGCTGTGTGACTGAAGGATGAAACATGGCTGTTTTAAGATTATGACTACATGGTACGCTTGTATTGGACCGCATTGTTCATGAATAAGTTAAACATGGCTATCTCTAGTGTAAGGTATCAACTTGATTGCCACCTGGTATGTCTGACTGGATGTATTATTGGATGGTAACAATATGGAAGGGCCACAGGTTACAGATGGAAACATCTGGCAGTGAATGTTGACCTGGGGAAAGATCTTAAATGTATCACTTTGAAGGTAGTTGTAGGAAAGGGCCCCTTTTTGTATGGTTACCCCCCACTTTATGCCTGATACCTAATGCACTTTGACTGAATATGCACTGGGTCCCTGCCAATCCCAGTGCCTGTGTTCTTTCCCAAAATTTCAAAGTCGACCCAGCACACATCCTAGTGTGCCATGCTCACAAAACCGTGCCTGTAGCATAGGTAATTCATCCACCTAGCAGGCCTCAAAGCCCTAAAGCAGGGTGCACTATACCACAGGTGAGGGCATAGCTGCATGAGCAATATGACCCTTCAGTGTCTAAGTCCATTCTTAGACACTGTAAGTGCAGTGAAGCTATATTGAGTACATGGTCTGGGAATTTGTCTTTACGAACTCCACAGCTCCATGATGGCTTTACTGAATGCTAAGAAGTTTGCTATCAAACTTCTCCGCATAATAAATCCACACTGGTACCAGTGCTGGATTTATTACAAAATGCACTCAGAGGGCATCTTAGGGATGCCCCCTGAAAAATGACCAGCTCCCTAGTGTTCAGCTGACTAGTCTGCACCAGCCTGCCACACTCAAACATGTTTCTGACCCCCTGAGGTGAGAGCCCTTGTGCTCTTGTGGGTCAAAAACAAAGCCTGCTTGGGGTGGAGGCGCGTCTCACCTACCCTCAAGCAGAAACAGCATCCAGGGCAGTGAGCCTCAAAGGCTTCCTGTCCTATGTTATGCAGATCAGGGCCTCTCCAGCTAGTGGAGATGCCTGCCTGCCCTCCCAGACAAAGACCTACTTTTGGCAGCGAGGTCGGTGGAAAAATTAGTAAACAGGAGAGGTGTGTCCCCTCTCTGCCAAGACCACCCCTAAGGTGCCTTGGACCAAGGGGTCCCCCCGTCCTTAGAAAACACTACATCTTGAATGGAAAGATTTTAGCCAGTCAGGGTAGGGGATTCCCGCTCCCCAAAGGGAGGGGACATACAAAGTATGTACTCACCTTAAAGACAAGTAGCCCATTGGCTACCATCTGCCAGTACCAGTAATGCGCCACAAGTCAGTATTTAGGGGCACCCCTGAACCTTGATCCTCAGATCTGTGACAAAAGAAGACATCTCTGAAGCTGACCCTATAGAGAAGCCTGAAGATGACTGCCTTGGCTTCAGCCCTACTGGCCTGTCTCCATCTTCGAAGAGCCTGCAACAAAAAGGCGACCTGTCCAGCAGCCAGCAGCCTCTAAAAATTCTGGGAGGACTACAGCCTTCGAAAAAGACTCTTATCTCCCATGGACAGCAGACCTGTTCTGAACAAATCAACTCCCAGGACTCCTGTGTCATCTGGAACCTCGTGTCCTGCCCACTCTGCACCCGACACTCACGGACTGAGTCTGAGTGGTTCACCTTTCCAGTTAAGTCTCCCCAGCTATCCTGACCTCAAATCCTTTGTTTGCTGATCTCTCCTGGCCTCCGTGACGGCGTCTGCAGTGTGAATCCAAAGGGTCCTCCCAACCGCGACTGTCCTGGTAAGATGAAATCTGACGTTTAAAGGCACCCCTGCAGTCCCTAGGCTTTGGGGGGCTTGACCAGCGGTGCCCCTGTGACCCCAAACATCCCAACTTGCCTGGGCTGTCGCTGTTTTTCTGCCTGCACCCTCCTTTTCGAGTCCACAAAGAAGAATCTCCATAGAATTGCATTGGATGCCCGATGCTGTGCTTGCACCCTGCACCCAGTGGCGTAGCTGGAGGGGGCCCAGGCATCAATTTTTTGGGAGTGGCGGCGAGCGCAAGGTACGTTTTATTGTATTTTATTCTCCCTCTTCATCGTCTGTTGCCTACACGTCTCCTCTTTTCGTTGTCCGTTGCCTCCACTGCCCCCCCCCCCCCCCCCCCCGGCCCTTACTGGCCTTCACTGGGTGGCAAACTTAGGGATCGCCCCGGGTGGCAAAAGCTCTAGTTATGCCACTGCCTTCGGCCTTCACCCGGCCGCCCCTGTGTCGCTGGTGGTGTAGCTTTGGTGTTGCCTTGCGGCCCCTGTGCTTGCCAAAACCCCTGGGGCCTGAGCCCTAAAACCACGGGCATTTACCTGCAACCAGCATCTATCATGAGTGCCCCCAGTCTCCATTGACTAACATTGGGCCCAGTGACCTCTGTACCCGGCTGTCCCAGTTCCGCTGGTGATGCCGTACCTACCTTGATCTGATCCTTGCCCAGTGTTGGTCCACACCCCGAAGACTGGATGAAGAAAGTCGAGTACTTACGTGGTAATGCATACAACTCTTTTTCTCCCATAGGATTGCAGTGCATTTCTTAACATCGCATTAAGTGTCTATCTTTCTGAATTGCTAAGTTACTGCTGTTATTGATTGACACCACAAGGTATTTTCAGTATAACTGTAAAGTATTCTGGTGGTCTTTTGCAAACACAATCACACTCAGGGCCAGACTGGCTGTAGCGGGTACCGGGTATTTCCCCGGTGGGCCGCCAGGTAGGGGCCAGTTTTGGGCCCCTGGACGGCCGTTTTTGTTACAGGGCAGTTTTTGTAAGTAAGTAAGTAAGTAAATCTTTCTTTATTCGATTTTTCAGTAAAAACCATAAAAGAATTTCAACAAGTATATCATAATGTACACATTCCACGCGTTATTAGTTTTACAGCATAAAAGAGAGGGTATTTTTTCCCCTAATCATTTGTGTTAACTCACATATTCTAACATATACAAGTGAATTTTGATCAAAGATTTGCCCTATGTTTAAAAATACATTTTAAAAAAGTCACTATATATTTACAGACTAGTTCGGTTTCTATAAATTGTAGACGCAACATGGCAGGACGACATCTTCTCAAACCCATTTTTTTCAATAGAGGGATTAGCCAAATTTTACGATGTTCACTGTACAATTTGCAAAACAGGACAGTATGGATGGTGGATTGTTTTGAAATATTATCACATGGGCATACTGTTAGACACTCTTCCCAACTGTTCTTTATCGGGAAGGCCACCAGTCTATGAAAAATGTTCAGTCTGAACCTTGTCAGTAGGAAACGTTCAAATTGTATCTGGACATATGTCAAATACGGCTCAGTTTCTAGGGTGGTCATGACTGCCAGGGAATGTTGGACTGACGATTTGCTTGCCACTGTGCAGAGTCGCATCTCTTCCACATGACCCAAAGCCCTTCTTTTTAGTTCTTTTTTGGTTATTTCACCAATTCGTTCAGGTGTGAGATAATATTCACTCAGTCCTAGGTCTGTCATAAAATTCTTTATATACATGAGCCATTCAATCTTTCCTACATGGTCTAGTGACATACAGTCTGTTACTATCTGTTTAGATAGGGTGTTTCTCGTTGCGGTCCAGATACGTCGCCAGAGCAAGAGCGGCTGTATCTTGGCCATATCCGTTATGTATGAGACGCCTAGCTCCATATGGCAGGCATAGATGGATGCACATTTGGGGGTCGCCAGCAAAAATCTCAGGAAGGAGTTCTGTACCACCTGTAGCGATTTAGTGTTTTTATGTCCCCAAAGACCTGCCCCATAAAGTGCGGTGGATTGGCATTTAGCTTTATAAATATGGAGCAGTTCCACTGGGGGTCTCTTTCCCAATTTTTGCGAGAAGTTTTTGAGAGCAGCAGTTGATCTCAGGAACTGATGCTTTCGTGCTTCTATGGCTGGTTTCCAATTTAGCCTTTCATCCATCATAATTCCAAGGTATGGATATTGGACAGTTGTTTCAATTCTTTCCTTGTCAAGGAATATACCTTTTCCCCTTTCTTCTTTCTACCTGCCACCATCACGTAGGTCTTTTTTACGTTTATGCGCAGGTCCAAACTGCCCATAAACTTTGCGTACCTGTCTAGTGCCTTCTGTAATTCACGCGGAGTGCGTGCGAGGATCACGGCGTCATCCGCCTATAATAAGGCAGGAATAAGCCGATGTTTTACTCGAGGAAGGTCCTGGCCCCCCCTCAACATCTCCACCTCAAGACCATTTGTATAGAGGGAGAAAAGAAAGGGGGCCAGGACACAGCCCTGCCTGACTCCCCGCTCCACCGGGAATAAATCAGTTAATTCGCCGTTCACTCCAAAACGGACTCTAGCAGAGGCATTTGAATACAGTTCTCTTAAAAAGGTTACGAGAGCCTGGTCCATCCCCATCTCAGTGAGGATAGACCATAGTTTTGAATGAGAAACACAGTCAAATGCCGCCGACAGGTCGACATAGACCATGTACAGCCTGCCCCGCTTTGCTGAGACGTATTTCCCTATCATTAATGACAAATTAAGGGCTTGTTCCGTTGTTCCAAAGCCTTCCCTAAAGCCAAATTGGATGTCAGAAAGAAGCTCCTTATCCTGAACCCACTCCTGTAAACGCTGGAGAACCACTCTGCCCAGTACTTTCCCCAACGAGTCCAGGAGTGAGATTGGACATTAGCAGTTGACATCTTGTCTTTCACCCTTCTTAAAGATGGGAACCATAATGGATTGGGTCCAGGATTTGGGTAAACCATACATCATGGCAGAGTCAAATACCCTTTTTATTATTGGGTTCCACAGATCTGGTTTATATTTAAAGAAATCCACTGGTACCCCATCTGGGCCGGGGGCTTTGGCACTTTTACTAGCCATTAATGCATTAGAAACTTCAAATAATGAAAACTCTAGTGGGATTGGTAGGGAATTAGGTTGTTGTAAGTTACCATTACTATTTACCCCCCCAAGATGCTCTGATTCAGGGGGTTTACCAAAAATTTGCGAAAAATGTTTTACCCATGCAGGTCCCTCTATAGCCACTTCTATTGTTGGGTGGTTCTTATTATCTGCTAAAAAAGGAGCTCTTATCACTTTCCAGAAACTCTCACTATTTTTATTCAAAGAACGTTCATGTAGCTGGTTCCATAGGCCTTCTTTCAATTCTGTTTTTCTTTCCTTACAGGCTACTCTATAGGACCTTCACCGTAACTTTATTTCTTCCTGATTCCTAGGTTTATTCGAGAGTGCTTTTTTTAGTCTTTTGTACGTCACAGTACACTTGTGGTTAAACCATCCTTTTTTTATTTCCTTATTCCCCTTCTTACTTACAGTCAGACTTTTTTTTACATTTTTCAGGATTGAGTCAAAATTTTGAAGTACCTCCTCTTCCCCTATATTAGTGTCTAAGCAATTTAGTATAGGCAGATAGGAGTCGCGTACCACCTTAGCTGTTACTTCTACTGGGTCTATCTTATCCCATCCCAGGGCATGACCATTCATTTTAGAAAGATGTAAGTTATTTTGGGCAAATGCTGCCATTATACACTGGGGTGAAGATTGACCCTGTACTAAAGATAGATTCACACCCAGAGCGGCGTGATCGCTTAGGGGATTTACTAATACTCTAAATCCACTGAGTTTGGTTACCAATGTAACAGTGGCTAGGATATAATCAATAGTTGTCTCGCATCCTCTCCCTAAATAAGTTGGATCCAAGTATCCCTGTGGATTTTGTGTCTTGTTAATTATTACTAAGCCTAAATCAGATATGGTTTCGTTTAAATAATTTCCTACCATAGAATGATTAAAGTGTACTATTTGCTCATCTTGATTTTCCGCTAAACCACAGATATTAGTATTCGTTTTTGGACAAGGGTGCTGGTTGAAATCTCCTCCCCAAATAATAGTTGGTGTACTAGTCGATTTCATTTTATTTATCCTTTTGCCAAGCTTTTGGCGTAGCTCGCTAATTATTTTTTCCGCCTCACAACTCGGTAAATTGTCATAATAATTTACCAAAAGGAAATTCTCATTTTTAAAAGAGAGATTTAATAATTGATCATTTGTTTCAATTTGGAGGGACGTTATTTTTAGCTCTGATATAGTATTTGCTATATATATAGTCAGGCCACCCTTTGCTCTTCCATGGGTAGCTGCTATCGCTGGGGAGAAGTAGGTTTTATAGCCCATCAGATGTTGTACCGTGGTGGCCCAGGTCTCCTGTAAGCAGATAACCCCATATTCTTTAAAGAAATTTAGGACACTACCGTCCTCAATCTTTACGCGAAGGCCCGCTATCTTCCAAAACAAGAATGATACCATTCCACATTTCTGGACATGCGGTGCCTCGCTTAGGGGAGCCTCCTCTATAGGAGAGTTATCTGCTATCAGGTGTGTCTTCTCACTTGGGGGGCCTGTTGTAGTATCAGGAGGATTTTCTAAGTCCGGGATTTCACCCAAGGCTATCAAATTAGAAACTACGTGAGGATAAGCATATGTTAGCATTTCCTCATTTCGCTCTTCCATCCTTGTGCCCGGGATTTTTTTATCATTTGTTTCTGGGGAAATATTTTTTAGTGGGAGTCCCTCACACCCGCTTGTGGTCGTAACAAGTCAATCCACTTCATCTAACGCATAGAGCATTGAGTAGTGATTAAAGGTGGGAAGGTTAAATCCATGTTGTGCTGTGAGGCTATTACTGTTACACCCCGTGTACAAGCAAGGGTGGCCAACTTGGATAGTTATAGGAGTTTTGAAATTGGGATTGGTGACCAACTTCTTTCCATTGAAAGGGATTCCTTCTTACAGGGTTAGCTCTTTGATAGGATGATGGGTCTCTTGGATAAAAATAGCTAACATAATGGGTAGAGATGCAGTCCCCCCCTCTTGCTTCGTACCAGTCTCCAATGCATCTGACTGCTCTAGGGTCCTTAAAGTTTATTATTACGACGTCCCCTTTCTTGTCCTTTGGGCGTGAGCCTACCCAGTTTGCGCGTCTTACGGTTAGGATTACTCCATCTACATGGGCGGGGAGTGGTCTATTTTGTTCTAACCAATGAATTGTTTTATTTTTTAGGGCATGATGGTTTTCCCTAACCCCTTCTGCTAATTCAGTTACTCCTGTCATGACGATAGTAAAAGGGGCAGATTCGGGAGGTAGATCTACTTTTCTAAAGGTGTGTCTATGAGATGGCTGTGTAGACTGTTCCCTGTTCTCATTCTCTACGCTATTTTTAGAGGATTTGATATTATTCTCAGTTGCCCTTTTCTCGTCGGCATTTACGGGCTCCTTTTGTTTCAGGGAGCCTTTTGCTGATTGAGTTATAGGTGCTTTATTGGGCAAAGTTTTTATAGGTGTACCCACCACTTTCTTTCTCCCCATTACTGACCCAGTATTCACATTTGAGGTACTAGTGGAGGGTTGTTCTATAGTCAGAGTACAAGTCTCAGCATGGCCTCCAGTACTCGATGAGACCTGGGTTTTTACTAGTTCAGCCAGGACAGCTTTGTTTCCTTCTAATTGATCTCCTAGTTTATCCAGCTTAGTGCTGATCAGTCTCGTTCTCTCAAATAGCGGGAGTAGAAGCAGCCTGACCATGGTCTCCACCTTGGATAAAAGGTCACCCTCTAAATTTGAACCAGGTGGCTGCCCCTGAGGGTCGCTAGAGGGGATGGAATTTCCAGTCTCTGTTAACTGCGAATTTACTTGGATAGCCGGAGTTGGATTATTAGTACGTTTACCTGGCGTTGTTTTTGGGAAGAACCCCTTCTTTTCCTTTTTTTCCTATTTGTGCTCGTTTCCCCACTCGGGATTACCGTTGGAGAGGAGGTGATAGATAAATTAGGGGAACTTGATAAGCCCGTAATGTCTGTCCCCAATGTGGAATTGTGAATGGAAACATTTCCAATAAGGTGAATCAGTTTGTCATCCTCCTCTCTTACATCCAACTGCGGGGGGTCCCCTTCTCCTAAGTTTTCCGTACCCGGGGATGGTACGTGGGCTATTTGACCTAAGGAGGAGCGCTTACCCGTCAATAAATCAAGGGATAGGCGCTTCTCAGTATCAGCAATTTCTTTCTCCAGGACAGTAGTAATGCGCTTGAAGAAATGATCAATTGTACCCGTAACTGCCCCTTTTGAGGTCTTAACCGTGATGTTTTTACTCATCCCCGTTGGAGAAGCCATGATTGTAGATTTAGAAAGTTAAATATGGCACGTTAAAATAGATGATTCACAGCAAATATGCACGATACAGTCTTTTGGAATAGCCTTAGAAAAAATGTACGTTAAAAAAACGGGGTTTCGATCTTACCAAAAGGTACAAAAGTAACAATGTTCATAGGGTGGCCCGTCCCGTCCTTATCCGTCCTTTGACGTCCGCAGACGGTCCCGCCCTTGTCCCGGGCTTCCCCCGGGGCGCTCCCGCGCAGCGGGAATGACCAGATGCTGTAATAGGGACTAGATTGCAGGGCGGGGCGAGCAGGGAGAGCGGCCCAGGTGCCGGTAGTGCGGGCTGGCGGGTACTCCTGGGAGTTGGAGTCCAGGACCCGCTACTCGCTCGCAGCCCTGCCTGCCAGTGCCCAATGAAGATCGCCTCCTCCAGTGGCCCAATTCCGGTGTTGCGCTGGGATCCCCCCCACGAAGCGGGACCCGCGAAGCGGGTTCCGTGAGGAGTAAGGTTAAGGGAAACAGGAGCACCAAGTTTCAACAAAAGAATGCAGCAGTTTTTGTACCATAGTTGCAATATCGGCCCCGGTAACAAAATCGGCCACAACCAGCCATGGTCGGTTTTGGTTCCCAGTCCGGCCCTGATCACCCTTTACCTAAAAAGAATTGATATTTTAAACTGGTGCTTACCTGCAACTGTGTTTCTCTTGGTTCTAAAAGAAAAGTAGTCAAGTCAAAACCACTTTATTCGATTTAGTTAAAAATCATAAAAGCATTCTACAAGAAATTTAAAAAGGGTCAATACAAATTCATGAGAGGTTACATACATCAATAACAATTTATATATACACAGTTTAAAAACAGTTAAAAGAAAAATAAATATTTAGCTAAAATTTACAGGTACAAAAAATACATTTCATCCTTCAGTGCAGAACCCCAATATTACATTTTAAGACGTCTCCTCCTGATCCTAACAGCAGCAACAAGATAGTTGGCCACGCTAAACATGACCAAAGCTGAATCCAACATTTGGAGATACAGGAGGGCTGGTTTTGCCTGGTGGAAGGCTTTGTCCTTCAATAAAGGTACCAGGTATTTCTGTCTGGGCGCAATATAGAAATGACAGAACAGCATAAGGTGCATATTATCTTGCGGTGAAAAGTTGTCGCAACTACACACAGGTGCATCCTCCTGCTTATACCAACCTTGACTATCACAAAGAACCGTATAAATCTGGTTAAACCGGAATTTTACCAGAAGCCACCTATGAAAAGGGATGTTAACAATGGCGAGGTACGGTTGTATAGCAAGGCAGGTAATGATCAAAAAATGGGCTCTAACCGTGGGTTTTGTAAGTTGGCGTTCCTCCCTCTCCATGATTTTCAATTTGGAAAAGTTGAGCTTGACCCAATCTAAATCAGATTTCCTTAGACCCTGAGGGGCAAAAAAAATCTCAGGACGACCAAGGTCCAAGGAACACTTATAGATGTATGATAGCCAAGCAATATTTTTAGATTTATCCAATTTTAGACAGTCCCCCAGTATTTTATGATTTAAACCTAGGTTGTTATTGGTCCAGGTCCTAATCCATAAAAAAATAGGTGCCATTAGAAGGATATCAGTGATATACCCTAAACCAAGCTCCTGGTGAACTGAAAACGTAGCTGTTGATTGGGGGAGCCCTAGTATAGATCGAATGAACTTATTTTCTTCCCTTTGAATAGATTCACAATTCACATAGCCCCACAGGCCTGAGCCATACCTGGCTATTGCCACAGATTTTGCCCTATACAAGCTTAATAAAGCACCAGTCGGCTTCCCACCCAGTCTCCTAGAAAAACTTAAAATTGCATTTGCCGAGCTCCTAACTGCTTTAGTTTTGGCTGTAATTTGAGGAGCCCAGCTACCCTTGGTATCATAGATTACACCAAGGTAAGTAAATATTTTGACATTAGTGATCACATCACCATTACAATAGAACTGTTTGGTATTATTTTTAACAGCCCCAAATGCCATAATGTGAGATTTGGAATTGTTTACCACTAAGTCAAGTGAAGACATAAAATCACTAAAAGCATTTAAAAGTCTTTGCAAACCTAAATGGGTCCGAGCTATCAAAGCAGCGTCATCCGCGTACAGGAGAACAGGGATGCGAGTATCCCCTGCACGCGGTGTGTCCAAGGTAGCAGTTAAAAGATTCTTCTCTAATGAATTTATATAAAGAGTGAACAGCATGGGAGCAAGAATGCAGCCCTGCCGCACGCCCCTGCTCGATTTGAACCAAGCTGTACGATTGCCTTCTTGGTCCATTCTAATTGATGTTTTTAAATCCTTGTGGAGTTCTGCCAAAAAGTGCAGAAGGGGAGGATCAAGTCCCAATTTTAACAACATGGTCCACAGCCGGGCTCTATTGACCAAATCAAAGGCCGTGGACAGATCCATAAAGGCAACAAAAATTGACCCCTTTTTTGCCATTGTGTATTTTGAAATTATCAAATGAAGATTTAAGCATTGGTCCTCTGTTCCTCTACCTGAACGAAACCCATACTGGGCATCTGTTAAAATATCCTTATCTAGAGACCAACTGTTAATTCTTGCTAGCAAAACTTTGCCCAGGACCTTCATGGAAGAATCCAATAAAGATATAGGTCGAAAGCACTTGGGGTCGTTTCTTTGGCCCTTTTTAAAAATTGGGACTATGATTGAACATGCCCAGGTTTTTGGCAAACCCCCCTCAAGCACACAGTTAAAAACATTGGCTAAGATCTCTGCCCACATCCCTGGGTTTAGTTTGTAGAGATCCAAAGGGACCCCGTCTGGGCCGGGAGCTTTATTAACAGCAGAGCCTAATATCGCAACCTCTACTTCAGATTTACTAAATTTTAACTTAAGAGGAGAAGTTGGGGAACAAGGCATTGCAAATGCCTCAACTATTTCATTTGACCCATATATATTAGAAAAATGTTTAATCCACTCTGCTTCAGGGATATTTATTTCAAGATCCATGTTATTTGATTGAGCAAATAAGGGGTTATTAATTATGGACCAGAATTTGGAACTTTGTTTAAAGGTGGTGGAATCCATTAAAGAGTCCCAGGCTTCCTCTTTGATGGCCTTTTTTCGCGACTTGACCACCATAGCGTATTCTTTTCTCAACTGTGCCACCAATGACCTATCTCTAGGGGATTGTTTAGGAGCTTTCAGCAGAGCCGAGTGTGCCTTAGAGCATGTATGATCGAACCAACCAAAAGCTGGAACAGGACCCCTCCTTGGTCTAGCTGTAAGCTCTTTTTCTACTCTGGCACTAATGGCCTCAAAGGCACTAACTACCTCCTTCCCCCCCTCTCTAAGTCCCTACATTTCTCAAGTTCTACAACCATATTTTGCTCAATTAGACCAAGAAAGTCCTCAGGGCAAACTTTACACCATTTAAGGCGCCTTCCCTGGTCTCTACTCCTTACATCCCTTGTAGAGGTGACCCTCAAGGCCCCTTTGCTCAAGCCAGAGAAAGCGTCCAAAACTAACAGCACCGGGTTATGGTCGCTGAACCCGCTTACAATTGCATTATAGAACAATACATGGCGTAAGAGCCCCGGGGACATAAAAAAGTAATCAATGATCGATTCACTTCCCCTTGCATTATACGTGACCACACGCTTTTTTAAGTCTGAAAACCCTGGTTCAAATAAATCATTAAATGATAACAAATTTTCCATTGCCACACCCTTGGGGCTATGCTCAAAATGTGGCAAAGATGTGTGATCTGGGCCGGTATCATCTACAATCTGGCAATGTAACCCGCACAAATGAACATTAAAATCTCCCATCATAATTAGTTGAACAAAAGTGGTTTGTTTTGACATATAATTGGTTAAAAAAGAAGATAAGCCTTCTAAAACAAAATTAGGGCCCCCCCCCCTGCATGGAGTTATAGCAGTTTATTAACACAATCTTGTTCTTATCTGCCAAAAGAATTTCCACCAGCTGAAAAAAGTATGAGGAAACGGGGATTTCCTTGACAGTGCCTGCTACTTTAACTGAAACTAGAAGTAGCAGACCCCCTCTATCCCTTCCCGCCGTGGAACTCTGCGCGTTAACAAAGAATGAAGTATAGCCATCCACCCAAAAAACATTTTCTTTTTTTTCAAAACCGTTTTTATTAAGAGTTCAAGCAGAATTCGGTACAGCCCTCCACAGTCAGGAGGAGACTGTCAATGATTTACGTGTAAAAGCATGGCAGTGAACCCAGAGTTTCAAAATGACATACCCCAACAATCCCCCCCCCATCCCACCCAGCCCCAAGCAGAAAAACCGCCCCCACCATTTTCTTTTGACCAAGTTTCCTGTAAGGCAACTATATCATGTTCCTTCAGCTTTTGTAGCCAAATCGGGTCCTCCTGTTTTGCCCGTAGGCCCGCGATGTTCCAAGATAGTAACCTGATGTTCCCCCTGCCCGATTCTAAAGGGTCATTTATGGCAGTACTAACAGTATTACATGATGTAACAATCACTGCATTGTCCAAGCATGGGACAATCAGGCTTTCGTGCTCAGGCTCTAGTCAGTCAATCTCTATTTGATCAGCTAGAGCCGTGAACCTATTTGACAATGGTAAGTTGTTAGAAGGAATGTTCCTTACAGAATTAGCTAAGCCACCGCCCCTAGGTAGCTTTGTCACCCATTCGTTAACAAACAGAGGCGAAATAAGTTTGTCTTCAGCCCAAGCATTTTCGGTAAGATGTGACATGTTAATCTCACCCTCACCTGACCTATAGACTCGAGGATAGAAAAAGCCAAGGGGCATTGCTCGAACACCTTTGTCTACCGGGTCCAATGGGGAACTATCCCAAAAGAGACGGCTGGCGCCATTTCTAGATTTAAAATTAACAATTACACAATCTCCAACTACCTCTTTCTTGCTTGTGCCCACCCAGTTAACCCTTCTACCTGTTACAATATTGTCTGCGATGTTACTTTCTCCCGTGCAGTTCGCATTACACCATTTTTTAACATGCTTAAGAAGAGTATCATGATGTTCTACCACCCCGTCTGCAAGTTTAGGCACGTTAACCAGAATTGCTACAAATGGTGTTGCATCCGGAGGTAGATTCACTGGGGGTACCCTTCCCGCCTAGCCCCCCTGCGGGCCTCTGGGCCTTACTGTGGGATTTACACTGGGAGCAGCCTCCGTCGTGGGAATATATATCCCTTTATCCACTTTCCCTTTTTTTAGAACAGGGTTATCAATGGCCACTTTAGAGGTTACTGTGGGTCTATTTGTAGAAGGACCATCAGCCTTAGGGGCAGAAACCTGCACAACTGTAGGACATGGCGCCATAGGTGTAAAAGAGAAAGGGGCCCGGGTATTAAGGACATCATTAATGCGGTCACATTTTGCCACAAGTCCCTTGACACAATCCTTCAGAGTCTCAGTGATGTCAGAGGCAATCTGGATTAATGCGGCTTCAAGTCTTTCTGTAAAAAGTTTTTCTAATAAAGACGAGATGCCCTCCTCAGTGACGTAAATTGGACGTTGGGCCCCAGGCTGGTCTGTACTTCCTAAATCCCCCGACGCCACAGGGAATGATGGTATCACTGTTTCAGGCAGAACCGGGAATGGAAGAACTGTAGGAGATTGTGGCAAGATGGGTCTACAAGACTCAATGATGACCCTAGGTTCCAGCGGGATACAGTTGATAGTGGAAGTATTAGATGTGTTAGCGGCCACTGGGCTAGTTGCAAGACCCAGCTCACGCTCTGACTCTGCAATCTGTGTTGATAGTTCACCCACTTTTTGTTGTTAAATACGTAATGATACTAGTGGTATACTTAGGCACCTTAGCTTTTGCTTCGCCTGCCGCCGATGACACAAATTTGCGCTTACCCATGATGAAAGTGATATGGCCCGTCCCGTCCCAGGTCGGCCTTAGACGGCCTTAGACGGCCCGCCCTCTGCCCGGGCTCCGCCCGGCGCCGCCCGCGCGCGTCCGCAACGCGGAGGAAGCTGTCTCCTTTTGTGCGCTGTGTGCAGGAAGTGGGCGGTGATTTCAGCCGGGCAAGCTGGGAGTTGTGGTCCGCTCCGCTCCGCGGCCGTGCGATGGTGCTGCACGACGGCGGGGGCGACCACAACGTCAGGGACCCAGCGGCGCTGTGGGTACTTGAAGGTGGGGGCTGCGTGCTGCGACCCCTCCTGGAGCCGGTAAAGGTTTCCTTATGTCCCTGTAAAAGTCATATTTTTATATAAACATTTGGTCTTAAATTCAGTCTTTGAATGTGTGTAACCATTTCTTGCCTGAATGTGTGCAACAAATGCTTAAGCTTGACTGCTCAACCACACTACTAAAAAAGACAGTAAGGTATTATCTGCTTTTAGCCTCTGTAAAGGCTCTGGAAATCCACTGGAATGTTGGCACACTATATCTTACTTTGGTATAGTATATACAGAGCCAGCTTCCTACAATAGTGCACTAGCTCTCGCAGGACTAGCCTGACAAGCAGATGTGATTTTCTTCATCCCTGGAGTTACTGATACCGTGGTGCCAGTTAACTCTGGGGAGGGGGAAAAATCTGGCCCATTACTAGTTGGACCCTGAAGGTCGACTAAGAAATGTCTACCTGGAGAATGGGTAATTTCAGTTCTGATTACCCCAGTAATTCCTCAATTTGGGCCAGACTTTTACCCAAAGGTTTCGGCTTCTAACACCCCAAATAGCAGGGTCACAATTAAGAGATCCGCACAATTTATACGTGCCAGTAACTGGGGCTGGAATTAAGAGGCCATTTGCAATGAGGACAAAAAGTGATTCTACGACAGCTCTCTTGTGAGTGAAAACAGTCAATAATCTGCGGCCTTTACCCTTCCAAATAAGTTTGGTCGTCTATATTGGAACTCCGCAACATACATTTGTCAAGCGGGCCCACCATATGGGGGGTGGGAGGTCTTAAGCGATCCCAGAGGGTGGCGCCAGGCTCTGGTTAAAGAAGCATCATGCTGATAGCAGTGCTTTGTTTCTTAATTTTAAACTGAAAACAAATGATCAGCAGTAAGCCACTCTGTAATGGGCCATCACCAACATCTTTTGTCATTCAAATGTACCTAGGAGTATGTGCCAAAAGGGAAGGGACTCCAAATATTCTTCCACACCCATTTCAGATAATCACACTCTGGATACTTTTGCATGTTTGTAAGCCCTGGTTAACCAGAATAGTATGTTTGGCAATCACGTATTTCATTGCATTTTTAAAAGGTTTAACATAACTAGACATATTTAAACAATGTAATTGTAAACGAATAATTGTGATTTTTTTTTTGGAGGGGGGTGGCTGGCTCGTGAGTTTGTTTTTATACTGGGGGCACGGAATTATACATTTGAAGGCCGCTGCCCATAAGTGAAGAGAGGCAGCCCTTCCCCTGAACGTAGACCGCCCCCCTCCTCTCCCCGTCCGGGGCCTTAATCGCACGATGGTTTTGCCAGGGCTTTGGATGCTGTGAAAACAAAGGCCCTGTGCATTGTGCCAACTGTCGGTTCTGGTTTAGGGAGGGAATAGGAGATGAGCAGTTTCAAAGGGGCCTTTGATCTTTATTTAACAAGCCTGACTCCCCGCCCCCAAGCCTTCCAACACACCCAAGTTCAGGGAGTGGGCGAAAAAGGGCTATATTTACTGACACCAAGCGGCTCGACCTTGCTCACTTACTGGTAAGGCTGCAATTTGCACACTGCATGCTGGGGGAGGGGTACAACCGGAGGCATGCAGAGCCTGTGAGTCATAGAGCAGGCAGGAAGTATGCGGTCTAAAGGGGCCCAGTGCGCAGGGAAGAACTGCTTCTAAGTAGGGGTAAAGCGAAGCCAGTGTACAGACTGTAGCAGCACTACCACTTAAAATCAGCAGACACATGCTTAATAGAACAGAGTACAAAACTGTATAACTGTAGACTATACACTGCCCCTGAGAAAACACCAAGCCAAGAGATGAACAGGAACAAGGGTAATACTACAGAGAAAGCAAGGGGCAGGCGCGAGGTAAAAAGCACAGAGTATGCCCCTTGGTTCAGCCCCCCACTCCCCAGGGGGAGGGGGACAGTGGCTGGACCGGGGGTCTCAGTGGAGGCCTCCCCCGGGAAGCAGAGCCCGGGCACCAATAAGGATTGGCTGGAGATAAGGAAGGAGAAAGAGCGGGCCCACCAGAGAATGGGCTGGGCCAGCTCAGCTGTAAATCTAGGGTTAGGAATGTGGCAGGGGTAGGGGTACTTAAAGGTGGGCACCGGGCGCAAGGCCCTCTTTCTCTGGGGAATTGTGTCAGGAGAAGACCCGCCCACCCACCCGTGAAAAAACAAGAGTTCGGGGGGGCTGGCCAAGGTGGTTAGATTTGTCGCAGAGGCATAGTGGACTTGCAAGAGGTCCTTTGGTCGGAGGAAGGAATAGCAGGCAGGACGTACAAAGAGATCCAAGAGGAATACAAAAGCAGGCTGTGAAGCGGGCACAGACCTGGGCAAGGATAGCTGCACTGAATGTAGGGCACAGTGCAGAGCAAATGGGGTTAAGGACGGTGAGAGGTCACCTTGGCGAATGTAGCTGCACTGGATGTAGGGCACAGTGCAGAGTGGATGGGGTAAGGACACAGGCTCGCCAGACAAAAATAATGGTGTATAAAGGATCGCTTGTAAGTTGGAAATGCCTAATAAACTGCGGCCTCAATTCTTCCATAAAAAACAAAAACTTGTGTGGTCTGAAGTTATTGGGATTCGGGTGGTGCGACCATGTGGGGGGTGCCTCTGCTGAGAAATATGAGTGAGCCACTTATTTATTAATTTTGTATTTCACGAACCAATCAGCGGGGGGCACCCGCCTTCAAACCCCGAAAGCTGCGGACATGTCCTTAAAAAAGCAGATGGCGGAATAATTAGGAGATAGACAGTATGCAACAATGTCACTTCATCATAGAAAGTGTCGTTGCAGCCTCGTTGTACCCGTTTTTCATTAAAAGCTTAGGTAACAATTTAACATCTATATTATAAATGCATGTTACTTATTTACAATGTCTAGTTTCATATTATCAGCTACATGTAGCGATCACAGAGGTTTATTTAGTACCCTGAAAGGAGCTCCTGGTTGTTTGTCCACTTTACAAGTATGAACTAGATATTAGTACCAATTAAAAGGTCAAAAGAACATGTAAAGGTTATTTTACCCATTGTAAATTAGATGAAATTATTCCAGCTATAAAGATGTAGTTGGTGTTATAAATTACTTACATGTACAATAATTAAAACAAATGGGTGGTAAGTTTGCTCGGTGCATTCACACAGGACAGGTTTTCAAAAAGTAAAAAAAGGGTTTGTGTTAAATATTCTTATGCTTAGATGGTAAGTGGTCCTACACAGTGGCGGCTGGAGCGTCGCCCCACTGTTTTAAGCAGTGGAAAAGAAGGCAAAATAAAATGATAATAACTTTAAGTTACTCTCATTTTATTTGTTCCTGGGTCTTTGCGGGGCGGGGTGGGGCTGCTCTACTCTCAGAGCAGGGGAAGGAGTGGTTGCACTCTGTGAAGTTTGCATGAATGTTTGACTGGCCCTGTTGGGCCGGCCAAATAGTCATGCGCACTTTGCATGTTCTCCATGCAGGCTGTAACATACCCAGGCCCCCCATTCCCCATCTGAGCGCCGAACCACAGCACTCAGACCAATCACAACGCTGCTTTGCAGAGTTGTGATTGGTCAGGGGAGCCTGGCTGCATCCTCTTCATGCTGCAGCAGAGTTACGACGAAGCGGTGAGACGCGAGGAGGTAAGTTTTCTTTTTATTTTATCTTATCCCGCCCACCCCGCCACCCCAGATCCGTGCCAGCCACTACTGTCCTACAAGTCAGAATGTGACCAGTAATTGCCCCCTTGTGCCTGTCTCTTACCCATCTTTATGCCCCTTTAAATACACAGATAGCTTTTTTTCACACCATGTCTTTCTAGCACACAATCTGACATGTTATTGCCTACACCTAGAGCGATTAACTGAATTTATTGGTGGGGCCCAAGCCCCACAAGCCCTTTTAACCTGCTGCCTATGCATGTTTGGCAGGGCTTTATGTGTGCTGGGCCCTGCTGGTGCTGAGCACTGGCAGTTTTAAAAACAGGGCATCGAAACGGAGCGCTATTGGGCTCTTTTTTTGAGCCCTGGCTTTTTGTGCCATGCTGTGGCAATACATATTAGTGAGGGTGGTTGTATGACGTTACGTCTCATGCTATTACAAAGCATGCCATTACATTGCGGTTATCACAACGCATATACCATTACAACACATTACCATTACAATGCAAACTTTTAACACACGCATGCCTTCAGAACTCATTTAGTTGTAATATCATGATTGGTAAAGGCATATGCGTGATCAAGGTTGCGGTTTGTAAATGTAAGTATTTTACCGGTAAGTATAAACACTTGGGGGACCATTAGGATGTCGGGCGGTGGCACCACTGTGGTGCTGGCGGTGTGGAAAAATGAATTTTTCCGCCCGCAAGCAGCGGAACTCATGTCCGCCATATTAGTATGGCCAAACATAGGCCAATTCCGGTCCGCCGCGGAGCGACGTGCACCACCATGAAAGTGCGCCCTCCAACGTGGCGGTGGTAGCCAATGGAGACACACCTCCGTGCGGAATGACGTCCGCCCCGCTCCACAAATTAGGATGCCCCAAACAACCAGACGCTCCGCAGCGGAGACACCGCCCAACCAGAGACGACGGAAGCTCAACAGCGGGGCGCGATACCAGAGCCCCGGTCCACACCACCCGGTCACGACCGCCATGGACCCTGCCCTACACGCGTTCCCGGTGCAGTACCTGCTACATCACCAGCAACTCATGGACCGCCGCGGACGCCGCCGCAGGTACGCAACTACACAAACACAACACACAAGCTGATACAGGGTCCAAATCCACATCAGACACCCTGCTGGGGACAGGAACACATCCACAAGGGCACCCACACATGACCCACCTGCCACCAAGTCACCCATCTGCATCCTGGACACACATCTTGCAGCAATGTCCCGGTCACGTCACCGCAGCAGAGAACACAAGGGAATACATGCGTACAATGCAGAAGGCAGGGCCAGTCCAAGTCATGGGCAGGGCACAAAGACCCCAGAGCCACACCTCTTCCCACCACACATTAGCACACCCCATGAAGGAACATGCCATGTGCCCATCCTGTGCACACCTATGCACAACAACAAATCATGTCAAACCATACCCTGCACCACACAAAAAACAACCAGGGAGACAGCCACAGCAGGAGAGGCTGCACAGGAACACACAACACACAGCACAGTAGCACAGGGCCAGGGAAACACACACACCACAACAACACCACACACACGGAAGCAAACATGAGTACAAGCACCAAATGAACACATACAAGGCACAAATGGACACACAGCCTGCATAATCACACATACATACCACAGACTGACACACAGACACATACACCAAATGCCAACAGCAATGGAGCCCAACAAATAGGAAAGCCAAAGTGGGATGTACACAAATGGAAGGCCATGAAGACACACAACAAGCATGTGCACATCACATGTAAGACAAGGAACACAGAGCACCCTGCTCAGACCATCAAACCACACATGGCTGGTACAGTCAGTGAACTCAAACCACAGGCACCACAGTGCAACAACACAGAGAGACAGCAAGGCAAACCAGGTAAAGGCACAAGGAACAAAGGAAGGCCTGGAAGTCAAACTGGGAACAGCCACACGTGCATACAACCACCTCACAGGAGTACAACAGCTGCACAACACACAGGGTCTATTGACACACTCCATGACTTCCAAACACCAGGAGGAATGTACACACATACCCCCCTCACACCAGCAGCACACAACACCAGTGCCAAACACACTGAAGGCTGCTAATACTTGCCAGTGCATACACACCCTGGGTGCAGCCACAAACATCACACACACACAGGGATGCCAGGACAGATGTCTGCATAAAAACAACACACAAACACAAAACAAAACTGAAACACACACAGAACCCCAACAGAAACAGACATACCCCGTCAGCCAAACTGTGGAAAGGCAATGGGAGCATGTTGGACCCGGCCTCATGGCGTGGTCCTACCCCTCCCGCATGGCGGGCCCCGGACAACATCAGCCCTCCTCCGGACCTCGGGCGGCCCCTTCGGCCCGACCCGGCACGCCCCAACACCCCCGAGCCGGCTACCATCCCGGATCCCCATCATCGGCCTGACCCCAGCGTAGGCCCATCACGACCGAAGCACGAGGCCGTGCCCGACTCCATCTTGGGCCCACCACGTCACGACCACGCGGCCTCGGCCCAAGCCGCGGCCCCAGCGCAGCCCAGACATCGGGGCACCAAGGTCCACCCAGGTGGTCGAGTGGCCACTCGACAGATCCCAGAGGGAGAGGAGTTTCGATGGCCCTCCAGCCGTCCCCGGACGCCTGGTATCGATCGCCCTCCGGCCTCCCTGGGCGCTGGCTCCACCCCCCTGCTGGGTGTCTGGACACCATCATCCCGGCCCCTCTGGCCCCCAGGCGCGAGGGTCCGGACATCAAAGGACCTCCGTCCTATATCTGGGCCAGTCCCGGAGTAGGACGCCAGTTGTATCCTGGACTGGAAGCCCTGCTGACGCTGTCACGGCCGACACCAGACGAACTCATCCGTAACCCAACGACCATCTGAGAGCCTGCTGGCGCTGCCGCGGCCTACCTTGCTGAACCACCTGAGAGCCTGCTGGCGCTGCCGCGGCCTACCTTGCTGAACCACCTGAGAGCCTGCTGGCGCTGCCGCGGCCTACCTTGCTGAACCACCTGAGAGCCTGCTGGCGCTGCCGCGGCCTACCTTGCTGAACCACCTGAGAGCCTGCTGGCGCTGCCGCGGCCCACCTTGCTGCAAACCATCTGAGAGCCTGCTGGCGCTGCCGCGGCCTACCTTGCTGAACCACCTGAGAGCCTGCTGGCGCTGCCGCGGCCTACCTTGCTGAACCATCCTGTTAGCCTGCTGGCGCCGCCGCGGCTCGAACCTCTCGGAACCCCCCAGCTCGAGGATTGAGAGCTGTGCGTAGGGTATCCCTTCCTCCACCCAGAGTAAGACTGTCCCGCTACCTTACCCCCCTTGTCCGAGACTTTACGGATCCCTCGATCCCGCTGTATATACTGCCAAGAGCCTCAACCGTTACTACTTATAAAAGCTTGAGAACTCGACCTCCTGCGTGGTGTCCATTTGTAGTGTTGTGATTACTCTGTTGTACGATCCTAGGAGGGGCCCTCATTCAGGAGGCCTCTCGGCAACGCTCGGCTACTTCTCGACAGAAGGGTTGACCTAGGGGTGGTCAGTCAGACCTCTTCTGCCTCCCCCGGGTCGCCTTTCTAACAGAGCATAGACACAACAGGAGTGCACAACCTTGTCACTCAGGGACAAGACAAACACACAATATACCACAAATCACACAAGAAGTGCGCCATCACAGAGCAACACAGCGACATCAAACCAACTACAGATGCACAGGCAAAAAAACTGAACAAACACTGCAGGACATCAGGGGATGCACATCAGGCAGTGACAAGGCTACATACACACAGCACTGTATGCACAACAAGCAGTGTGTGCACACCAAGCATAACGTTTACACACAGACGTGAGTGACACAACATCAACCCACACAACACAAATCAGCACAGCACAAACACAACAGCACACCCAGGAAGTGAAGCAATACCACAGCCAACATACATACATCCAACACAACAACAACAGATGCACAAATCTGGGGTACAAAGGCAGAACCATCTTGACCAGAGCACTGGGCAGCACACACCTGAAGTGCACATGAGCAACCATGACTGATAAACAGCATAAGCACATCAAATATAACACATTGGGGAAATGTCCTGAGTGGCACATTTCTCGTAGCCAAAGCACTACACCACAAAGCACAGCGTCACAAATTAAGTGATGGGGAGGCACACACACATGTAAACCAAGGGGACAGCTGACATCAAAGTGAAGTGTCTTGCATGTCAGTAGTGGACATGTAAGGAGTGTACCATACACAAATAGAGGGAGTGCAGACTCACAATGGGTAGGCATAAGAAGCACACATAGGGGATGGCATTACACCACACACACCATGCCAAACAGGAGGATAAAAGGCACCAGGTGCCTGCAATGCATGAGACGCACAACCAGAATGGCAGTGTGGAGCAGCAGGTCTGCACAGTTTGCACAAACAGACTCAAGACACATGAATGATCAAACAAACACAACACTGATGTGCTAGTCACACACTGCACACTCACAAGTGACTAAAACAACAAGTAGGAGTCAGACAGAACAGCATGGACACACCATCACACTGCACAGTGCACAACAGACAACTCACACATGTGCATACAACTACATCCACAGGGCTGAACAATCAAAACAACAGGCACACAACTCCTGGGTGACACGTGTGTGTTTGACAATCAGGGGGCACACACACACATCAACACCCCCTACAAAGTCACGCCCGTCACACTGCACATCTCTTGACTACCCAAGAGCACACATCTCATGTAGGCCATGGGACCAGGATTACGGGCCATCACAAGATGACCATACCCATACACAGCTGAGCACACATGAAGGAATACCACACATACATGATGACATTGCCCAGCCTGCATGCAAACCTGTGCACAGAATCACACCCTGTGCTGGCAGTGTCCCCCAGCCTGACATGTGAACAATGTAGTCAACACTAGAAAACCATGAAAATGAGAACTGCATTACAGGTAAAATTGACACCACAGATACCATGTGTATCAGTGTCTGAAAGAACTGAAGTCCCTGCCCCCCCTGTGAAAAAATATTAGGCTGGCAAAGTTGAAGTGCCACATAGAGCATGGGGCACAGTCAACCATATGCACACACCAAAATAACTTTATTCAGTAAGGACACTGACAAAACAGACAACAGGAGTAACTGCCTTTATTCACATATTGCACAGGTGGGACTGTAGATCAACAGTAGAGAAGAGCAAGGCACAACATGCTGAGCATATGCATGAGAATCTGCACAGGCAAGGTCAAAACAGGAAGGCCAGTGGGCATGTCAAAGCGCACAGCAAGTACATGAGAGCCTGCACAGGGAAGAGTCCAACACAGCAGATCAACATGGCCAGTGTCCAGGGCAAAGTGCACAGCAAGTACATGAGAGGCTGCACAGGGAAGAGTCCAACACAGCAGAGCAACAGGGCCAGTGTCCAGGGCAAAGTGCACAGCAAGTACATGAGAGGCTGCACAGGGAAGAGTCTCAACACAGCAGAGCAACAGGGCCAGTGTCCAGGGCAAAGTGCACAGCAAGTACATGAGAGGCTGCACAAGGAAGAGTCCAACACAGCAGAGCAACAGGGCCAGTGGGCATGGCAAAGTGCAGAGCGAGTACATGAGAACCTGCAAGGGCAGAACAGAAAGGCCAGTGGGCATGGCAAAGTGCAGAGCAGGTACACGAGAATCTGCACAGGCAAGGGCAGAACAGGAAGGCCAGTGGGCATGGCAAAGTACAGAGCGAGTACATGAGAATCTGCACAGGCAAGGGCAGAACAGGAAAGCCAGTGGGCATGGCAAAGTGCAAAGTGAGTACATGAGAATCTGCACAGGAAGTGTGTGTGACTGTACCCTTCCATGGGCAGCAATACAGTCAGTGGGGTAACAATGGGCAGAACAGGCCCACCTGTGAGAGAGACAGGTGTGTGAGGGGGACTAGCTCTCACACTTGGCTGTCAGGCGGGCTGGGAGGTGGCTGTGTGTCGGGACAGCAGGAGCACCTGACGGGAGAGAGCAGGCCAGGTGAGGTAGGGCTATCAGTGGGTTGGCAAGCCAGAGGGCTGCTTGGACCAGGTGGTGTAGTGGTACATGGAGGTGGAGTCATGCAGAACTGAGACACAGTGTGGGTGGGAGATGTTTGAGGGGTGCCTTTCCACTTCTTGGAGATTCAAAATGGCTTCCCTGTACTGAGGTTAATGGGAACTGGTGTGGACACAACATTCACACACACCAACAGAGCCACATCAGGTGCAGACCCCTAGGCAGACCCCTAGGCACCCCCTCACCCTCACCCGCACACCCTCACACACACACTCACCCTCACACACACCCTCACCCTCACCCCCCCTCACACACCCTCACCCTCACACCCCCTCGCACTCCCTCTAACCCTCACACACCCTCTCACCCTCACACACCCTCTCACACCCCCTCACCCTCACACCCCTCACCCTCACCTTCACACCCCCTCACCCTCAAACCCCCTCACACCCCTCACCCTCACACACCCTCACACCCCCTCTCACCCTCACACCCCCTCTCACCCTCACGTCCCCTCACGCTCACACCCTCGCACACCCTCACACACCCTCATACCCACACCCTCACACACCCTCTCACCCTCACACACCCATCGATCCTCACACACCCCCTCACCCTCACATACCCTCTGACCCTCACACCCACTCACACCCCCTCACCCCTGTCACCCTCACACCCCCTCACACTCAAACCCTCACCCTCACACCCCTCACCCTCACACACACCCTCACTCTCACCCTCACACCCCCTCACCCTCACACTCTCATACACCTTCTCACCCTCACACCCCCTCACACACCCTCTCCCCCTCACACCCTCTCACCACCTCAACCTCACCCTCTCACCCCCTCAACCTCACCCTCACACCCTCTCACCCCCTAAACCTCACCCTCACACCCTCTCACCCCCTCAACCTCACCCTCACTCACCCTCTCACCCCTCACCCTCACACCCCCTCACCGTCTCGCCCCCTCACCCTCCCTTACCCTCACCCTCTCACACTCACTCACCCTCTCACCATCACACACCCTCTCACCCTCACCCACCCTCACACCCCTCACCCTCCCACCCCCTCACCCTCACACCCCTCAACCTCACACACACCCTCACTCTCACCCTCATATCCCTCACCCTCACACCCCCTCACCCTCACACCCTCATCCTCACACACCCTCTCACCCTCACACACACTCACCCTCTCACCCTCACACTCTCACACACCCTCTCACCCTCACACCCCATCACCCTCACACACGCCCCCCCTCACACACCCTCTCCCCCTCACACCCTCTCACCCCCTCAACCTCACCTCACACCCTCTCACCCCCTCAATCTCACCCTCACACCCTCTCACCCCCTCAACCTTACCCTCACACACCCTCACACACCCTCTCACCCACCCTCCCCCTCCCCCTCACACCCCTCACCCTCACACCGCCTCACCCTCACACCCCCTCACCCTCTCACCCTCTAACCCTCTAACCCTCACACACCCTCTCACCCTCACACACCCTCACACCCCCTCACCCTCACACCCCCTCACCCCCTCACCCTCACACCCTCACTCTCACACCCCCTTACCCTCACAACCCTCTCACCCTCACTCACCCTCACACCCCCTCTCACCCTCACACAACCTCACCTGCACTCACTCACCCTCACACACCCTCTCACCCTCACACACCCTCACTCACCCTCACACCCCTCCCCCTCCCCCTCACCCCCACCCCACCCTCACACAACCTCACATGCACTCACTCACCCTCACACACCCTCTCACCCTCACAGACCCTCACACACCCTCACTCACCCTCACACCCCTCCCCCTCACCCCCCTCACACTCACATCCCCTCACACACACCACCTCACCCTCACACCCCCTCACCCTCACCTTCACACACCCTCACCCACATACCCTCTGACCCTCACACACCCTCACCCTCACACCCCCTCACCCTCACACACCCTCACCCCCGTCACCCTCACACCCCCTTACACTCACGCTCAAACCCTAACCCTCACACCCCCTCACCCTCACACCCCTCACCCTCACACACACCTCACTCTCACCCTCATACCCCCTCACCCTCACACCCCCTCACCCTCATCCTCACACACCCTCTCACCTTCACACCCCCTCACCCTCACACTCTCCACACCTTCTCACTCTCACACCCCCCTCACACCCCCTCACCCTCACACCCGTCACCCTCACACACCCTCTCCCCCTCACACCCTCTCACCCCCTCAACCTCACCCTCACACCCTCTCACCCCTCAACCTCACCCTCACACCCTCTCACACCCTCAACCTCACCCTCACACCCTCTCAACCTCACCCTCACACCCTCTCACCCCCTCAACCTCACCCTCACACACCCTCTCACCCTCACACACCCACCCTCACCCTCAGTCACCCTCACACCCCTCACCCTCACACCCCCTCACCCTCACCCTCACTCACCCTCTCATCCTCTCACTCACCCTCTAACCCTCACACACCCTCCCACCCTCACCCTCACACCCCCTCACCCTCACACCCCTTCACCCTCACACCCCTCACCCTCACACCCCCTCACCTTCTCACCCTCACCCTCCCTTACCCCCACCCTCACTCACCCTCTCACACTCACTCACCCTCTCACCATCACACACCCTCTCACCATCACACACCCTCTCACCCTCACACCCCTCACACCCTCACACACCCTCTCACCCTCACACACCCTCACTCACCCTCACACCGCTCCCCCTCACCCCCCCTCACACACACCACCTCACCCTCACACCCTCACACCCCCTCACCCTCACACCCTCACCTTCACACACCCTCACCCACATACCCTCTGACCCTCACACACCCTCACCCTCACAACCCCTCACCCTCACACACCCTCACCCCCGTCACCCTCACACCCCCTTACACTCACGCTCAAACCCTCACCCTCACACCCCCTCACCCTCACACCCCTCACCCTCACACACACCCTCACTCTCACCCTCATACCCCCTCACCCTCACACCCCCTCACCCTCATCCTCACACACCCTCTCACCTTCACACCCCCTCACCCTCACACTCTCACACACCTTCTCACTCTCACACCCCCCTCACACCCCGTCACCCTCACACACCCTCTCCCCCTCACACCCTCTCACCCCCTCAACCTCACCCTCACACCCTCTCACCCCTCAACCTCACCCTCACACCCTCTCACACCCTCAACCTCACCCTCACACCCTCTCACCCTCTCAACCTCACCCTCACACCCTCTCACCCCCTCAACCTCACCCTCACACACCCTCTCACCCTCACACACCCACCCTCACCCTCACTCCCCCTCACACCCCTCACCCTCACACCCCCTCACCCTCACCCTCTCACCCTCACTCACCCTCTCATCCTCTCACTCACCCTCTAACCCTCACACACCCTCCCACCCTCACCCTCACACCCCCTCACCCTCACACCCCTTCACCCTCACACCCCCTCACCTTCTCACCCTCACCCTCCCTTACCCTCACCCTCACTCACCCTCTCACACTCACTCACCCTCTCACCATCACACACCCTCTCACCATCACACACCCTCTCACCCTCACCCCTCACACCCCTCACCCTCTCACCCCTCACCCTCACACACCCCCTCACTCTCACCATCATATCCCCTCAGCCCCTCACCCTCACAACCCCTCACCCTCACGCCCTCATCCTCACACATCCTCTCACCCTCAGACACACTCACCCTCACACCCCCTCACCCTCACACACTCACACACCCTCTCACCCTCACACACCCTCACTCACCCTCACACCTCACCCTCACACCCCCCTCCCCCTCTCCCCCTCACACCATCTCACCCCCTCAACCTCACTCTCATATCCTCTCACCCCCTCAACCTCACCCTCACACCCTCTCACCCCCTCAACCTCACCCTCACACACCCTCTTACCCCCACACACCCTCTCACCCTCACTCCCACTCCCCCTCACACCCCTCACCCTCTAACCCTCACTCACCCTCACTCACCCTCTCACTCACCCTCTAACCCTCACACACCATCTCACCCTCACACCCCCTCACCTTCTCACCCTCACCCTCTCACACTCACTCACCCTCTCACCATCACACACCCTCTCACCCTCACCCTCACCCCCTCACCCTCACACCACTCACCCTCACACACCCCCTCATTCTCACCCTCATATCCACTCACCCTCACACCCCTCACCCTCACACCCTCATCCTCACACACCCTTTCACCCTCACACACACTCTCACCCTCACACCCCCTCACACTCACACACCCTCTCACCCTCACCCACCCTCACACCCCTCACCCTCACACCCCTCACACCCCTCACCCTCACACACCCTCACCCTCACACACCCTCTCCCCCTCACACACCCTCTCCCCCTCACACCCTCTCACCCCCTCAACCTCACCCTCACACCCTCCCACCCCGTCAACCTCACCCTCACACCCTCTCACCCCCTCAACCTCACCATCACACACCCTCTTACCCTCACACACCCTCTCACTCACCCTCACTCCCCCGCCCCCTCACACCCCTCACCCTCACACCGCCTCACCCTCACACCCCCTCACCCTCACCCTCTCACCCTCACTCACCCTCTCACTCACCCTCTAACCCTCACACACCCTCTCACCCTCACCCACACTCTCACCCTCACCCACCCTCACACCCCTCACCCTCACACCCCTCACCCTCACCCCCCCTCACCCACCCACACCCTCTCACCCTCACTCACCCTCACTCACCCTCTCACCATCACACACCCTCACCCCCCTCACCCTCCCAAACCCTCACCCTCTCACACTCACTCACCCTCACACACCCTCTCACCCTCACCCACCCTCACCCTCACACCCCTCACCCTCACCCTCACACCCCCTCACCCTCACACACCCCTTCACTCTCACCCTCATATCCCCTCACCCTCACACCCTCACCCTCACACACCCTCTCACCCTCACACACACTCTCACCCTCACACCGCCTCACCCTAACACTCTCACACACCCTCTCACCCTCACACACCCTCACCCACACTCACCCCCTCACCCTCACACACCCTCACACACCCTCTCCCCTCACACTTTCTCACCCCCTCAACCTCACCCTCACACCCTCTCACACCCTCAACCTCACCCTCACACCCTCTCACACCCTCAACCTCACCCTCACACACCCTCTCACCCTCACACACCCTCTCACCCACCCTCACCCTCACTCCCCCTCACACCCCTCCCCCTCACACCGCCTCACCCTCACACCCCCTCACCCTCACCCTCTCACCCTCACTCACCCTGTCACCCTCACACACCCTCTCACACTCACCCACCCTCACACCCCCTCACCCTCACACTCCTCACCCTCACACCCTCACCCCCTCACCCACCCTCACCCTCACTCACCCTCTCACTCACCCTCTAACCCTCACACACCCTCTCACCCTCACACCCCATGTTAGAAAGGCGTCCCCGGGGGAGGCAGAAGATGTCTGACTGACCACCCCTAGGTCCACCTCTCCGTCGAGAAGTAGCCGAGCGGTTACTGAGAGGCCTCCTGAATGAGGGTCCTCTCCTAGGATCGTACAGCAGAGTAATCAAAACACTACAGATGGACACCACACAAGAAGTTAAGTTCTCAAGCTTTTATAGGTAATTAATGGTTGCGAGTTCTTTGGCAGTAGGTACAAGCAGATCGAGGGATCTGGAAAGTCTCGTAAAGGGGGGTAAGGTAGCGGGACTGTCTTACTCTGGGCGGAGGAAGGGATACCCTACGCACAGCTCTCAATCCTCGAGCTGGGGGGTTCCGAGCGGTTCGAGCCGCGGCAGCGCCAGCAGGCTAACAAGATGGTTCAGCAAGGTAGGCCGCGGCAGCGCCAGCAGGCTCTCAGATGGTTCAGCAAGGTAGGCCGCGGCAGCGCCAGCAGGCTCTCAGATGGTTCAGCAAGGTAGGCCGCGGCAGCGCCAGCAGGCTCTCAGGTGGTTCAGCAAGGTAGGCCGCGGCAGCGCCAGCAGGCTCTCCGATGGTTCAGCAAGGTAGGCCGCGGCAGCGGCAGCAGGCCCTCAGATGGTTCAGCAAGGTAGGCCGCGGCAGCGCCAGCAGGCTCTCAGATGTTTCAGCAAGGTAGGCCGTGGCAGCGCCAGCAGGCTCTCAGATGGTTCAGGTTACAGGAAGGATGAGTTCGTCTGGTGTCGGCCGTGACAGCGTCAGCAGGGCTCCCAGTCCAGGATACAACTGAAGACCTGATCCAGGGCTGGCCTAGATATAGGTCTGGAGGTCTTTGAAGTCCGGACCCTCGCGCCTGGGGGTCAGAGGGGCCGGGATGAAGGTGTCCAGACACCCAGCAGGGGGGTGGAGCCAGCGCCCAGGGAGGCCGGAGGGCGATCGATACCAGGCGTCCGGGGACGGCTGGAGGGCCATCGAAACTCCTCTCCCTTCGGGATCTGTCGAGTGGCCACTCGACCACCTGGGTGGATCTTGGCGCCTCGATGTCTGGGCTTCGCTGGGGCCGAGGCTGGGGCCGAGGCCACGTGGTCGTGACGTGGTGGCCCAAGATGGAGTCGGGCACGGCCTCGTGCTTAGGTCGTGATGGGCCTACGCTGGGGCCAGGCCGATGATGGGGGATCCGGGATGGTAGCCGGATCTGTGGTGTTGGGGCGTGCAGGGTCGGGCAGAAGGGGCCGCCCGAGGTCCGGAGGAGGGCTGATGTCGTCCTGGGCCCGCCATGCGGGAGGGGTAGGACCACGCCATGAGGCCGGGTCCAACACGCGTCCCCTCCAGCTGAAGGCAGGGGAGAGTCACCCACTTTCTTGGGGATTCTCCTCGCCGAGGCGGAAGAATCTGGACAGGCCGTCGGCATTGGCGTGGTCGTTGCCAGGGCGATGCTCCACAGTGAAATCCATCCCCTGCAGAGAAATGGACCAGCGCAGCAGTTTCGGGTTTTCTCCCCGCATCTGCATCAACCACCGCAGGGGCCGGTGGTCGGTCTGGACTCGGAAGTGGGTGCCGAAGAGGTAGGGCCGGAGCTTCTTGAGGGCCCACACCACGGCAAAGGCTTCCCTCTCGATGGTGCTCCACCGTTGTTCTCTTGCCAGGAGGCGGCGGCTGATGAAGGCCACAGGCCGGTCGATTCCTTCGGGGTTAACTTGTGACAGGACCGCCCTGATGCCGTGCTCCGAGGCGTCTGTTTGGACTACAAACTCTCTGCTGTAGTCGGGGGCCTGGAGCACAGGGGCAGTGCACATGGCAGTCTTTAAAGTCTCAAAGGCTGTTTGGCACGCAGGGGTCCAGTGCACCTTCTGGGGTAATTTCTTTGATGTCAGTTCGGTGAGGGGCCCCACAATGCTCCCGTAGTCTTTTATAAACCGCCGATAGTATCCGGTGAGCCCCAGGAAGGCTCGGACGGCGGTCTGGGTGACTGGGGGCTCCCAGGCCCGGATGGCGTCTACCTTTGGTTGGAGGGGAGCTACTTGACCGCTCCCTACTTGGTGTCCTAGATAGGTCACGGACCCTTGGCCTATCTGGCATTTGCTGGCTTTGATTGTTAGTCCGGCCCGCCGGAGGGCCGTCAGGACCTCCCAGAGGTGGGATAGGTGCTCATTCCAGTGAAGGCTGTAAACCGCAATGTCATCTAGATAGGCGGCGCTGTATTCTTCTAGTCCGGCCAGCACCTGATTCACTAGCCTCTGGAAGGTGGCCGGCGCATTTTTCATGCCGAAGGGCATCACTTTGAAGTGATAGTGGCCATCTGGCGTCGAGAAGGCCGATCGCTCTTGTGCGCCAGGGGTGAGGCCGATCTGCCAATACCCCGCCGTGAGATCGAAGGTGCTGAGGTATCTGGCGGCCCCTAGGCGATCGATCAGTTCATCCGCCCTGGGGGTGGGATGTGCGTCGGTCCTAGTGACGGCATTCAGTCCCCGGTAATCAACACAGAACCGGAGCTCGGGCGCTGTTCCGGGGGCGGCGGCTTTCGGGACCAGGACAACGGGACTGGCCCAGGGACTGTTGGAGGGCTCGACTACCCCCAGGGCCAACATCTTGGCCACCTCGGATTGGATGCAGGCCCGAACCCGGTCGGGCACTCGAAAAGCTCGTTGTTTCACAGGGGGGCTGTCTCCGGTGTCTACATCGTGGACACACCACCGGGTGACCCCCGGCGTGAGGGAAAACAGATCCGCAAACTGCCCCAGCAGCTTCCGGCAGTCTTGTTGCTGCTCTGGGGTCAGGGTAGAGGAGAGCCGGACCCCTTCGAAGGAGCCGTCTTTCTCGGTGGTGCTGAGGAGATCTGGGAGTGGCTCAGAGTCGTCTTCTGCTCCGTCATCGGTCGCCAGCAGCAGACTCAGTTCAGTGCGTGCAAAGTGCGGCTTGAGCCGGTTAGCGTGTAGAACCCGGAGGGGGTTCCTGGGGGATTCCATGTCTACCAGGTAGGTGACGGGGCTCTTGCGCTCCACCACCTTGAAGGGCCCCGTCCATTTGTCCTGGAGGGCACACGGCTCAACCGAGGACATGACCCAGACTTGCTGGCCCGGCTCGAACTCGATGGACGAGGCGTTCTGGTCATACCAGCGTTTCATGTCCTCTTGGCTGGCCTCCAGGTTGGCCTCGGCAAGTTCCCTGAACTTCCGAGTCTGATTGCGGAGTGTCAGGAGGTACCGGTAGACATCCGGTGGGGCATCTCGAACTGCTGTCTCCCAGCCTTCCTTGACCAGGCTAAGGGGACCTCGAACTGGGTGTCCGTACAAGAGTTCGAACGGGCTGAACCCCAGGGACTTCTGGGGTACCTCGCGGTAGGCGAACAGGAGGCAGGGCAGCAGGACATCCCATTTGCGCCGGAGGGGCTCTTCGAGGCCCTTGATCATTCCCTTCAGTGTCCTGTTAAAGCGTTCCACAAGTCCATTTCCCTGGGGATGATACGGGGTGGTGAACTTATATGCGACCCCGCACTGTTGCCATAGGTACCGCATATGCTTCGAGATGAAGTTGGACCCCCGATCACTCACGACTTCTCGGGGGAAGCCGACTCGGAAGAAGATGCTCATGAGGGCTCGGCCCACCACGGGGGCCGTGATGGTTCGGAGAGGGATGGCCTCAGGATAGCGGGTGGCGTGGTCCACCAGGACGAGGATGAAGCGGTGCCCCTGCGAGGTGCGAGGGTCCAGGGCCCTACGATGTCTATTCCCACTCGCTCGAAGGGGGTGGTTACCACAGGGAACGGCTGGAGCGGGGCTTTGACTTTCCCCCCGCTCTTCCCGCTGGCTTGGCAGGTCAGGCAGGTCCTGCAGTGGTTCTGGATATCAGTGCGCATTTTTGGCCAGTAGAAATGGGTCACCAGGCGGCTGTAAGTTTTGTCCTGCCCCAGGTGCCCGGCGAGGGGCACATCATGTGCTAAGTTCAGGAGGAAGTCTCTGAACCAGAGGGGTACAACCAGCACCCGGCCGGCCCCTAGCTCGGCAATCTTCTGCTCACTGTAAAGGAGGTCGTTGTCCCAGTAGACCCCGTGGGACCCCGCGGGGTCTCCAGCGGCTTGTGTAGCGGCTTGCTGTCGCATCCCCTCGAGGGAGGGGCAGGTTTTCTGTTCCTGCCGGAACTGTTCGCGGGTGGGGCCACCTTCTTGGCGCCATTGAGCGAGTTCTGGGAGGTGGTTGAGCTCGGTGAGATCTTCTTGGTCGGGCCCTTGGGGGCTGGGCTCGGTGTCGGCGTCTGTTGGAAATGGGATCCCTGGCTGGCCAGGGCTTTCGCCAAAGTCAGTCAGAGACCACCACACCAAAGTCAGGGCAAGGGAGTTACACGCCAAGATAACCCCTACTCACCCTCTAGGTAACGTGGCGCGAGCAGCAAGGCTAAACTTGGAGGCGATGTAGGCTAAGTATTTGCGCACGCACCCCAGCAACAACAACCAAAGGCCCACCACAAAGGAAACTCCACACAAGGTTATATAAAAAATAGCCTTTGTATTACACCAAAACACATTAGATAAAACACACACTTTACAATGTGCCAGGGGCACGGGCAGAATTTACAGGGGATATGTACAAGACAGGGCCACCTGGACCACTGTCAGGAATCAGAAGTAACACTTTCAGAAATAGCACTTAGTACATAGAATATAGCACAAAATAGCACACAACCAGTAATCACTGGTAACCAGGACCTCCCTAGCACCACCTGTACTAGGGAGAAAACAACCACCTACACATCACAATACCTGTGGGGGTGTAAGAGGAAAACACATGATGCAATGCATAACATTCATTCAGAGGTGTAAAGGCACATGACGCATAAACAATACATTCAGAGGTGCATAGAAAGTACAATTGCGCCAAACTCACGTAAGTCACCACCTGTGACGGTCCCTAGGCCCTCTGGCCTTGTTGGGGCTAGGACGCCCTGTGTCCAATGTCAGGGGGGCCTAAACGGAGCAGTTGCCCACAAAGTGCTGGGCAACTGGTGCAACAATGTTTGAGCCTGCCAGGGCTCAAAAACAACAGTGGGGGCTCAAGAGCCTCTCTGGGCCCTTCACAACCACTTTGGCGCCTGGAGCCTCTCTCCGGGCCCTAAGAAATAAATGTGGCCCCCTAGAGCCTCTCTAGGCTCTTAAATTGAATGGGCCAGGGTTGGGCCTCTCTAGGCTCCTTCTTCCACTCTGCCCCCGAGCCTCTCAGGGCTCATGACCAAAGAAATGCCCCTGAGCCTCCGTGGCTCTGGACAAACAAAAGGGGCGGCTTGTGCAAGTCCCTCGTGGACTTGCATAAACAAAGATGCCGCCAGGAGCCTTGAAGGCTCTACACGAATGTGGCCCCAGATGCTGGAGTCCCCCCTCCGGGGACTCGGAAATCACTCTGGCTCTCGAGCCTCGCTGGGGTGGAGAAGTGACCCCGGGGGCGCCCGCACTCACCGGCTGTCAGGGGAGGCGGCGGCTCCTCGAGGCGTCAGCTCCTCTCGGCCAGGCTTCTGCCCTCACTCTCCTGGGCTCTCCCTCGCTTTGGGAGCCCGGGGGGGACAAGAGAAGACGCCGGCTTCTCTCTCTTCCTGGAGCACGGGGTGGCCTCCCGTCTGCGTCCGGTTGTTTCTCTGTCCTGCCCCCGGCCTGCCTGACTTCCAGGTCGCGGCTGCGGGGCGGGACTTCCGGTCGGCCTGCTCACTGATTGGCCGGCCGGCCAACCACTTCCGGGTCGCACTTGGCAGCGGCCCGGCAACGTTTTAAAAACACTCCGGGCTGCGGCGGTGAATCTCGAGGGGCAATGCCGGGTGGGCACCGGCCTTAATTACCATAAAGCGCGGTGGGCACACGCTCGAAAGGCGGCAATGTCCCCGGCAGAGTGGGCACCTGCCAGGGGGCTCAAGACTCGTCACGGAGCGGGGCCAACGCCGGGTGGGCTCCGGCTTCCCAAAGTAAAGCGCCCCTCAGCGCTAAATGCAAAATAAAGCGCTCTTAGCGCTAGGAGGGAAAAGGAAAGCGCTCCCAGCGCTATCAATCCAATTCAGCACCCCCAGGCGCTATAGGACAACAAAGTCCAGCAAAGGTCCTTCAGCAAGGCAGGGGGGGGGGCAAGGCTGGGCCCAGAGCCAGCTCACTGGGTCTCCAGGCAGGGAGACAGCCCAAGTGGCGGTCCTCTGGCCCAGCAGCAGCAGCAACAGCCCCCTCAGGATCCTGGTAGAGAACAACTTCAGTGGGGACACAGCCCCATTTTTATACAGTGCATTCCTTTGTTCAAGGGTGCAGAGTGGGGGCGGAACCAGTCGCAGCTGGTTCTTGAGTACTCTGTTTACCTCAACCACCCTCTCTATTCACTGGCAGGGCTTGGGTCATTAGACACACCACAGGGGGGCGGAGCCAGCATTGTGTGGGGAAAACCCAGCCCATCCAGGACACAGGTACACTCCTCCCACACATTACTCATGCAGATCTCCCACTCACCACCGGGCAGACCCATCCAGACTTCCTGGAGCCTGGCATGCCAGCCAGCTCCAGCCAATCACACGCCAGCACCCTCACAGCACACGTACAGCCATGTCTAGAAATGGCGCTTCGCTACTAGACACATACATGCTGCATACACCATCTCGCAGCATTCACTCTCACGAGTTCACACATACCAGACTCAAGCCTGTACACCCCACGCATCAGGAACTACCAGGGACACATACATTCCCCATGCATTCCTATGGGCGGGCAGGCCTAGCTCAGCACATGCACTCAGAGTGCGCACGCACTTTCCACTGGGACACAGTGAAAGTGCGCAGAATCCAAAAAATCACCATCTCCAGGTCACCATTTCAAGCAAAAAGTCTAGGGGTGAACCTGCCCTAAGGGCCAAAGTCCAACATAACCCCCTTCCAGCCAAAACGCAGGGGAGACCAATCACCACCGTGATGGACTTCCCTGCTTGGGGCGATAGAACACGGACGCAGGCCCGCAACTGCAGGGACACCCTCCTGTTCTACGCCACGGTGAACCCATGGGATTCCCTCTAAACACACTGTCTGGACCAACTGGGCTACCCCACTGGTACTCCCAAGTTGTCCGCGGCCAGGACCAGGCCCTGGGCCACCCAGGTGCCACTGGTCCATGCCAATTCGCAGAGCGGGGGGTAGTAACCCCTGGCACATAGGAGCCATTCTCCACTCTTCCTGTCTGCAAGACAGGACTAGACTGCCACTGGTACTCCAGCCTAGGGCCTACAACCTCAGGTGGACCAGGAGTCTCAGGGAAGGCTCTCCTCCCCTTACCTCTTCTTCTAGGGTTCCTCCTCCTCCGGCGAGGGGTACACCTAGAACGCCATTCCAACCCAGGGCTTATCCACTCAGGTTGCACCGGGGTCAGAGGTGGGCTCTCCCACCCTCTGCACCCCCTTCCAGAGGTCTGCCCTCTCCCACCTGGAGAAGTTCCTCTGGAAGAAGAACCGGTCAGGACACTGGTTACCAAAGCCCTGTGGCAGAGGGCAGAGGTTTAGCGCGCTGAGCGCTGTGAAGCCTTGTATTTTTAACTTTGTTCTGCTTGCCTCTCTGCTGCTGAGTGCTAGCAGCTTTAAAACTTCATTTCCCCCGCTGACTACTAGCGGTGAGTGGCACACCTTGTGTTTTTACTTTCCTCCCCCACCCGCCCTCCTGACTCCGCCCCCGCGGCGTCATCGCCTATTTAGGCCCCGCCCACTTTTTGCCTCGCGATTTACCAAAGCCCTGTGGCAGAGGGCAGAGGTTTAGCGCGCTGAGCGCTGTGAAGCCTTGTATTTTTAACTTTGTTCTGCTTGCCTCTCTGCTGCTGAGTGCTAGCAGCTTTAAAACTTCATTTCCCCCGCTGACTACTAGCGGTGAGTGGCACACCTTGTGTTTTTACTTTCCTCCCCCACCCCGCCCTCCTGACTCCGCCCCCTTGGCGTCATCGCCTATTTAGGCCCGCCCACTTTTTGCCTCGCGATTTACCAAAGCCCTGTGGCAGAGGGCAGAGGTTTAGCGCGCTGAGCGCTGTGAAGCCTTGTATTTTTAACTTTGTTCTGCTTGCCTCTCTGCTGCTGAGTGCTAGCAGCTTTAAAACTTCATTTCCCCCGCTGACTACTAGCGGTGAGTGGCACACCTTGTGTTTTTACTTTCCTCCCCCACCCCGCCCTCCTGACTCCGCCCCCTCGGCGTCATCGCCTATTTAGGCTCCGCCCACTTTTTGCCTCGCGATTTACCAAAGCCCTGTGGCAGAGGGCAGAGGTTTAGCGCGCTGAGCGCTGTGAAGCCTTGTATTTTTAACTTTGTTCTGCTTGCCTCTCTGCTGCTGAGTGCTAGCAGCTTTAAAACTTCATTTCCCCCGCTGACTACTAGCGGTGAGTGGCACACCTTGTGTTTTTACTTTCCTCCCCCACCCCGCCCTCCTGACTCCGCCCCCTCGGCGTCATCGCCTATTTAGGCTCCGCCCACTTTTGCCTCGCGATTTACCAAAGCCCTGTGGCAGAGGGCAGAGGTTTAGCGCGCTGAGCGCTGTGAAGCCTTGTATTTTTAACTTTGTTCTGCTTGCCTCTCTGCTGCTGAGTGCTAGCAGCTTTAAAACTTCATTTCCCCCGCTGACTACTAGCGGTGAGTGGCACACCTTGTGTTTTTACTTTCCTCCCCCACCCTGCCCTCCTGACTCCGCCCCCTCGGCGTCATCGCCTATTTAGACGGGCCCCATGCGTCAGCGCAGCGGACGAGCGCAGCGGGCGCGACGTAGGCGCGCCGGAGTCGCACCAGAGTCAAGCCCGTCTGCGCCCGTCCGCGCCGGGACGGGCCTAGGGCCTAGGGAGGTGGATACTACCATCTCCTACTCATCCCCCGCCCTGATGCACCTTCGAGCTGCTGACTGCCCCCTATCGTTTGACACCTGGACGCGGATCACTACTCTAGGAATCACTGGTAATCTACCCCCCACCTTGGCCCACTCACTCCTCCCACTTCCCTCACTATTCCTGAGTCGCAGATCCGCCTACTATATTTGAACACTCGTTCTTTAGTCAGGCATCAAACTGATATTTTCCATCTACTTACGACTGAAAGACCTGATGTTCTTCTACTTTCTGAGACCTGGCTTACGGACGACTCCCTCCCGGACATACTGGCAGCATTACCTCCTGACTACTGCCTGCTTAACACCAACCGCCATGGGGGTCGCCCTGGAGGAGGGGTCGTGGCGGTAATACGTAAGGATATTCAGGTTATCACCCCCACTTCCATGATTTTTCCCGATGTAGATAACCTTGTCTTCAGTCTTGGAACTGAGGTGGGCGCTGTTACCTTTATGGTACTTTACCGCCCCCCACAATCCATGCCCTCTTTCCCCGCACTGTTTATTGAGCAGCTTGCTAGCATTGCTACCTCTTCTCCTCGCATAGTTATTGCTGGGGACTTTAATTATTGGTTTCAGCACAGGGACGCTGGCCCCCACGCCCTCGAATTGTTTGAAGGTCTCTCGAGCCTGAACTTCAGCCAGTTAGTCACCTCCCCCACCCATAGTGGTGGCCATATACTTGATCATATCTGGGTCTATGGGGTGAAGCCCTCCCACCCGCTTATTACACCTTGCGTGTGGTCGGACCACCGCCTTATCGATACCACCATCTCGATGGCTGGTCAGGTCAGGATCCCTTCGCGGGAGGGTGGCATGGCTCGTAAGTGGAAGGCCGTCGACTCTTCTAAACTGCTAACTCATCTGTCTCACACACGTCCGCCTCCCCCCAATGACCCTGACATTAATGAGCTAGATGGGCAAGTCTCTAGCTGGCTCATATCAGCCAGCGATATCTTTGCCCCACTAATCAAGTTCCCTCGCTCTCGTCATAACCATTCTCATAAATGGTTTACTCCACTCCTCAAAACTTTACAGTTAGAACTTCGTCAATTCGAACGCAGATGGAGAAGAGACTACTGCCCGTCAAGTAGAGATATCTATGTGGCAGCTCGTAATAGGTACAAATCTGCTATCTCTGCAGCCAAGAAAACCTATGTCTCCGAGCGTATCCTGTCAGCTCCCTGTAAGTCGAAGGAGATCTTTAGAGTTCTGGACGAGTTCACGTCTGACGCCAGAACGCTTTTGTCCCAGGCCCCTACCCAGGAATCTTGCAATGCACTTAGCACCTTTTTTTTACAGAAGATTGTTTTGATTAAGGGCACTATCCCGGTCACCTCACTGGATGCTGTTCCCATCACACCCCCTCATAATGCTTTCTCTATCACCCAGCTTCCCCCACTAGACGCTATATCTTTAGCCAACCTGGCGGCCCGGATCAAGTCTGGCTCCCCTGACGACCACTGTCCACCTTCCATACTTTGCGACATCTGCCATTCTCTACCCGACTGTATCCTTCCTCTGCTCAATTCCTCTCTTCTTTCCGGGACGGTACCCAGCTCCTTCAAGGAGGCCGTTCTAGTGCCTCTGTTGAAGAAGCCTGGAGCCGACCCTGCCGTCCCGGCAAACTATCGTCCTATCTCTCTCTTACCTTTTTTCTCAAAAATCTTGGAGGCCCATGTCACTGCCTGTCTCTCGGGGTTCATCGAGAGTTCCATCTTTCTCGAGGCCAACCAGGCCGGCTTCCGCCCTGGTCATTCTACGGAGGCTGTGATCCTGGCTGTCCTAGACACCTTGAGAGACGGAGCTGACAAGGGTACCTCCCAGGCCCTGGTTTTACTAGATCTGTCGGCCGCTTTCGACACGGTGGACCATAACATCCTCCTCCACCGTGTCGAACAGGCCGGCATCCAGGGCCTGGCGCTGGCCTGGGTGAAATCTTTCCTTATGGGGAGATCCCAGTCCCTCAGCCTAGGTACATTTAGGGCACCTAGGGAACATCTGCCTTGTGGGGTCCCTCAGGGCTCCTCTCTATCCCCTCTTCTTTTCAATCTCTATCTTCGCCCTCTTCTCTCTTCTCTGAGGCAGTGGGACATCCGCGTCTGCAATTACGCGGACGACCTACAACTCATTTTCTCTCTAAACTCTCCTTCTTCTATTCCTACTTTTCAGGCAGTCATGTCCCATATCTTTCAGTGGATGTGTCAGAACCAGCTGAAATTGAACCCCGGTAAGACGGAGCTCCTCCTGCCGGGTAAGAGCGCCGTCCACTGGGGTCCATATTTCTGGCCGACAGAGCTTGGCTCTCCTCCCTCCCCGGTAACCTCGGTGAAAAGCCTCGGGGTCACTATTGACGCTGGGCTCTCTCTGGGGCTGCAGGTGGGGACAGTGGTTTCCTCCTGCATGTTCCAACTGCGCAGGATCAGGAAGGTGGCCTACCTTCTTACTCCCGATGCCTTGCTTCAAGTCATCATGGCCCTTGTTCTCTCCCGCCTGGATTTTTCAAATTCCATCTATTACGGCTTGCCCAAATGCTCCATCAATAGGTTGCAAGTCATCCAAAACCAGGCGGCGAGACTGGCCCTCGGGATTCCGAAGTGGCAGTCCGCCAAACCCCTCCTTATCAAGCTACACTGGCTCCCGGTTAGCCTAAGGGCTGCCTTCAAGGTTGGCTGTCTTATTTTCAAATCTCTCTCTGGTTCCTGTCCCGCCTTTCTGAAATCCCTGATCTGCCCCTACTGTCCCTCACGTAACCTTAGATCACTTCACTTACATCTTTTGGTGGTCCCTCCCTTCAAACTCTGTAGATCTGGGGGTCGAAGATTTGCCTTTCTCGGCCCCAAACTTTGGAATTCTCTCCCCCTCTCAGTTAGGACTTCCGGTACTCTGATTCAATTTCGCAAATCACTAAAAACCTGGCTCTTCCCACAATCCCGCTAAAATCCCTCTGTTTCCTCAGCACCCTTTCAGCGCCATGATACCTCCGGTGACAGTGCGCTATACAAAATTCCCTTAACATAACATAACATAACATACAGTCGTCCTACCCTTCAGGTCAGGCTGATCCTGAACCTGGCCTCCCAACCTCTGGTCTAGAACCTTCGGTGGAACAATTGCCTGGCACTCCAGGACTTCTGGGGATTCACACGCAATCCCCCTGAGGCTAACAAATGTCACATCTGTTGCGTGACTGTCTGTCTGGCGTAGATCTCCCGCCCTCTGTCCACCTGACAGTGCGTGACGATCCCCCAGACCAGAAGTGGTGTTACCATGGTCACTACACGGGAACCTAGCCCAACTGGGTAGTCCCTGACCCACTGGTCCTTCCACTGGGGAACTCCCCCAATCACTCCTCACTCTGGACTCCTGTACCCTCCCTACCGGAGCGGTACTGCCAGACTCTAGAACCATAGGAGCTCTGGTTACAGACGCTCCAGGTCCTCTACTCACTAGGAGATCTTCCTCAAGTGGACTAACAGGACAGCCTAGGTCCCCAACCTGGTGTTCCCTACAGAAACCATCCAAGTCCTGAGGCAGGGCTTCGGGCGTCTGGGGAACCTTGGTCTCCCCCTCACTCCTGCTCCACTGAGCCAGGCAGTGAGCCCCTAAACCCTCCTCGCTATCCTGGGACCTAACTGGGCTACACTGAGCCTCTTCCACCACGCTGGGCTGGAAGATCCCTGAACCACTACTTTTGGAATCCCTCACCAATGATTCTGCAGAAACTCTGGCCCTTTCCCAGCGGTCTGCTTCCTCCGCCAGCTCATCAGGATCAGTGCATTCCAAACTCAACAGGTGCTGGCGCAACTCTAGACAACAAACACCAAGGAACTGCTCTCTGAGAACCATGTCGAACAATATGTCCCAATCACATTTCGTGGGCTCCCGTACCCAATCACACAGGGCTACACAACAGTCATCCACAAAATCTTCCCAAGACTGATGAGACGGTTTGCTAAGGTTCCTAAACCTCAACCTATTCTCCTCCTCTGGGGAAACAGGAACCATACTCTGGGAACTGGGACTTTCTACACTGTGATTTAAATAGCTGCCACCACTGGACCCAACCCTCCCTGGGGGATCCAGACACTCAACACTGCGCGCAGGGGACAGTCTACCCTCCAGAGCTACTTTGCCTCTGGTGGCGGCCCTCTCAGCCTCCTCTATCCTGTCCTGCGCTAAGACCCTCTCGGTCTCCAGCTGTTGCTTCTTAACCTCCAGCTGTTTCTTTCTAATGCCCAGCTGTGCCATAGCCTGGGCATGCTCCAACCTGAGCCTCTCTAAAGCCAGCTGGTGCTCCCTTTCTCTCCTCCTATCTTCCAGCTCCTCTGGGGACAGGGAAAGGGATGAGGCGCTGCCTCCTAAACTGGACCCAGCAAGGGACTCCCTATCTATGGGGTCCTCACTATCTGCTGGCGTCCCTGTGCTATCATCTTCTTCCTCCTCTTCTGAATCTTCAGGGCTCCCCACATACCCACCACCCTCCTGGTGTGAAGCCCGGGCCCTTTCCTCACTGCGCTCAAGGTCCCACTGACACTTTTGCCATAGGATCAGGCTGCTCCTAAGTTCGGACTGAGTGTCTAACTCATCCACCCCTATGTCTCTCTCTTCACAGAACCTTACCAACTCTCCCATACTGTATCTAAACAGAACACAGAAATCAAAAGCAGGCTCCATTCTGGCGGACGTTCTAAAAGAAGAGATCACACAGGGAACCTAGGGGTCTGAGCTAACACAGGAGTACACAATTCACCAGGTATCAGCAAGCTCTCTACCCCAGAGAACTCACACTCATTTGCCTAGTGCCACATACCATTCATCCACACACAACCCCCCCCTCGGACTAGTAAGGCAGTTTCTACCACCCCTGACTTCTCAACCTGACCACAAGTGACACAGGTACCAGACTCTGGGCGTGGGGTGGGGGACAAATGCACTGGACACAATTGCACAATGATACCTTCAGGAGAAGAAAATATGAAACTTCCAAAAAAACAATCCCCTTAAAATGTGGTCATCTAAAATGCAGAGTTTTGTGGTATGGCCAGTTGCCACTAAGGTACAAGGCAAACACAAGTCCTTATCCCACCGCTGCCACCAATGTTGGAAATGGGATCCCTGGCTGGCCAGGGCTTTCGCCAAAGTCAGTCAGAGACCACCACACCAAAGTCAGGGCAAGGGAGTTACACGCCAAGATAACCCCTACTCACCCTCTAGGTAACGTGGCGCGAGCAGCAAGGCTAAACTTGGAGGCGATGTAGGCTAAGTATTTGCGCACGCACCCCAGCAACAACAACCAAAGGCCCACCACAAAGGAAACTCCACACAAGGTTATATAAAAAATAGCCTTTGTATTACACCAAAACACATTAGATAAAACACACACTTTACAATGTGCCAGGGGCACGGGCAGAATTTACAGGGGATATGTACAAGACAGGGCCACCTGGACCACTGTCAGGAATCAGAAGTAACACTTTCAGAAATAGCACTTAGTACATAGAATATAGCACAAAATAGCACACAACCAGTAATCACTGGTAACCAGGACCTCCCTAGCACCACCTGTACTAGGGAGAAAACAACCACCTACACATCACAATACCTGTGGGGGTGTAAGAGGAAAACACATGATGCAATGCATAACATTCATTCAGAGGTGTAAAGGCACATGACGCATAAACAATACATTCAGAGGTGCATAGAAAGTACAATTGCGCCAAACTCACGTAAGTCACCACCTGTGACTGTCCCTAGGCCCTCTGGCCTTGTTGGGGCTAGGACGCCCTGTGTCCAATGTCAGGGGGGCCTAAACGGAGTAGTTGCCCACAAAGTGCTGGGCAACTGGTGCAACAATGTTTGAGCCTGCCAGGGCTCAAAAACAACAGTGGGGGCTCAAGAGCCTCTCTGGGCCCTTCACAACCACTTGGGCGCCTGGAGCCTCTCTCCGGGCCCTAAGAAATAAATGTGGCCCCCTAGAGCCTCTCTAGGCTCTTAAATTGAATGGGCCAGGGTGGGGCCTCTCTGGGCTCCTTCTTCCACTCTGCCCCCGAGCCTCTCAGGGCTCATGACCAAAGAAATGCCCCTGAGCCTCCGTGGCTCTGGACAAACAAAAGGGGCGGCTTGTGCAAGTCCCTCGTGGACTTGCATAAACAAAGATGCCGCCAGGAGCCTTGAAGGCTCTACACGAATGTGGCCCCAGATGCTGGAGTCCCCCCTCCGGGGACTCGGAAATCACTCTGGCTCTCGAGCCTCGCTGGGGTGGAGAAGTGACCCCGGGGGCGCCCGCACTCACCGGCTGTCAGGGGAGGCGGCGGCTCCTCGAGGCGTCAGCTCCTCTCGGCCAGGCTTCTGCCCTCACTCTCCTGGGCTCTCCCTCGCTTTGGGAGCCCGGGGGGGACAAGAGAAGACGCCGGCTTCTCTCTCTTCCTGGAGCACGGGGTGGCCTCCCGTCTGCGTCCGGTTGTTTCTCTGTCCTGCCCCCGGCCTGCCTGCCTGACTTCCAGGTCGCGGCTGCGGGGCGGGACTTCCGGTCGGCCTGCTCACTGATTGGCCGGCCGGCCAACCACTTCCGGGTCGCACTTGGCAGCGGCCCGGCAACGTTTTAAAAACACTCCGGGCTGCGGCGGTGAATCTCGAGGGGCAATGCCGGGTGGGCACCGGCCTTAATTACCAAAAAGCGCGGTGGGCACACGCTCGAAAGGCGGCAATGTCCCCGGCAGAGTGGGCACCTGCCAGGGGGCTCAAGACTCGTCACGGAGCGGGGCCAACGCCGGGTGGGCTCCGGCTTCCCAAAGTAAAGCGCCCCTCAGCGCTAAATGCAAAATAAAGCGCTCTTAGCGCTAGGAGGGAAAAGGAAAGCGCTCCCAGCGCTATCAATCCAATTCAGCACCCCCAGGCGCTATAGGACAACAAAGTCCAGCAAAGGTCCTTCAGCAAGGCAGGGGGGGGGCAAGGCTGGGCCCAGAGCCAGCTGACTGGGTCTCCAGGCAGGGAGACAGCCCAAGTGGCGGTCCTCTGGCCCAGCAGCAGCAGCAACAGCCCCCTCAGGATCCTGGTAGAGAACAACTTCAGTGGGGACACAGCCCCATTTTTATACAGTGCATTCCTTTGTTCAAGGGTGCAGAGTGGGGGCGGAACCAGTCGCAGCTGGTTCTTGAGTACTCTGTTTACCTCAACCACCCTCTCTATTCACTGGCAGGGCTTGGGTCATTAGACACACCACAGGGGGGCGGAGCCAGCATTGTGTGGGGAAAACCCAGCCCATCCAGGACACAGGTACACTCCTCCCACACATTACTCATGCAGATCTCCCACTCACCACCGGGCAGACCCATCCAGACTTCCTGGAGCCTGGTATGCCAGCCAGCTCCAGCCAATCACACGCCAGCACCCTCACAGCACACGTACAGCCATGTCTAGAAATGGCGCTTCGCTACTAGACACATACATGCTGCATACACCATCTCGCAGCATTCACTCTCACGAGTTCACACATACCAGACTCAAGCCTGTACACCCCACGCATCAGGAACTACCAGGGACACATACATTCCCCATGCATTCCTATGGGCGGGCAGGCCTAGCTCAGCACATGCACTCAGAGTGCGCACGCACTTTCCACTGGGACACAGTGAAAGTGCGCAGAATCCAAAAAATCACCATCTCCAGGTCACTATTTCAAGCAAAAAGTCTAGGGGTGAACCTGCCCTAAGGGCCAAAGTCCAACAGCGTCCTCGGGGACGACGGATGGCGGAGGTGCGGGCCATTCTGGCTCCTCCGTTGGAGCTTCCCCCGCTGGGGCGGAGGCTCGGGCGGACATGGAGCGGGTGGTCGCGCAGACCCACTCGGGAAGGCCTAGCATCCCCAGATGCTCTCTCCTCTCGACGCCAGCCCATGGGGAACTTTCCAGGTCGTTCCCAAGGAGGCAGTCCACGGGGACATCGTCGCGGACAGTCACTTTCAGCACGCCCGACACTCCCCCCCACTCGAAGGGGATGCGGGCCATCTGACACAAAGTTTCGGAGTTATCTGCGGATCGGACTGGGCACAGGACGTTGGGAAGGATCTCTTCCGGGGTCACCAGATGGCAGAGGACCGCTGTCACGCTGGCCCCAGTGTCACAGAGGGCTCCGGTCCGGCGACCATTGATAGGGACCCACTGGCGGTACTTCTGGGTGTTGCCGGGGATCGGCCCTCGGGGGATCATGTCTTGAGCACCCAGGCAGGCTAAGGTCATGGCGGCGGGCTCCCACTCGGCCTGCTCGTGGTCGTCGTCTTCTTCCTCACTTCTTTCTTCACCTAGGGCAGCTGCCGCGATCTGGCGGGCTGGGGGCCCGGTGGTGCCGGGTCGCTGGTTCATCGGGCAGAGGGGTGTGGTAAATAAATAATTAATTACCGGTTCTATTTTTCAGGATACTCATATAAACAGATAGCTCAATAAATAAGAGTCAGGATTCGAGGTATCTTGAGTCTACAGGCTTTAATCAGACATAAAGGACAGGAACAGGACAGCCTGCATGGGGATAGACGGATGGCAGCTGCCGGGGGCAGGATCTGGGAGTAAGGGGCAACTTTCAGTAACAGTGCACAATATATATATACTAAAAACAATTATATTACATTCAATACAGTAGGCGTAGCAGTAGGCGTGACTCGTAGCAGTCGCGAAAGATAAGAGTGAAATGGGTGTAACAAGAGGCGTGTACAGGGCGTATACATAGACATGTGATGTAAACGTAACAGAAGTGTCATAAATGGGGCGGAAACATGGAGGGGGCTACTCGAGCAGCTGGGACCTTTAACCTAGTGGTGCGCGCAAATGGGCAATGACGTGTTACCAGGGAGAACTGGGGGCTATGACTTCTGCACTAGAAGAGGAGACTACAGTCTGCAGGGTCAGAACGACATGTACCTATGGCATATCTGATATCTTGTGTTTAGAGGTACATGTTGATAGAAACTAAAAGTCAGGAGGGGAAAGGCTACTTGACTCTAAGGCTGGTGCATACATTATTCTACATGTATTGCGTGTGCGAGGAATATTCTATGAACATTAATACAGGATTTCTCTTACATGGAGACAGAAAGGCTAGACCATAGCTGGAACTGTTGATGCGATTCAGTAGCTTAGGAATGCAAAGACGAGGAGCTGGACTGATAACTAGAAGCATAACATACTCTTGGCAGACAGGCAGGCAGAGCCAGGCCGGGCCGGGCACTGTGAGGCAGGAAGTAAGTGAAGGGTCAGGAATGCAGGTGGGGGCTGCATCGCTCCTCGGAGAGGGTTCAGGAGACAGGAGCTGAATCTGGTGTCCGGGCCCTTTTGAGGCCTAGAAACGGGGTCATTTCAATGCATTAACGTGCACACTGTAAAACGTGGCAACATAGGTTTACATAGGCCTAATATTCGTTGTTTTCACGAGAACTGGAAACTGGCATACTAGAGTTGGACACAACTATGATTGCGTCTTTAATCGATATGGGGAATACATATGCATATTAATCATGCACATATAACATAGCATGGGGAACACGTAGGGACACAGAACATGGCAAAATTTACTTTTCCACAGGGGGTCATTTGCGTAATGACCCTGTCGCTGGCATCTGTGGCACGTAACGTTCGGGCGGGGCCCCGTCCTGGCTGGGGGGCCCCCTCTCCGGCCCAGGGGTGGCGACGTGGAGGTAGGGGATGACCCCTGGGGGGCGTCTCGACCCCGGCTCTGGCCTACTCCGCCACCTCGTGGTCGGTGGTTTCCCGGGGACCCCCGGCCGTAATCTCCCATCGTGTTCCGGGAAACTCGGGTGCTGGCCCATCGGTCGGCCTCGACAGCGAGTTTTCGTGGCTCAGTCAATTTGCTGTCGAGGAGGTGCTGCCGGAGTTCGACGAAACAGTTATTGGATAGGTGTTCCCATAGAATGAGGTCGACCAACTGCTGGTAGGTGGTGACCTGGCAGCCCCGAGTCCACCCCTCGAAGGCTCTACTGTAATAGTTCACGTATTCCACCCACGTGGTACCGGGGATTTTTTTACAGTCTCGGAATCGCTGCCGGTACATCTCGGGGGTGAGTCCATAGCGAGTGAGGAGGGCGGTCTTCATGTGCTCGTACGAGGTCCTCTCGGTATCAGGGAGCTCCAGCAGGGCGTCTCTCCCTTCGTTGATAAACTTCCCCCACAGGCCGGCGCCCCAGTCCTTGAGGGGTACTCGATGGGCGGCCATGGCGACCTCGTAAGCTTTGAACCACTGCTGGATGTCGTCGTTCTTATAGTACTCTTTGACGACATCCTTGGGTATGTGCACCTTCGTGTCCACCGGGGGAGGTGAGGTCCTACCCCCGGAGGTGGCAGTCTCGTTTGCCTTGGCTTTGAATTCTAGTTCTTTGAGGACGCGCTCATGCTCGAGCAGGAGTTTCTTCTCCTCGAGGTCTCTTTGTCTTCGCTTTTCTTCTAGGTCTCCTTCTAGCCGTAGCTGCTCGAGGGCTAGCTTCCTTTCTGCCAGTTGGATCTCTCCTTCTTGTTTGAGTCGAGCAAGCTCCAACTCGTGGAGCCGGTTCCTCTCTCGTTCTCGGGCGTCTTCGTGGGAGTGGCCCGTGTTTGGGTTTGCGGGTCTTTCTCCCGCTGGGTTCGGCTGGGCCTCCGGGCCTCCGTTCGGGCCCGGGTTATCTTCCCTCGGAGGTGGCGCCTCACCGGCGTCCACCCAGGCCTGCAGGGCCGATTTGAAATCTTCTTTGGTGCTTAAGCCAGTGGTAGCGATGCCTAGATCTTTGCAGAATTGCTTCAGCTCCTTGTGACTGTAGTCTTCCATCTTCTCCTTCTGGAATTCTGTGCTCATGGTCGCAGTGGGTTTTTCTGGGTAGCGAGTGAATCACTCTCTGTACGATCTGCGTGGGCTCGGATCCCAGCGCTTGCCACCAATGTTAGAAAGGCGACCCGGGGGAGACAGAAGATGGCTGACTGACCACCCCTAGGTCCACCCCTCCGTCGAGAAGTAGCCGAGCGTTTACCGAGAGGCCTCCTGAATGAGGGTCCTCTCCTAGGATCGTACAGCAGAGTAATCACAACACTACAAACGGACACCACACAGGAGGTCAAGTTCTCAAACTTTATAAGTAGTAAACGGTTGCTGGTTCTTGGCAGTATGTACAAGCAGATCGAGGGATCTGGAAAGTCTCGTAAAGGGGGGTAAGGTAGCGGGACTGTCTTACTCTGGGCGGAGGAAGGGATACCCTACGCACAGCTCTCAATCCTCGAGCTGGGGGGTTCCGAGCGGTTCGCGCCGCGGCAGCGCCAGCAGGCTAACAAGATGGTTCAGCAAGGTAGGCCGCGGCAGCGCCAGCAGGCTCTCAGATGGTTCTGCAAGGTAGGCCGCGGCAGCGCCAGCAGGCTCTCAGGTGGTTCAGCAAGGTAGGCCGCGGCAGCGCCAGCAGGCTCTCCGATGGTTCACAAAGGTAGGCCGCGGCAGCGCCAGCAGGCCCTCAGATGGTTCAGCAAGGTAGGCCGCGGCAGCGCCAGCAGGCTCTCAGATGTTTCAGCAAGGTAGGCCGCGGCAGCGCCAGCAGGCTCTCAGATGGTTCAGGTTACAGGAAGGATGAGTTCGTCTGGTGTCGGCCGTGACAGCGTCAGCAGGGCTTCCAGTCCAGGATACAACTGAAGACCTGATCCAGGGCTGGCCCAGATATAGGTCTGGAGGTCTTTGAAGTCCGGACCCTCGCGCCTGGGGGTCAGAGGGGCCGGGAGGAAGGTGTCCAGACACCCAGCAGGGGGGTGGAGCCAGCGCCCAGGGAGGCCGGAGGGCGATCGATACCAGGCGTCCGGGGACGGCTGGAGGGCCATCGAAACTCCTCTCCCTCCGGGATCTGTCGAGTGGCCACTCGACCACCTGGGTGGATCTTGGCGCCTCGATGTCTGGGCTTCGCTGGGGCCGAGGCCACGTGGTCGTGACGTGGTGGCCCAAGATGGAGTCGGGCACGGCCTTGTGCTTAGGTCGTGATGGGCCTACGCTGGGGCCAGGCCGATGATGGGGGATCCGGGATGGTAGCCGGATCTGTGGTGTTGGGGCATGCAGGGTCGGGCAGAAGGGGCCGCCCGAGGTCCGGAGGAGGGCTGATGTCGTCCTGGGCCCGCCATGCGGGAGGGGTAGGACCACGCTATGATGCCGGGTCCAACACTCACACACACTCTCACCCTCACACCCTCTCACCCTCACACTCACACACCCTCTCACCCTCACCCACCCTCACCCTCACACCCCTCACCCTCACACCCCTCACCCTCACACACCCTCACCCTCACACACCCTATCCCCCTCACACACCCTCTCCCCCTCAGACCCTCTCACCCCCTCAACCTCACCCTCACACCGTCTCACCCCGTCAACCTCACCCTCACACCCTCTCACCCCCCCCAACCTCACCCTCACACACCCTCTCACCCTCACACACCCTCTCACCTACCCTCACCCTCACTCCCCCTCCCCCTCACACCCCTCACCCTCACACCGCCTCACCCTCACACACCCTCACCCTCTCACCCTCACTCACCCTCTCACCCTCACTCACCCTCTCACTCACCCTCTAACCCTCACACACCCTCTCACCCTCACCCACCCTCACACCCCCTCACCCTCACACCCCTCACCCCCCCTCAACCACCTTCACCCTCTCACCCTCACTCACCCTCACTCACCCTCTCACCATCACACCCTCTCACCCTCACCCTCACCCTCTCACCCTCACATCCCTCACACACCCTCACCCTCTCACCCTCACCCTCCCTCACACTCACCCTCACACCCCTTCACCCTCACCCACACTCTCACCCCCACCACCCTCAC